>NW_020273635.1:118462-628161 GCF_003268045.1 Sipha flava
CTTCAGGACTTGAAGTAATGTTGTTTGATCAATTTATTTGTTGTTTACATATTCGTGGTGTTTTAAAATAACATATAAAATATTATGTATCAGTTTTTGATAGGAAGTTTGTTCTCCAAACAATTTTTAAATATTTTTGATATTGGTTTTTGTTACGTTTTTGAATACTAGTTAAAAATTCAAATATTGTTAAATAGAACAGACTTTCTATCAAAAGCTGAAACATAATATTTTAGTATACTTTTCTTAAAATTATTTTAAAACTTTGCTCAATATTCATCATCATATCCAGAAAGCGAAGTACATTTCGATGTATATGATTTAAATCTTATTGAGAAAATAAAATAATATTCATATATAATTCAAATTCGCGCGCTCTTAATTCACATTCTAGTAATAAGTGATAACAAATAATTTGTGATAACATGGTTGATATGGAGAACTGCACGTGCACATAGCCAACTATGTGTTGCTGCGGTGAGACGCTCGTCCCTAAACCCTTCAGAGTGTGTCACTGCCATGCATTACAGAACAATAAGATAAGATAGTGATTAAATACGGATTGGCTCAAGGTCGAGGGTTGCCATTTAATTATACAAAAATCAGAAGGAAAAAGAAAAAAGCATTCATCGTAATACCTATGGTTTGAAAATAATAATGAAATAATTTAAATTTTTTTAAATTGCACTTTTAATTTTTTCTCTAGTAGTGGAGCATTTTGGTGATACACGACTGCGGACGGTTCTTATCGGGGTGACCTTTTTAATCAAAATAATAGTTTATCAGCGGACCCCCGAATATTACACTATTGCGGACACATGTTATCAATTTTATAAATAAAACTTCTATAATGTAGGAATGTGGAAATTCTGAGCGTATTAAGTTTAGTATGCATTTATAAGTAATTTTTGTTAAATACTGTAGTTAGAAGAAATGAATTTAAAGTAGTTTAAAAGAAACTCAAGGCTAAACTGAGATAATTATTTCATCCATAAACAAAGGTCGAGAAAAATCGGTGGCAAAAAAAAAATTAAGATAGAATTAACCTAACTCTTCAGAGCTATAATGATTATAAAATCACCAAAACGATACAATATTTAAAAAAAATTAGTTGTAATTACAGGGGAAAAAATATAAATTTTTAACTTTAAATGTTTATATTATATTATATTATTATATTGAGGGCTTGTTTTTTACCTACTTTTTTTGATTTTTAATTTTTAACTTTAAATGTTTATATTATATTATATTAATAAACTGCGTCACACAACTTGGCAACGTTTTATTAAATTTCAACCGCAGTCATGTCATTTTTTGGGTGCAAAATAATACCTTTTGTTATATAATGATCGTTCGCCATCGGTTGCAAAAAAGAAAGTGTCCGCAGTTGTGTATCACTCGAATATTTTATATCGCCGGTTGATAACGATAACAGTTATCATTGATAACCTGATTTTCACGTTTAAATCGCACATCCGTCTGTTTAAACTTATATTGATTTCGATTTTAAATTTACAACTAAGATTGACTGTGAAATATCTGTCATTTCAATATAATTGTGTTTACATTTATGCCAATTCTAATATTCTGGTTTTTTTAGCCTTGTTTTATGAATTAACGGGAGTTATTTCAGCGCTTGAGTGGAGTTAAAATAATATGAGTGTCCAACGATTGTTAGCTAAAAATAATATTGTTTCAAAGTGTTTGCTATTTAAATTCATAGTTGGACGACGACAATTGGGTATACAATACGTAAGAAATTTGTGTGTAGTCAGCAGTCGAAGTGCAGATCGTTGGCAAGTGTTTAGGGAAAAATTGTTCCCGGTTTACCCCAGTTTTCCGTCTTGGAAATGGTTGTTTGCCTTTTCGCTTATGTATGCTGGTTATGATAGTCAAAGTGAGTTGTTAAATACTTTTACTGTTACTGAATTTAGAGAAATTATCCAACTTTTAATAATGATTTGGTAATAAAAACAGTCAATATTGATTTTAAAAAACAACGATATATTGAAAAGTATAATATATTTTCTTCCATAACATTTTCTAGGCTTTAAAATGGTTAAAATAAAGTTTTATAATTAACTTAGGTATTTGTATATTAGTTAAATTACAGTGGAGCATTGATTATCAGCATTAGATATAATATTTTTGTACAAATTTATTTTAGTTTAATTTAATTTTGTTTTATCATTCGTCATATATTTTTTATGGCTCATTTTAATGTAGATATATATGTAATATTAAATTAAGTTACCGAACTCTTATTTTTAATAAATATATGATAAAACATTTATTTGTCAAATATTTCGCTATATGGTCAAAAAAGTTCTGAATAACTTATTTGTGATTTATTCATTGAATATTCATTCATTTATTCATTGCCTTATTTGGACCAATTATATTCGTTATATTTCTTATGTATCAACTCATGTTATCTAGCTGATAAATTAGATTGAAAAATCAGGCCTTAAAAGAATAAAAGATTTGGTAGTGAAATAAAAAATTTATTCAAAAACAAAAAAAAAATTGGTATTAAGTTAAATAAATATAAAAATGTTAGTATGTATTTTTACTTTATTAATTTTATTTTTATTATTCTTTGATTATCTGTATTAATTGATTATTCGCTCCTCCTCCTGCCTAATAAAAGTGGATAATCAATTCAATGCTTTACTATACTTTCTCTAATAGATATGATACATAATTAATTGAAAATTAAAAGCTTTTCCTACCTATCATTATAATTTTTTAATAAATTCTAATATTTTATTCTTAGTTTATTTGGTTTATAGAAAGTATTATAATATGATCTTATTGATTTTCTACAAAGTGAATAGTGTACATAATATTAACTTTAAATATTACTATAGTTTTTTATTATTTAATAATTTGTATTCTTGGTTGTATCTAATTGTGTTGAATTATTAGTCAAATGTGACTTTTTATGATCACATATTTGTGCTAAATGTTATAATTTTATTATGCATGATTATACTATGATGTTTTGAAATAAATTAAATATCTACAAATACAATTCTTATTTAAATTATCTAAAGTTGTATAAATCTAATTTTTGATTTTAATTTTATTTTAGACATTTTTGAATTATTAATTCAAGGAAAAGCTGAAGATTTGACTCGGTAATGTTAATTGAGTTAACATATAGTTTTTGTCAACGCATTTAGAAAATATTCTATTTAATTTAACTTTTAGTTTATACATTTTAAGTATTTTTTTAAAAATGTCTATTTAAAGAAATAATTAAAATATTTACTTTATTTTTCCAGATTTTTAAAAAAAAATCCTAAAAATGCTAATCAATGCCATACATTTGGTTGGGCTCCATTACATGTTGCAGTAGCAAATGGAAAAAACAAACACTTAGAAGTTTTATTAAAATTTGGAGCAGATCCAGATATAAGTGAAGGTTTCTCTAATTATTTAATTGTTGCTCAAAAACTGGAAATTCACCCTAGTGATGGTAAATACCTACTAATTTTTCATATGTGTATATATACATGGCTGGCTTAAGAAATTTTACGCCCTGGGGCAAACCTTAAAATTCAGAACTGTTTTCATTAATATTTTTTTTACTTTGATTACAGTAGAACCCTACTAATCCGTCACCATCGTGACTGAAGGTGTGGTCGGAATGCGAAAAAGGTTGGATTATCAGAATATAAAGAAACATTTGAAGACAAAATGTTATCAAATTTATTTTTTAAATTATTTTAAATATTATTTTTAATTACATACATATATTAAATTAAATAAATAATTAAATAATAAAATAAATAAATAATAGATGAATAGTAAACAGGCAATTAATTTTATAAATATATCTAGCCACATACAATAAATTGGAAAATCCATATTCTTATCAATAATACTATGGGTGGATCAACCAAAGTGACGGATGAGAGGGGTTCTACTGTATTTATATTATTTTACATTATTTCAATACTTTGTGCCTTTAAAATTTTATGCCCCCTTGCCCCCTCCCTTTAATCTGAATCTATATATATATATATATATAATATAATGATATTTAATTAAATTAAATAAACAAATTATTATTGAAAATCTATACTTATAGAAATAATTAAAATATATAAAATATTTATTTATTTTTTTTAGTGTTATCATCAAGAGAGAAATACTTTAAGGACAATTTTAATGCTAACGCTACATTTAAAGGATTCACTGCTCTTCATTATGCTGCATTATTGAATGATACTGAATCTTTAAAAATTCTAATACAATACGGAGCTAATCCATTTATAAAATCTGCATCCAATCATAGACCAATAGATTTAGTTTCAGACCATGAAGTATATGATCTACTCAAAGAGTATGAAAAAAATGTAAGTTATAATATTTTAACATATCATAAAGTTTAGGTATTAAGAAGTTTTGATTGTCTAAGTGAATTTATATCTTACACTAGTAACAGCTTACAAAATCTAATCTGATTTGATAATAATTATCAAAAAAATACTATAATAATTATACTATATTTATTATAATGTATTATATTTTGATTGAATGTCTGTAAATTATTTATTTTAATAACAATATATTTAAACAATTTAAATGTTGTTTTTAAGTATCATTTAACAATTATTATTATAAAATTAAAAATTATTGCTATAAAATTTTATATTTTCTTATACTGTTATAATGTGTATATATCATATTGCAACTTCTTCATTATATACTATTTTATGGCATGAGTAAACTTAAAGTATATTTTATGAATAGTATAAACTTTTCAGTTTGAACAAATTAAAAAAAAACGTAATGCAGAGTACCGAAAAAAATTTCCTCTGGAATTGCAGCTATCACAAAATATCATTGGTCAAGAAAATGCTATTAAAGTTGTTTCTTCTGGTATTGTGTTCATGTTATTCATTATTGTATATTTGTAAATCATAATAATGCAATCATTTTTTAGCCATTAGACGTAAAGAAAATGGTTGGACAGATGGAGAACATCCTTTAGTTTTTCTCTTTCTTGGTTCATCTGGTATTGGTAAAACTGAGTTGGCTAAACAGGTTGCTAAATGCTTACACAAAAAAGATGTAAACAATTTTATTAGACTTGACATGTCCGAGTATCAAGAAAATCATGAGGTGTGTAAAAAATTGAATTGAAACTAATTGAAACTAAACTAACATGTTTATTAGTAATGTAAAGTATTTATATGTTTTTTTATATAATATCAACTAAAATTATTTTTTAGAATTCCTAAAATATATATTTTGTTATATGTATTAATTTATTTTATGTTATAGGTTTCAAAAATGATTGGTTCTCCGCCAGGTTATATTGGACACAATGAAGGTGGTTACTTGACCAAACAGCTAAATAAAAATCCAAATTCTGTAGTATTGTTTGATGAAATTGAAAAAGCTCATACAGATATATTAACAATATTGTTACAGTTATTTGACGAGGTAAACATTTAATATAGTAACTGAACATTTTATTATTTAAACTTTATTTAAAATCCTTTAAAGGTTAGTCACTATTCTTTTGTTTACAGTTATACTTACATAAAACGTCGAACATTTTACTTAAATTATTTATAACCAAAAAGTAAATTATACACTAGTATGAATTTAGAAGTTCTGAATTTAATATTTTTATTTATCTTATGAGTTATTGGCCAACTGTAGTTAGTGTATGATAAACCTGTATAATTACTTATTTGGTTTTGTAAATTATATTATGATTCATTTTCAAACATCTAAGCTACTAATACTCTGCTTATAAGATTAGTTTTAATGATTATTGAATATATTAAAAATAATTTTTAGTAATAGTTGAATTGTATTGTAATGATTACTAAAAACAAAATTATTATTAAATATTACTGTTAATGAAATATTGTTTATGTTTTTAAACCATAAAACTTATTTAAAAAAATCTTTTATTGGTATAGATTTAAGTTGAAAAATCACTTTGTCTATATTATTTAATAAAAATCAATAATGATTATACTTATGTTAGTTATTTATTATTATAAATGAATGAAACATTTATAAATCACTGATTTTAATTTATCCTTTTTTAAATAATATATATATATATATATATGCATAACTTTATAATTTATTTCTAATTTTATTGTATATGTATACATAGACACCCACAGATAGGTTAAGGAAGGGGAGCAATGAAGAACCTTTTTTTATCAAATTTTTCAATTTAAAAAACATTTTGGAAAAGCCAGGGGGGCAAATTTCCCAGCTTTCCTTCCCCATCCAGGTGCCTATGTATGTATATTCTTTTGGAAATAAAAATTGAAATAAATAATCAAAAAAATATGTTTGTATTCATGTTATCTGTTTTTAATAGGGACGTTTAACTGATGGAAAAGGAGAAACAATTGAATGCAAAAATGCAATATTTATTATGACTTCAAACCTAGCTAGTAATGAAATAGCTGAGCATGCTTTAGATCTAAGAAAAGAGCAACGTGAAAATAGATTAAGAGAAGATAAAAGTAAGAAGATAAATTATTTTTATGGATAGTATAAAAATCATTTTTTAATCTTTAATTATCTATAACATGATTTAGAACTATCTGAAGATAAAGTTCAAAAAAATGAAGATGAAATGTTCATATCAAATCATTTCAAAAATAAAATTATAAAACCTATTTTAAAACGTCACTTCAAACGAGATGAGTTTTTGGGTCGAATTAATGAAATTGTATACTTTTTACCATTTTCGGAAACTGAATTGAAAAATATTGTACAAAGAGAATTGGAACATTGGAAAGAACTGGTATTTTAAACATTTTTGCTTACAAATGAGTTTATGGTTATTTAGGTTAATTTGTAATATTCAGTCCAATAAACAAATTTCTTCTTGTACATCGAGATCCAAAAAGTTTTTATTGCTTCCTTTAGAGCAGGGATGGGCAACTCTAAGTTAGTAGAAGGCCAATTTTAAGAAAATTAAAATCTAGGAGGCCAGAGTATGGAAAGCAAAAAAAAAAGTCATTCAAAATATGTATTTTAATTAGCGTTTATGTACACGATTATAATAAATTCAATACACGCGACAGCACGACACAAATGATACAAAGAAACTGATATAGTTAAATAGTTCGGTACGAACAGCTATGGTTGAAAACTATATGAATATTTATTATACATGACATTTAAACGTTTAATAATGTTTAATACCAGATAACATTTATTATATCGATAGATGATAAACTTTAAATTATATGATGTAATTTGAAAATATAGCACAGGCCAGATTAAAAAGGCTGGATGTGGCCCATCAGTTGTCCACCCCAGATTTATAAGAAGTTTAAGTAAATAATCTATCATTAAGGTAATGATAAATATTGAGATGGATAAGTAACCTAACCTGCTCTAGAGTATAATGTTATGATTAGATTCTGTCTTGTCGAAATTTAATACACTTTGTGGTTTCTTTTTCAAAATGAACTTTAAAGAATTGTTTAGTACTTTATATTTACTTATATTATTTTATTATGTATGAAATATGACTTAAGTAAAAATTGGGTACTATGTCTTATAAATTAAATAACAATTATTTTTAATTTTCTTTATTACAAAATTGTTAGCCATATCATTTGTGTACATTATATATAGGTATATTAATACCAGATGAATAAAGCCTGATTTACACTTGTCCGGCACGGCATGGCACAGCACAGCACGTAATGGCACGATAAAACATTGTATTATTAGTTTATATGAAATAATTCACATTGGTGTGTACGTCACCGCACTAGCATAGACCAGCACTGACCGGACTGACCGACCATCATTTGAAAGAATGTTTTGCCAGTCCGGTTCGTGCCGGTCTATGTCGGTACGTTTAGTGTCGGTGCAGTGTGAATGTAGAAACCGATAAACATCGGTGAAAAACTATTAAAATTTATATAATTTTATTTTGAACTGAAAATATTTAGATTTTCTATATTCCTTTTCAAGTACAATTTGTAATCCTCACATTAATTTATCAAAAATAGAACATTTTAATCCACTCATTGAATTTATTCAAAGAATAAGGATCTTTATATCAATTTATTACTATGCTCATATTATTTTTTGTGTCATTCTTATTACCAGGTATCAACACCTAATAAAAAAAATTCAAAACAAATTACAAAATTCTAACACATGAAGGATAATAAGCCCTTACGTTTCAGTCTAGTATTCTGCCGTGCTGTGCCGTGCCGGATAGGTGTGAATCAAGCTTAATGCTTGTGTTAATAACAACTATGTTTCTTAATAATTTATTATATTTAATATTTATTGTACATTTTTCTCTGTTTATGCAACATCAAATTATTACTAGTAGTTTGTTTACTATAAAAGTTAATTAAAAATTAATAATTTATTTATTAGAATAAGTTAAGTATTTCATTATTGAACAAACGATAAAACATTTTGTTTGAATTATTATAAATATATTCAGATTTAAAATATAATTTTCAACAATCTTAAAGTACTTACAATTATAGACTATATTAGAAACTAAAAAATTACATTATGTTGTGTAATAATATAATTTGTATATTCGAATATTGTTTTTCTAGTAATTACTAATTATAATAAAAAATTCAAAAATATCAAGAATATATATTCTTTAACTAACATTGTTATTTATCTATGTCTTGCTTACAGGCCTTAAACAAACACGGAGTAAATATTTTTTGGGATAGTGCAGTTGAACACGTTATAATAGGCGCTTATGATGTAAACTACGGTGCTAGATCTATTAAACATGAAGTTGAAAGATCTATTGTGTCTCAATTAGCTAAGGCTCATGAAAGTGGGGAGATCAAAGAGAACTCTTCTGTAAAAATTGTAGCAGATCTGTCCAAAGGCGAACATGGCACTATCTCTCTGAAAATATTGCCTGAAAAAATATTTAAAAATGTTGATGAAATCTTTTGAATTTGTTTGTATTATTATTTTTTGTATATAACCATCTCTTTTCTAAAAACTATAATTGAAAATATTGTTTATTGTTTGCATAACATAGTTTTATAATGTTTTAGTAGTTAGCATACAACTGTACTTTCATTGTATTTGTTTTTTTTTTTTTAAATTTATTTGCTCCTTAAAATGTATAAATAATAGTTAAGGAAAAAATCTGGATTTGGCAAAGTTTTAAAATTCTGATTTTTGGAATTCGAAATCCGAAATCCGAATATTATTGTAAATTTGGATTCCTGATTCTAAAATCAGAAAACCCGAAAATCTGTAGTTAGTGCGTTAACACTAATATTTTTAAAATAGTTTTTAATATTATTTAATTTACCTTCATACAGCTTTTCTATGCTAGTGCATATTGCTTTTTGACATGGTATATTATAATTTGGCTTAATTTGGTTCATAAGATTTTTATGTCTTGTATTTTCTACAAAAGAAGAAGGCAACAAGTCACTTGTAATAATTTCACAAATGGTGCTTGTTACAAGATTTTTTCGTTCTTGCGTTAACGGTCTATCTTTTGTAACTTGTGTAGTAAGTTTGTTTTAAATGTTTTTGCAGTTGAACACTTAATGAAGATTCTGTAGATGTCGAAGATATATGATCAGTATGCGTTGAAGCAATTCAATCACTTTGATTGGTACATATTGAAATGGCTGTTGGATTGAATAAAGTTAAGTTCTTTTCACCGCCGACATTATCATGTACATTACAAAGTATCGAGTATAAAATAATAATAAAAAAATAAAAAACAAAAATCAGGGTAAAACTAATACATTCCTTATTTCACTATTAATCTAAAAATACATGCTATCAAATACAAATCTTAGTCCGGGAAATAAATTATATAATAATATATTATTATATAATTATTATATATTATACATATAATCATATAATAATATATTTAGATTATTAAATTATTAATGTTCAATCGGGTATTTATTGGTTTTATTTAATTGCTTAAATTGAAATAAATTAAAAATATAATTTTAATTACCTTTTACTGTTTTATTCTAGAGTATTATTATCTTTGTGTCATGCATTAAAATGTGTTCACAATGATGAAGTAGGTCCATTGCTCATCAATACATAATCATAAATTAAACACTTAGCCAAATCATTTGACTTGATACGTTCAAAATACTGCCTAATTTTGCTAGAAGCCATAACTAAAAATACAATTTTTTTTCGTCTTATAAATTATGTATACAATTAATTAAAACAAAATAATTCTTATGTGTGCTAGTAACTTGTATACTTGTGTGTGCTGTGGCGTAGCCAGGAACTTTTTAGGAGGGGAGGTTCAGCAAATTTATATATATTTAATCTTGTCACTATCATTTTGACTACTATTTGTATTGATCTCGGTATTTTTAAGTTTGGTTGACATTAGTTTTTTTGACTCGGGTAAAAAAAAAATTTATTTTTCTAGTCTCCTTATTTGTTAGAGAATTTGCTTATAATAATAAATAATAATAATAATAATAATAACAATTTAGAAGCTAGGAACATATAGATATTAGAATATTTTCTGTCCAATCATTTAGGTATACTAAAAATTAAATTTTAAAAATATCTTACCATAATGGAATGTTTAGACGTCTTAGAATGATGTCAAATTAAAATAAGACAAACGTAATGGAATACAAATGTCAAATATAAACGAATAAACGAGTAGTAAGTAAAAAAGTGAGATACTAACGGGCAACGACCAACTTTTAACTAATAACTAGCCTTAGGGATTTATAGCTCTATAAAATATATAAATATGCATGCAAATATGCTTCTAAAATAATTAAAATACGCATAATAGTTATAGGCTCACATAGGGGGGTGCTTAGTACCCCCAGATTTAAAATTAGCACACCCAATTTCCTAGAATATTATCTCGAATACAAAATCGGAAACTTCGTGAATCAACCAAACTTCAAGATTATGACCTGAGTCATCGAACAAGAGCAGTGTCTGAAAATAATACTTCTAACACTATTGAATATTGGTGTACAACAGTTTATTTAAGGATAATTGATGGAATAATTGTGAATTTAGAAAAACATTTTTCTGAAGAAAGCATAGAGCTGGCCAAATCTGTAGACAACTTTTTTAACTTGGATGAATATCATAGTGTATGTTTTATAAACACTTATAAGATATACTTTAATAAAAAATAACTAAATATTTAAAATATTTATTACATGGTTATATGTTTTGAAATATTATTATGTTAATTAATCTGTTTATTGTTTGATATATCAGGATACTTTGAAAATATCGACAGCTAGTTTATCAGCAGAAATTCTGGTCTTAAAGAATAGTCTACTAGCCAACTTTGAATTTAAAGACTTGAAAAATCAATGTAATAAAAGTTCGTTTCCAAATGTTTATAAACTAGTTCAAGTGAGAATGACAATTCCAATTTCTTTTTCAACGTGTGAACGCTCTTTTTCAGCTATGCGTAGATTGAAAAATTGGTTACGCACTTGTATGGGCCAAGAAAGATTTACTAAGCTATCTACGCTTAGCATTGAGAGAGATCTTACCAATAAAATAAATGGGGGAATTATATTGGAAAAATCTGCATCAAACAGGAAATTAAATCTTGTTTAATATATTATTATTAATAATATGTATGTTATAATATAATTAATTTTAAATATTTATTAATAAAAATTAAAAATTATGGCAACGCGTTTGAGTATAGTATTAGGGGGTGGGGGGTGGGGGCAAATCCCCCATGGACCTGTATAGTAGAAATTATTCCAGCACCCCCTGAATTCACACACAATGTGCGCCTATGATAATAATATGCATTTATATGCATTAAAAAAAAAAAAAAATGACCATATAGTACACAAAGTAAAATGAGTCCATCGCAGGTTAGATATACATTTCAAATTTTTTTTAATGTGGATCATTTTATAATGAAATCAAATTACATGTAGCTGTGAATATTGAATTGGGCTTTTTATTGGGTCCATACTTAGTGAAAAATCAAATAAAACACAAGCGTAACTTTCAAAACACAGACAGGTGTTAAAAAATAACTACATAAAAGTCGATTCTAAGTGGATCCGGCATTAAATTAAAAAAAAAATACTACTAATATTAAAGATTCACCTGATTTAAATATTACCAAAACATTTTACTTGTACATTTGAGCCTGAATTAAAGAAAAAATTTCAGTCCCCCCTCCCCCCTAGAAGTAAGTTTAAATACGCCCCTGGTCCATTGAATGTAAATGTATCTTTAAACTCCGAAACAAGACTTTGTAATCGGCTACTCATAGACTGTTTTACTTTCGGCATTATACAATGTTACAAAATAGGGTCTAGGACATTTCGCCGCGACCGTTTCGCTGCCGGAAAATTCGCCGTGACCGTTTCGCCGTGACCGTCTCGCCACCGGATGATCTTGCCGCGACTGATTCGCAGCCGTACCATTTCGCCGCCGGTCTATTCACTGCGACCGTTTCGCCGCTGGACTATTCGCCGAGACCGTTTCGCCATCGGACATGTATGCAAATGCTAGAAGTCCCTAAGCCTACTAATAGCTATTAGTTTTACACAATAAGGTGCTTGTGTTAAATGATCGGCGAGCCGCAAATGCAATAGGTATACTCAAATTAAACTTTGAATACAGACACGAGATCCGGGTTTGTGGCCGAAGCCTTATCGTTCGCACACCTTCTATTAACGCGAAACGTTACTCAAGGGGAACGGTCGAAACGAACCCCATGGTATAATCAAGGAGCCTGGGTCGTCGAATGGACCACCAGCACCGAACCTAGGCCCGTACCCTTTCAAACCGCGGACACGAGAACCATGTTGGGACCCATGGTTTCCACTGGGTGTTGTGGTTTTACTATCTCGCGCTGTGCCACTGCCACCACGTTTCAGCCGAAGTAGGCTCCTCAACCTTGGGGGCAGTGGGTCCGGAGCGGCTAGGCCGGTCCGGCGTGCGGTGGGGCTCGCCTTTCCGTGGTACTTCCTAGGTTTTTAATTGACATCGGTTGGTCAACCCGGGGTTTTTAGGCCCCTGCCACTATTTTGGCTTCCCAAGCCGGCTAGTGGTGGGCCTATTTTGAACACAGACAATGATATTGCTTTTATCTCAGTTATCGGGACCAGACGACCGATTTAGAATCAACTGTTATAAATAACCTAAATAATATGTTCCCAAGCAAAAAGTATCAAAGTACTAATAAAGTATCTAAATATGATCATAATATTATGACTTGTGTGTGTGTGCATCGTGTGTATAATACGTTTATAGTGTTTATACAAACTATTAATATGATTTCCAAAATTTATTAATTTATATTATTTATTTAATTTATTTATTAATTTATATTATTTATTTAATTTATTTATTAATTTATTAATTTCTAAAATATAAAAATGTTAAAGAAAAAACCGTGTTTTATGTAAAAGTTAATTTACTATCTCAGGTTTCATGGGGGGGGGGGGGGGTTTTGACTCCCTCACCATGGATAAGCCACTGGTGTAGGGCCACTAGGACGAACAGTGAGTATGGTACGACAAGACATTGTTCACATTATTGTCGCAAATGTTGAAAGTGTCTATCAAGTTTTACGAGTTTAATTCACTAATATGTGGTTTTATTATTCTTTTAGGAGATATTATTGATAAATGTAGAATATTCGCTTGGTGGTTTATATGAATGTATCGGAAATTTTTTTCTGAAACAGGTACGTATTTCAACAAGTTAAAAACCAATTTCCAGAAATTACAATAATTTTTTAGGTGCGACCATGTGTCAAGACAGGCTATCGAGTTTAGAAGTGTTAGCGGTGGAAAAAGAACTGGCTAAAAACACCAAAACTTGGATGCTGTTATCAACGACTTTGCTAAAGGAAAGTGCTGAAAAGGAACACTTTAACTGAACTTAATCATTCGTTAATTACTTTTAAATACTCGGTTACATTATTTTCTTCAGTATTAATAAAAGATTTTATATATCAAATATTATATATATTTTTATTTACAATTCATTAAACTTAAATATTAAGTACAGCTTAGTTAAGGATATCTTAGTCAAATAAATATAAGTAAAGAAGCCCGGAATTGATCAGCTCCGGGTTCTACAAAAGTTCTCGCCGGCTCTGATCATATTATAGCGCAAAACTATTTATGCAACTTTAAGTCCTATAAACTCTCAACCCTGGTTATCAATAATGTATTGTAATTAGTAATTAATAATTTGCAATACTATATTAGTGTTATTAGGCCTATATTATGTTTTATGGGTGAATCCAATATCTAATATGGAAAACACACAAACAATGAATTGGAGTTTAAACTTTGAAAAATAATTTTTTCAAACATTGTTTACTGGATTATGTAGATTAGATAAATAATAAAGGATTTAATACTTTAATTAAAATACAAATTTTGGTAGTGGCTAAGTCCCCCCAAATTTCGCCTATGTGTATATTATCTAAAACCGGGGTTATTAATTCGTAAATCGTAGTTGTATATTAACAAAGCAGTTGATATTCATAGCAATATTTTCGGAGTAATATATGGTAATATCGTTATCGAAATAATGATTGTTCGTGGTATCATAATTTTCATTAGTCATATTTGGGGCAATTGATATTTGTAGTAATTTATTCGGAATAGTACTATATTCGGAGAAATAACTTTTCGTGGCTATGATGTTACTCCAATTTTTAATATACGAGTAGATGAACCAATATGGTGATTAGTGGCGATAAAATTTCAGAATATTCTACAGTATTTGCAAAATTATTACATTTTTAAAAATTATAAATTGTATGTATTATACAAATATTTTGCAAGTTGTTAAGAATAACTTTTAAGAAAAAGCTTTTTAGGCGATCTTTGACTGACACGATTTAGTGGACTGTGTTACAAATATTTAATGAAGGCTGGTGTTGTTGTTTAATCAAATAGATAGCATTTATTTCAATTAATTTTTTAATAATAATAATTAGTCTGAAACTACATAATAAACATAAGATATAAAACAACAATGAAAAATTTAAATAAATGTTGCTGGCCTGATGGCTCAGATAATAAATATAAAATGATTCTGGTCTGATAGCTCAGATAATAATAAAACACATGTAAATATGATTATATAAAAAAAAAAAAAACAATATGAAATGATTCTGGCCTGACGACTCAGATAATTTAAAAACATGTAAAAATATACTAACAGTGACTATAGATCTAGTTGTGGTGCATCTACCTATAGTGAAGTTATGGGGTACGTGGTGCCGGGATCCGTATGTAACTATTTAAATACAATAAAAATAACAGGTGTGATCCCATCCACACACAACACAACCGCTAACCTACTTACAGAAGCAAAAACCTCTCTGAATGGACAGCGATAGACATTGAAAATACCAATATCAAAAAAAACAGGAACATGTGACTGTTGCCGGCAAAGACTTCACGCGACCGTCGTGCTCAAAGGCCAAAAGAAAAAGAAAAAGAGGTTAAGCAGACAACCGCTACACCATGTTCGTTTGGATTAATTTATAAGTTAGGAACAAACCAGGACAGTCTCGTTCACGATTTTGATCCACTGGTATGAAACTAATCAAGCAAGCCACTGATATGCTGTTATCAGTGACATACCAGGGATCTTGTGTCGTGAACGGACCTATGTACATATTTACAGTTACTGCTGGCTGGGGAATTAAATTAAATTAAATTAAGCCATAATATTCTCCCCCGTCTGAAGGGATGGAGGAACTTCATCGTTAGCAGCATATGGAAGCGGACACAATTTGACGATAGGTCTTTGTAACATTTTTTCGCCCGACATCTGAATGGTCACGACTCTTACATTGTTATCAGAACTAAGGTGCAGCCTTGTTATTTTGCTAAGATGCCATTTGAGTGGTAGTTGATTGTCCGCAATGACTAGCACCAGGTCGCCAATCTTAACTGAAAGTTTGTCAGCCGTGATCCAACGCGTCCGTGGCTGGATAGATCTGAGATGCTCTGATGATCACCGTCGCCAAAAACCCTGAGTCATGCCTTGGACTATTTGCCATTGTTTTAAACAATTGACGGTTCATTCTGGATACTGAGGTTCAGGAGGTAGAGTCAGACAACCACCTACTAAAAAATGAGTTGGTGTCAGAACAGGAAAATTTTCTGGGTCACTAGATTGTGATGTCAGTGGCCTACTGTTTAAGCAAGCTTCAATTTTACATAGCATGGTGGATAGTTCTTCGAAGTTAAGTTTGGCCGATCCTGTGATGCGTAAAAGATGGTGTTTGGTAGACTTAACTGCAGCCTCCTATAGTCTACCCATTGTGGTGCACTGGGTGGATTTAAGTGCCACTCAGTACCATCTGTTGCTAGAGGCTCAATTGCAGTTTTGTTGTTGTTACAGTGCTCCTTGTAGTAGCGTCTCAACTCTGCTCTGGCTCCATGGAAATTGGTTCTATTGTCAGAGTGAATATGAGTGCTTTGACCTCATCAAGCGAAAAACCTACCTAACGCAGCCAGAAAGCCTTAGTTACCGTTCGATTTCTTGGACTAGAATATAATTGTATTGGCCCAGCGAAATCTACTCCCGTTGCTGCGAAAGGTGTGCTAGGTGTTACTCTCAGCCGAGGTAGTTCACTCATGCTGGGTTAAAATGACTGTGGTCTTGTACGATAGCAGACCTGACAACAATGAACAATACGCCGAGAAGTTTTCATTGCATCAACTGGCCAAAACTCTTGGTGTATTCTTGTCAAAAGGTTTTGGGGACCGCCATGCAGATATTTTACATGATATTCTGTAAAAATTAGTTCTGTCACTGTATGTTTCTTTGGTAAAATTGCTGGATGACGTTGGTTAATGGGTAAGTGTGATCATTGCAACCGTCTTCCCACTCTAATTATACCCTCTTCCATAAATTGATTTAGCGCGATAAGCTTACTATATACAGATAAAGACTTGCCTTGAATAAGTGACTTAGCTTCATAGTGGAATGCATCTTTTTGAGCAATATTTATTCATACATCTCTGGCAGTCCATAATTTTGTTACTGACAATGGACCAATGTATTTCTCGACATTTATGATGTGAATTGTGCATGAATCTTTTTAGACATGCTGTAATGCGAATTAATTTTGTTTTACTTGAGTATTTAGCCAAAATACAATTTTTTGAGTTTGGACTAATAGAGCAAACTGAACTGGACGTTTTTCAGGGATATCACTTACTGGTGCGAAAGAACATTTTGCTGGCGATTCTGCTTCCGGCTGCTGGAGATAGGTTGGACCGGACCACCAGATATTTGAGTGTAATAGCTCTTGTACCTTTACCCCTCGAGATGTTAAATCTGCAGGATTTAACTTTGTCCTTACATGTTGCCAAGTCATTTCTTCGATTAATGTCTGAATCTCAGATACACGATTTGTCACAAAAGTGCTCCATTGACTTGAGTTTCCTTGGATCCATGTTAATGAGACTGATGAATCTGTTCAACATGTACAAAATGTTGGGCTTACGTTTAGTCTTTCTCTCTTTAGACATCAATGTCACCAACACATGAGCACTACATAATTCTAATCATGGAATTAATAAAATTAATAATACCTTTAGAGGTGTTACTCGAGCTTTTGCTATCAGAAGATGACATGTGAATGTATTCCAATTAATATCTGTACATTTTTTCAATATATGCAGCCATGACGAACTTATGCATTATAAACCGTAATAGAATTGACACCAAATCATCTTGGACAACTCCACCATTAATCAATACATCGTTTAGAGACTTACCACTGGTAGTCTTGATAAATGCATCAAAAACAACTCTTGTTTTAGTTGTGAGGCTCTCTGCTTTCAGCACTGCATGATGTGGAAGATAATAACAATTGGTATGAACTTGAGACTGAAACGATCTTCTTTATTTCTAGTATATATGGATTTGTAGTGCTTTTCACATTCAATTGCTTCGTTGCACAACGTAGGAAGGTTGTCGTCATTGTCATAGATTGATGACAGTAAACACATTGATGATACCGGGTGTTATGCTTGATTTACCTTTCCAGATACTATCCACCCGAGCTTGGTGTTGCGAACAGTAACTGATTGATTGTTTACCTTTATTTTTTCATTGCCGAGCAGGTCAAAAAACAGTTCTGCTCCCAGCAACAGTAATTGCCATTGGACTACATCAACATATACCGCAGGAAGTTGATGTGTAATTGCATTGATGATAGGTATTTCTACCTTTTTTGAGTATTTGGATTGCAATGAATATAATTGTCCATGTATCCAGATTGAAGTGTTCATCACAGAAGATCCAACTCCACAGACAGGCATTGTACCTTTGTGTTTTTGAATATTTAATTTATTTGCTAATATGGTTGAAATTAAATTGACCTGTGAACCACTGTCGAGTACCGCTCGTGCTTTTATCAAAATATCCGTACGGTTTTCGATATTCACTATTGCTGTTCCGAGTAGTACATGACTGCCTTTATGACTATGTGCACAAAGTACTCTTGGAGCTCCTTGAGGATCATCAGGAGGAGTGGGTGTCTCTGGATTTGACTGTCCAGGTGTTTATGGATCTGTTACAGTGTTTGAACTGGTATCATTGTGTAGAAGAGTATTGTACTTCTTGTTATAATTTTTACATTTCCCAGTTGTGCAACTTAAATAAGAGTGTCCAGTTGATAAGCAGTTAAAATATAAATTTTGTTTGCGAATGGCTTCTTGACGCTCTAAGACTTGAATTTAAAGCATCTATATACTTCATGTTTGTGGCTGCAAATTGGACATTGGTTGTTTTTCAATTTTTGAGCAACAAAACATGCCTTGGTCTCTTGGGTTTTTGTTGCCCTGATATTTGAGTACTTCTCATTGACTGATAACTCAATTGTTATTTCACTTGCCGCATAAGCATTTACTCTGTTTGATAAATATTGCTCTAGGTCAGTGAATATAGGTAAATGTTTTGATGTTTGTCTTAA
Organism: Sipha flava; assembly: GCF_003268045.1. Taxonomy (NCBI): domain Eukaryota; kingdom Metazoa; phylum Arthropoda; class Insecta; order Hemiptera; family Aphididae; genus Sipha; species Sipha flava. Next base: position 137,433 of record NW_020273635.1, read on the forward strand.
TTGCCATTCAGACACAGTGATATTGTCAAGCCGACAGCATAATAATGTTACTAACTATGCGTCCCATTCTTTAACCGGTTGTTTCAGTGATTCCAAAGCACGAACGTTGGTGACAACGTGGTGGTATAATTGATGTAATTGACTTGTTGACGCAAACTGTACCTTTGGTGTGTTGAACAGAGCCCGGATATGGAACTGAATGATGAGTCTTGGATTTTTATATCACTCAGCTAGCTTAGCATATGCTTGATTGTAATTGTCATTTATAAGAGGAATGGTTTTTACAACATCACTTGCTGTCCCAGTTAAGTGTGATTTCAGAAATTGAAATTTCTGTACTGGTTCCAAGTCAGGGTGATTATGAAATACTGCATTGAAACTGTCTATGAACGAGGTCCAGTTCTATAGGTTCCCATAAAAAATTGGTAATTCAATAGTTGGTAGCCGAAGTGTCCTGTTTCTTCCTTCCCTACACGCTGATGATGTTACTGAGTTTGAATCAAGTGAATTGTTATCCAAATTCCTTTCAAAAATGCCTTGACGTCTATTATTTTTGATTGAAAGTTGAATCGTTCTATAATTCTTTCATCATCAGTTTTTTTTTCAACAATTCCAACTTGTCTTGCATTTCTTTAAATGATTGACTCATGGCATTCAATTCCTCTAATCGACTGTGAACTTGATTCCTGTTGATGACATCTGGATTTGACTCGGCTGCAAATGATTTCATAGCATTAAGAGAAGTGAACATAAATTTAATTTTCCTAGCCAATTGATTAGCAATCTTGACTGCTTCTTCTTCATTCATAGTGATGAGTTTAACTTAATCCGAAGCACACTTGATGATAATCATTGACCTTAAGAATACAATACCAAGTAAACAAATGTGCTTTACATTGATTGCAATTGCACCATGCGAATAGGGACAAATGGACGTGAAAAAAAAAAAAAAATTATATATTTATAAGTTATAAAACCATTGATATTTTATGTTCATAATATAACTAATGGTATCGTATCATAATATAAAATCTTATCAAATTTTATCGTTTTGGCAATAGGTACCTTTTATATCAATATATATAACTTATTGGTTTTTACAACTTGTAATAATTATCATACTTTATCGAAACACGGTGATACACGAGACACGACAATACACATCTATAACCGTGTTAGTCGTGTACAAATTGCATTCAAGTGTACATGTAAGATGTCATTAATTAATTCAAATCACGATGAAGTTTTTTTGAATGAATATTTTTGACATTAAAATTTACATATTATAATAAAAATAAATAACTTATTTATTTTATTTACTGATTTATATATATTTTTTTTGACGTCCATTTGTCTCCACGTCCAAACGGCCGAGTCCAAATGGCCACGTCCAAACGACCAGGTCCAAACGGCTACGTCCATTTTTTCTAGATCATGCACCATGTGCTTATTAACAATTGATTTAGATTTATAACAATCTGAATCCATTTTCCTCAAAAATAAATAGAATAAATCTTGATTGTTTGAATTTAATTTTCCCTTCAATAAGAAATTATGAATAAAAATAAGTTATGTTTATGTTTAATTCAAATTAAATAATTGACAACAATTTATTTATAAGTCAAAAAAACCGTTTAAATACCTATATTTTTTTATAATTATATTACATTTCTGCAAGGAATGAATACCTGTTTAAAAAAATTAAATATTAAACAAATGAATAATCATTTTACTTTTTGCTCGATGGTCTTTAATTTTATTTATAAATATATATATATGCTTCTTAAATGACAAAAGATATCAGTTTGGACTTGTTTCATAATATTTAATCACATAAATATATTTGATTTTTTTTTAAAATCTGAATAAACGACTCAAATTAGGCTTACGTTAAAATTTTATCAACTGTTATTTTTACTTTATACTAGTAATATAGAACTATAACATTAATGTCAGAAAAATGTTTGAATGTTTGGAGGAAAATTTATGTCATTTTAGCATAAAAAAAAGTTTAGAAGAAAATGGAAGTCAACCGATTCTTTTTTTAGGAAAATGGATTATAAAGGAATAAAACGGTATTTCATTTTTAGAGAAAAAAGGAACCGTCCACATTTTCTCGCGAACCCCAGGTGGTCAGTAGACCATTGGTTTGCAACCATTGATCTATAATATATAGTATAATTTTAAAAATAATTTTCTGAGCTATTTCTAGATAGTTATTCGTGTTTTCTTTTTAGCATTTTTTCTTAAAAAATGTTGGTAAAATAATTTTGACTATACCAAGAGTCTTAAAAATGTAATACAATATTCCTCGTACGTATTTAATACTGATTAGTGAAAAAAAGTTGATCTTAATTTCAAAAAAAAAAATTCGAAAAGTTTATAGATAAAAATAATAATATATATTATAATAAAGAAATAAAAGTGTGTATATAAAAATAAATTAATAAATAAATGCTTAGTCTTGAATATTATTACATTTGTAAATTATGACCGGTTTCAAATTAGATATTCATCGTTAGTTATAAGTAGAGCACGGATTTATATGCATTTGCATATTTTGTATATTTCGAAGGTTATTGCATATTTGTTCATAAATGCATATAACATGCAAATTTTATGAGTTTCTAATAAATTAACTATTTCAATTTACAGTAAATTTTATAATCACCTCGATTAGAGCACGAATGAAATGATAGGCATTAAGTTTCAAAAATATTATTTTAAAAGATAAGTATTTTTTTAAAGTTTTCTATTAGTTTTTTGAGAGTAGGTAACTTCAAATGATCTAAAATATTTATTTTTAGTTTTTTTTTAATTTGTATTCTCATTTTTAAGTTTCCTAAAAGTTTTAGATTGATTTAAATGATTTGAAATATAAAGCAATGGATATTATTATATTTTGTTTTTGATAAAATATTTAGAATTTTATCAGTATATATAAAAATGGAGCCAAAAATGTATAACATTTCATCAATTGAGAACAGCTGGGCCGATTTGGCTCAAATTTTTTTTAATTGTTCGTAATTGCCAGGAGAAGGTTTTTACGATAAAAAATGTTGGAAAAGTGCGTTGTTTAATAAATCATAGTTTAATTTAATAATTTTTGACCGGGTCTATAACTGCGCAATTGAAAATCAATTATTAAATAAAACCATTAAAAAACTATTAAAAAACTATTAAAAACTATTTAAAAACTATTATTGGTATTAAATGACGAATATTGCATAAATATTAAACAACAAGATCTCACAACAGGTGCTAAAACAAATAAAAATGTTAGTTCGAAGAATTATTATGCATATCGGTTGATGATTAGAGATGATCAGGACAAGGTAATTCTATGATGTCATAAGCTTTGTCAACAATTTATGATCAAAATGTATGTAAAGATAAAGAGCGAACAATTTTGATACTTGTTATTCAATCAAAAAAAGCTGCGCACGGAAGATTCTCAAAACAATTGTTAGATATTGAAGATGGGAAAGTTACTACAGATGAAACGGGATGTATGGTATAAAATTACCGACTGATTTCTGCACAGTAATTTATTCGCAAGATGCTTTCATTGACCAGATATTTATTTCCCAATGTACACGGACAATAAACAAATCATGAGTGGCTAGAAGAAAGATTAATTTTAGTAGTATATGGACGTCAACGAATTGAATCTCAAGATACAATATTTGTTACCAGGAGACTTGGTGTCATATAAATCTATATATTTGCATCATATTTGAAACTTTTTAAATGCATATTAATCTGGGTTCTAGTCATAAGCAAAGTCGATAAAATCGTGATTAAATAAAAAAAATTATAAATCCACTTGGGTAGTGTGGCTGGTACCGTTTTTCGTCCCGGGCTTCCTATGGTTCCATAAGTCATACAACGGAAAAACCGGGAAACCGGTAAAAACCGGAAACACCAATTAAAAAAATGAATCATATCACATTATCCAATGTGAAATACGACTCGTGAAACTATATTATTTTAAACTACTTTTTCAAGTCGTTATATAAGGTTGGGGATTTCTTAAAATTTAAAATCGATCCAAAACCACGTGAAATACACATGTATACAATAATATGAAATACATGTATAAATATATGTAGAAGATAATCGAGAAATGATTACATTTTTTTTTGGGTTAAGAACGCGGGAGGTATTCCGCTTTCGCCAACCGTTGCATATCGTAAATAAGTACGAATAAAATAATAAATCTTCACACGAGTCTTGTTGAACGGGTCACACGTATACGTTTGTACGTGTTATATTTATATATTTGATGTATCCAATAATAAAAAATTGACATGCGTGTGTGTGTGTGTGTGTGTATGAAATATATATATACGCGTCCTCGAAATTGTCGTTTGCAGACAATATATAGTAACAAATTGCAGCGTAATGCAACTTCGTCGTGCGTATATGTATATATACGTGTAAGTGTGCTACCGAACGGGAAAATCGAGTAATAAGAAAATTAAGTGGTGGCGCGGGGAAATGGAATCGTAACAGGAAAATGTTTCTAGCGAAATGTGCACCGTTATTGGCAGCGGGAATTCATTTCGCAGGACGAAAGGATCGGTACACGTGCGATACCCTATTCGTTATCGTTTCTCCGCGCTCCGTTCTTTTTTGATTTTGTTCTTGTTCTTGCCTGGGGCACGAACGGGTGGTGGGCGCGCGTGCGCGCGTTTATCGTTCGTATGTATAAGCACACGACGTACGGAGAACGCTGATTTACATGTTACGCCCTGTATACAGTGTTACCGCACGTTACGTGAACGATCCATGATACGAGTAGAGGAGACTAAGAGTAGTAGATATTTTTCCGCACGCTCCGGCTTTGTGCTCGTGCCACGGAGAAAGGTGTCGCACATCGGAACGAATTGTATACATGAACATAAACGCACGTAACGCGCGTAAAACTTAATCAGACGGTAAATCGAGCGGGAAAAATGTATGAAGAAATAACTGGAGTCGACTGCACGTGAGAGAAATAATGATGTATATGTGCTTGTGTGTGTGTAAATGTGTATGCGTGAGTGCGTGTGTAAGTGTGTAAGCGTGAACTCGAATGGAAATAATGTCGGAAAATAATTTGAATAAAAATTTAACTAGATAAATGTGGTAAACAGGTAGTGATCGTAGTAATTTTTTACAGTACACGTATATATATATAATATATATGGACTATTACAGATTATTAATCGTACACTTATCTCAGGGCACCTGTTTTAATGTATTAGATTTTAAGAGATATATTATTCTGAATGCGAATATTATATAAAATTGAACTCTTAACAATATTTTTAAAATATTTCATATTTCATAATCCATTTACACTACAGCCTATATAATTAATTATTTATTTTTTTTTTTTTGTTTTATAATAGAATTTTGTTATACGCTACTATTTAGTCGCATTTTTTTCTTTCATAAAATTAAAAAAAATGTCTTTACATTAAATATTTACTTATTTATCAAAACGTATCATGACACAATTTAAAAAAAAGAAAACAAAGAAAAATCATTAAACATTCGTGAACCAAGAACGAACAATGATGATATTTTAATAAATAAATCAAGCACCTATAAAAAATTTAAAAATAGTATATTTGATGACCAAGGAAATTAATGTTGAAAATCATCGCTCCTAAAATATACTTGTATTTAAATATCTGATTTTCATTTTTCCGTTTTATTATAATTTTATACATTTTATCCATTTTTTTTATACTTATTTTTAATATGTATATTATGTAAAATATATTCCAATAACTATTGATTGGTTATTTATTATGTATAAGTTAGATTAGTACCTACTCCTGATAAAATAAGATTCTCTAAACATTTGGCGTAAAATCTTTAATACAGATATTAGTAAAATAGTTTTAACATTAAAAATTAGTATTATATATCTAATATATGCAATATTTAAATATGTATTTAATACAATCTAGATACTATAATATGAATAATAATATCCCATATTATCCTATGAAAAATAATATTACATTATGTTTACGAAAAATTATAAAACAAAAAATAATACCATTAGACTATAAAATTGTGTTTATATTATTGTGATGTTAATGTAAATTATCTAGAAAAGTTTTAATATGACAAAAAAAAAAAAAAAAATAATACATGAGTTTTTCTTCAAAATGCATAAATTATAATTTATAAAAACGGATAAAAATTCCACCAACAAAAATCAGTCACTCGCACAAACAAGCCATTCGTCAATAACCTCAATGATTCTTTCAGTTTTTATTAGAATTAAAAAAGTCTTAGAAGTAAATTACACACAATGTTATTGTAATATATCCAGTTATAGTTATACTAGTATATTTCTATCTTTAACAGAAACGTGGATGCCCGATATGATATATTTTTGTAAATTAGAATTAAGTAATTAATTGATATAAATATATATATGTATGTTATAATTAATAAAACGAGTAATTAGCTTCAGAAGATGTGATGGGGGTTTCGGAAAAATATTATAGGTATCTAACCCAATTACGCTCCCCAATAATTTCAATGAACACCTATTTATTGGCTCCAGGTTAAATTATACTAATTATATCGTTTCTAGTAATTATACATTTTCCTCTAGTCCCTCTTCTTTCTACAAATCGTATATGGAAACTATCGAGTATCTAGTTCACATATATCCAAATTATACATTTACCTTTTGTAAATAGGGATCATATTTATTTATTTCTTAGAGCCTATTATAAGCCATATGATTCCCCTATCCTAGATTATTTAAAGCTTAGTAGCTTATACGATCAAAGAGTAATAGTTAAATTAAATTTCCTCTATAAACATATTAGTGGTTTCATTGATACACCCGAACTCCTTATAGATGTTAATCTTAGGATTCTTGGTAGATCTTTCAGATTATTTATTCCTTACTTCGTTTCTCTACATCGCGCATACTATAGTCGTAAGTTAACGAATGATGTATTTAGTAAACGAGAACCTCTCTAGTCTATAATACTTCTTTTGTTTTGAAAGGGATCCTCAAATTTATGTACAACCATTTTTCAGGCTACTGTACCTTGAACAGCCACTCGTAATGCATGTAAAATAAAATTAAAATAAAATATTCAATAAAAATACACTTATGGCTCTTTATATTTAGTGTGAAGGTTATGGTCAGGTTTTTATTTCGAAGAAAAAGAATTATTTTTTACTTTAATATCAATATTATATATTGCATGTATAATACATATATTAATATTTGACTTTTTAATGTTTATAATTACATACAAATTGAGGTTTTTAGTCATTCCTGCTTGTATTTAGAAATATTTGATCTGTTATAATATTTGGTTCACAGACATTTACTTGTTTTTTAATATACATATACGATATCGTATTCAATATTTAATTATGGTAACTATAGGAAATTCAATGTGGCATTATATACAAGTATATTCATATTATCCATAGATGAGAAAATATCAAAATAATTTTATTTTTAGATCTGACTATATAATAAAATGATGAGTATGAGTATATATATTAGTATATCATATACGCAGAAGAATTAAAATTATATAATTTCAATAGTAATATGCATAAAGGCTCATTGAAGTATATTTGTATGAATATGAGTATGCTTATTGGTGTATATAATTGACATTTGAACCCGAAAAGTAGGTAAATTTGGAAGATCGTAAAATGAGAAAATATGTTACGATTTCCTAGTGCTTCATGGAAGTATTTTTTGCTCCATTTACATTTACTGCGTAACGTGGCCATCTACTTAAAATTCGCATTTGTCAACTTAACTCGATAAGGAAGTATACATAATGTATGTAAATAACGTTAAGGATAGTTGTAAAGGAAACTATAATCTTATGAATTTACATATACATATTATAATACTTATTATTATTTTTCTTTCTAAAGTACAATATGTATATTATATACATGCTAATCTTACCTGTCAGTGTCGGAGGACTAGTAGGATATCAGTATTTTTCCAAAAGACCTGTTACAGTTTTAGCGACCTCTCTGTGCGTGTTTTTTATTGAAATTCTGAGAATCAATTATTTATTTACCGGATTTAGATACCGGATTATATGAATAATTCACGTATTTTGCAAAATGCCTAGGAATTATGCAAATTGCCGAACCATTTTAGGCAATGTAAATAAAACATATGATTTTAAATATTATTTTACATATAATCAAGGTATTTTATAAAATACCTAGGCATTAAGTAAAATGCCAATTTTTTTTTAGGCAAAGTACAAAACATTTTATACGTTATATTATATTAAGATTCTTATAATTATTATACATTATTACTCCTATTACAGACATAATTTAATTCTTATCTATTATTATATTATAACTATTATATAAACTACTATTTAATTATTATAACATGTTGTAGAAAAGTGACATTTTGGATTGCACAAAATGTTATTTTTAAGGTAAATATACTTTTTATTTTGACACTTGGACTTATAAACACATTTTAAAAATTCTCGGCCAATTCTTTTGGATTGAATTTTTATCAACTCATTATACTGTTCATCAGATTAAAACTAGTATTAGTGGTAAAATTTTTAAAAAAACTTTGTAGTTTGTTATATAAATTTGACTTCATATAAATCGTATGCATAATTGCAACACCAAAACGAGACACGAAAATGACGAAATATTACGATATTGTAATAAAATTATTAGTACGTTCAATATTGTATCTTAGAATTATTATTATAGTAGTAAAAGAATATTAATATTTATTGCGTTAAATCGTGAACGCACATTATAATAAACGATAAGTAAAGTCGAAGGTAATAGGCGATGCCCAATTTTGATTATTATTTTCATATGGCCTACGATTGGCATTATACATAAAACTTTGGCAAAGCTCGTATTATGTATATTGCCGAGTGATTTTTGGCATTTTATATAATGTCTAGGCATTTTGCAAAATACCGGATTATCTATATTGCCGATAACATATATATTTATTACAAAATAGTAAATGTTGAAACCCACACATATACGCATTATATTATTAATTTCGATTTATCTGTGGAAGATCCTAAATCGTCATTGTAATGATGAAGGCGGATTAAATCTGTTAAAGTTACTATCAGTTTTGGTACTAAAAAAATCCGCATCAAACATTAATGTATAAAATTACTTTAAATTCAAACGAAAAAAAAAATATCATATAAATAATAAAATAAAAATGACCAGTCCACTAAGTGGATAATTTATACAAAAACGATAAATATTTGGTCGAAAGTTTGTAACTTGTTATTGTTATTTCATAGCTATACCTGTGGAAAATATTCGGAAAACATATTTCTAATTATAATACAGTTACTTATAATATTATTATATTAGCTACACAAATGTGATTTGTAGAATTTTGACGCGATTATTTTTAAAAGATAATTTATCGTTATTCTGGGTTGATACAGAACTTAAATTGTATTACATTTGAACTCTTAATAATTTTTTTTTAAAGTAACTTGATAAAAAATAAAATTTTTAATTAATTAATAAAATAATAAAAAGTATAAAAATAAAATAATAAATAATATAATAAAATAATTGCAATTAATTTTTACAATAAGTATTTTTAAATTAATTTAATAAGTTGTACAATTGAAAGTATTTTATGTGTTCATGATATTGTACACTTGAGATTTACTATTAAATACAATTACTAAGTTAAAATATCGATTTAAAGTTACAATATAATGTATGTTATTTGTTCGACATATACACATAAGCACATCAAATATTTTAAATTGTATCCAGTACGATATTTTCATACTTGTACATTTTTGACAAACATTGTGAAACGTTGAGAATTCATTAATGCCATACACTATTATAATTTAATCTCAATACGATAATCAACATAGTAATCAACTTATCAATATATATATATTTTATATAACTACATATATAAAAATGGAGCCAAAAATGTATAAAATTTCATCAATTGAGAACAGCTGGGCCAATTTGGCTCAATTTTTTTTTTAATTGTTTGTAATAGCCAGGAGAAGGTTTTTACGAAAAAAAAAAAAAAAATGTTTGGAAAAGTGCTATTGTTTAATAAATCGTAGTTTAATTTAATAATTTTTAACCCGGTCGATAACTGAGCAATTAAAAATGAATTATTAAATGAAACTATTAAAAAAACTATTAAAAAACTATTTAAAAACCATTAATTTTATTTTTGGTATTAAATGTAGGGTATTGCATAAATATTAAACAACAAGATCCTACATTAGGTGTCAAAACAAACAAGAATGATTTAAGGATTATTATGCATATCGGTTGATGATTAGACGCGATCAGAACAACGTTATTCTACGATGTCGTGAGCTTTGTCAACAATTCATGGTCGACATGTATGTAAAGATAGAGAGGGAAATATTCGATACTTGCAATTCAATCAAAATCATGTTTTTCACACGGACAATTATTCGTGGCGTGCTTTTGAACCATCCAGTTGGTTTTTGTTGGCGAAAGATGGGATTACAAAAAATATTGTACACTATGTTGCATTAAAGGATTGATATTGTTTTTTACTAATATTGTCATAATTAGCGATATATATTATTTTAAAGAATCAATTTTAATAAATTATTAAAAAAATAAACATCAAATATTTTTTCATTTTTAGATTCCGTCACCAATCACAGCATTCCATACCCCTTCCACTTATTTACCACATCCTTACATACTTATATTAAATTAATTATTTTTTTCTAGGAAAATATTTTCTAGAAATAATTTATGTGACAAAACAACGTTTGTCGGGTCAGCTAGTATATTTTATAATTATTTACAATAATTTCCGTGGTGAGTGTTTTTATCAAACAGAAAAATAACATCATGAATTTTAAGGATAGAATACGATGGACGTAGAGTATAACATGAGTTATAAATATTTAATTCCAGATCTCAATTTTAATTGTATTTCTGCTTTTTGATAGAATAATTTTCGATTTTAATCGATATTAAAATAAATATTATGTACTACAAGTACGTTTTGTGTGATTTTTTACTTTTCAGTGATGAAAACTTTCTAAATCTCAACAATACATTCCGAGTATTGAATTTATTGTTTCAGGATCATTTTTTATTTTGAATTCGAGGTAAGTAACTTTAAAATACTGTTGACCTACATTTACATATAGTTCATTAAATAACTCACGTTTACATGGTATTATTGCATTATTATTGCATTTTTTTCATTTAATGTCTTAAACAAATACAATAAAATATATCTACACATTATGTTCACTTAATACTATTTTAATGGTAACAATAAAGATTGACTATGATATATTGACAATATTGTATTAAAAATTCAAAATAAAATGTGTTGACAAAATTATTTTTATTTCATACTGGGGGTTTGTTTTTCTTTCTTAAATAAATATTATATTTAACATATTATGTACACACGAATCACTTAAGGCGATAAATGAAAGATAAATTAATATTATTCGTTTTTATTTTTAATTTAGATAATTATTAAGTTAAATATAAAACCATCGTCATATAATTTACGATGAAATCAGAAAATGTGCATTTTTTTAATATAGTGCTTAAACTAGTAGTATTAATATTTTTTATAACGTTTTGTAATTCCATTTTATTCCAAGTGAAATTTTATAGTATCAATATTTCTTTATTTATACTTATTGTATACATACTAATGGCAATAAAATAAATATCTCCTACTTCACTCGAACTTTCTCGACTGAAAAAAAAAAACAAACAAACAAACAAATATATTTATAATATTATCTCCGGAAGAGATTTAAATGATAACAGAATATAATCGTACATGTAGATTCGATACAACATATTTTATATTAATATTGCATTCAATACAACTTAATATAGTACAAATAATGATATTTACTACGAGAGTGTTTAATAACAACAACAATAACAACAATAATAGTAATAATAATAGGAAAAAACTACGTATACAATAAAAATAAGAATCAATAACGTTTTTCATAAATATATTATATCACATACATCGGACCAATATAATAAATATAACTATATATGACTCATTAACGAGATAATTAACGTGGTAAGTTCAACTAAAAATATGACTAGAGTACATATTCTTATGTATTATCATTTTTCAGATTTTTGTTTAAAATGCATTTTACTTAAAGATCGAGAGCGATGATAACACCGTAATGATATTATAACATGAATCAGAAATCGTTTAAAATGTCAAGTTTTGCTAACATAAAATGGTTAAAAAACCTCTCTTGTGTTTATCGATTATTGGTCGATCGTTAATTGAGATGCAGACAACTATTATCTAATGATACACGTGAAAGTATATTACAATTAATTCATGTATAATAACACTGTGCGTATATCACTGTTTTGTATGTTTGATTCAAAAATACTAAGTCATTGAAGGCTGTGATTTTTTTTACAGGGTTCTATCGGAAGTTTTCAAAATATTAAATCACCACCGTCTTCCATAATTATACTTTTATTTTTTTCTACTTTAAATAAAACAGAATATTTAAATTAAAAAAAATTTTTAATTCAATTTTTTTAATTTTATGGTTATTTTTAAACTTTTTGGTGATTGGTATATAATATAATATTATTAGTCAATTATTGGATTACTGTTAATATTGTCTGATACTGTATTATTTTTTTGACTATTGTTTTATGTCTTGAATAATTATTATTTTTTTATGATAGAATTTGTTTTGATCATTTTATTTTTATGGAGTTGTATTAACATTAAATACCTAACCTGAAATTTTTCAGAAAAACGAGTCTCTATCAAAGCCTTTAGGCTTAGGAGTCTATAATATATGCAGCTAAATCCGGCTCTAAATTTCCATGTTGTTATTGCACACTCATGCACATATAACCATGGGTTTCTATGTCTATGGTAGCTTCCATACCATAGGCTTCCTTCTAATAAAATATATATCTGTTATTTATATTCAATAGGAGTGAGGATGGTATCTAATAAGTTGGCCTAAATTAATTAAATGTATTTTAAATATATATTATTATTTTTCAGCAATTACGTAGGTTATTATATGTTACATAACACTAAGTTATGTAAATGAATTTCCAGCAAAATGTCTTTATTATTTTTTACACCTAGCATATATTTATCTTATTTAATTTCTATTATATATTTCCACTCGTGTTTGTATTGATAATACGATAGTTAATTTTCAATACGTTTTGACTACTGCAGATATCTTAATATCAATAAGTGTAATTTCGGGACCTTGTTTTAACTTAATACTATTATTGCGTTTATGACAATACGTATGAGTTCTGTTTTTATAAGATTTTGACTAGTTATGGTGTCCGATCTGAACTACGCATCAAACCGAATAAATCTTTTTCACCGAAATTATATATACAGTTTGTTTCAATCACGTATATTTATACTATTGGCAATTTACGCTATCCACCGATTTATATGGACGAAAATTTTTATTAATGCATACCGTTTCTGTGATATAGATTACATGGTTTAGTTTTATTTAAAACGAAAAGATTAAGGGATCACAGGGTATTGATTTGAAAGTTGTGACACCATCGTTTTTTTTCTTTTATTTCAATGTTGGAGTTTTGCCAACGTAATTGAGCAGTTGATTTATTCACGAGAAGAACGATAGTTCGCATTATTAAAATAATATTTAACATTATAGTAGTTTGCATTCAAACGGTTTCTTGTGCGAATAAGATTTAGAATTATAAAAAAAAAAAATAAAACAACATACATAACTTTGTTGACAATTTTAAGTGCTTAATAATAATTATTAAATTATTAATGATAAGTACCTAAAAAAAAAAAAAAAAAAAAAATAACAATAAAAATCTACATATTTCACTATAAATATACTCATAAGTAGGAACTACAATTCAGAAGAGTTATAACTACAATATTATTATTAAGAGAAAATATGAATAAAATTTGGCACGCGCGTACATGGTACAGTTAAAATTATTGAAATAATAAAAAAAAAAATACATCAAGTCATCAAATATTCTAAAATTACGGATAGTTTTATTATACAACATGTTTGCGGTATGATTAAAAAGTTCGAAAAAAATTGACATTAAATCGACGTTCAAACGTTATTATTTATGTGTATAATCATTAAATCTATCATATTACACAGATATATATATATATATATATATATAATAGATACAATTATTATATGCGGTTATGAATTTCTGTAGTAAAATTAAAATATATTACCTAATGATGTGTTGTGATACGTGTTCGACAGCCAAAAGAATACGTGAATGTCGGAAAGTTGGTAAGCGTTTTTTCTTCAATTTTTACGAAAACATGCACGTACTCCTTCGACGAGATATGAATTGTGTACGACAGAATATGGACCACATTTTATCACATTTTACCTATTGACCGATGGGATGAGATGAACTAACTCTATTATATATCTCGTGTTATTATTTCTAGACTGATTATTGACTATGACTCTTCGCATTTATATTATAATTACAGATTTTGTATGAACAGTGAATAATTAAGCGGTGAAAATAAAATAAAAATAATTAAGAGAACAAAATGGAAAATATTGTAACTCACCGTTTTTTTCATTATATATACATTGGTAAACCAAGCGGATGAACGATAAAATGTTATAATGAATTAATTACGTATGCATTTATGATGGGTGATTCATCAGTATAAGAACTGATTAAACAGTTTCTTCGGCACTATTAATTATATTAATATTGGTGGTTCGTTGATTCAAAAATGTGATTTTGTCTGCGCGTATAATGTGCATGTATGTGTGTGTTTATTTCTGTATGCGTGTTTGTAGTATCATGCACAAATCTGTTTGGATAATTGTAAAGAATCGTAAGAATAATAAGACACGTACACGTGGCGAAATTGTAATTTTTCGGCGATAAGAAAACAATTTTGATCATTTGCCACCACTCGGATTAATATGATATATAACAGAAGTGGCAAGCGAGATAAGACTCGCCAGCTGTCCAACATATTTATATGTATGGAAGAGTTGAAATTAAAAAAAAAAAAAAAAATAATAATACATATTTAAATATTATATCAAAAACACTAAATTTTTTTTTTTTGTAAATATTTTCTATAAATTGTAATTTAATAAAATATTTTACTTCTTCAAATACATATATTCATAAATTCATATTAAAAACAAAACATTGGTTGTGAGAATGTTTTGTATCTCACGATAAGATGCGAGCCGCAGTTTGGCCACCCCTGATATATAATATAGAAGTTTGGAGCAAAGTAGATGTAAATATATATATATATATATATATATAATCTCTATTAGTATTCTACCTAACCGTACTTATGAATAATATATTGTTATATATATATGTATATATGTATAAGTCCCTCTGTGTTTTGAATCATACACGGTATTGATGTAGGGGGAATAGGGAGTGGGAAATAGTATTAAAATGCTCGTTTTAGATCACATGTACAATATAGAGTGATAGTAACATATTGTATAGAACAGAATAATTAATTTTATTCGTTGGGCTAAAAATCAATTATGTTTTGTTTTTCTCACATTTAACACGATTGTTCTTGTTAAACAAATCCAGTTCTTGTGTTCTTGTATTCGGAAACAAGCCGTAAATGGTCATTATTCCGTAGAAATACAGTTTTTTTTAGATTTGTATATGTTATTATTTGATTACTTTTTTCCACACCCGCGGTGCAAAATCGAAGCGAAAACATCTTCCGCAACACTGTACAACACTTATATCACATGAATATCAATAATTGAAGAATTATTGTAATGAGAAACACCGTAAGCGTAGAAAATAAGGAATTCGGTTGTAAAAAAAAATATCGTAACATAGTCAAAAAGAATCATTATGATAATGTATCCTATGGGTTTAGACGCGATGTTCATGTCAACAGCAACGACATTACAGTGAACCTTTTAAACGAACCGCTGTGCTTGTGACCGGAGACCGAGACGGCGAAAAAACCTTTAGAAAACCGAAAGAAGAACGTGTCTCGGGTCACAGGGATACGAATGGGTACCGAGGGAGGAGAGTGCACCCATAGCGGTAGGACTTGTACGGACTGGTTCGCAATAATGGGATAGCCGAGCTCGTCGCCGGAGTATCTATTCAGGTGTGAATGGCAACGGGAGGATGCGGGTTTCGGTGATTCAGACGAGATACTCGACGGCGAAACGAGGTATGATGACGACGTCGCGTAGCCGGTCGGGAGGCAGTCAGATGATGTTTGTGTCTTGGTCAGCTTCGATGATGATTTTCTCGGTCGAGTTGAGCCGCGATTGACGGAGCGACGCCACCGAAGACCTGGGACTGGTGGCCGGTAGAATGCCGCCGCCGCCTCCGTAGGCGGTAGCAGCGGTCGCTTTGCCGTTCTGCTTGATCGCGGCAGACGCGGTGATGACGGCCGTGACCGAGGCGGACGACACGAAATCGCAGCCACCACCGCCATAACCACCGCCGCCACCATCGCCGCTACCGTAGCCGCATCCGGCGGCCTTCCGGTGGCGATGATGGTGCCGGACGGACGCGTCCGAATTGAGCACCATGGATCGGTAACCTTTGCAGAAGCACCAGTCGGGATAGTGGGTGGTGAGTATACGGCGGAACGCGTCCCGGAACTCGGTGTTGAATATGGAGTAGATGATGGGGTTGAATGCGGAGTTGGAGTAGCCGAGCCACGTGAGAACCTTGAACGCGGCTTCGGGTATGCACGTTTTGCAGAACGCGGCGATGATGTTGACGCAGAAGAACGGCACCCAGCACAGCAGAAACGTGCCCATGATCACGCCCACGGTGATGGCCGCCTTGTGGTCACTCACGTGGTACGGTGACGTGTGGTGGTGCACCGCGGTAAGCGTGGTGGACGCCGTGGTGGCGGTGGTGGTGGTCGCGGTGGCGGCGGTGGTGGTCAGCGGCCGCGTGACCGCTCGGATGCTCTGCACGTGCTTCTGCGCGTAGCAGTACAGCCGGCAGTAGATGCCGATCATCACCACGCACGGTATGTAGAAGCTGATGGACGATGAGATCACCGCGTACGTGGGCGTCAAGTCGAGCGCACACGTCATGTACTCCATGTTACCTGCGTGGAACACCACCGGCATGTGCGGTCGGTGTATACTCAGTATGCAGATGGGCACGACGGACACGAACGCGGCCAACGCCCACACGCCCGCTATTCCCAGTAGCGCGTTCCTCCGGTTCAAATATGTCGTGTACCTGCGAACAGAAATCAAAAAAAAAAAAAATAAAATAAATTCCCACCGTTTGTATTAATTGTAATGCAGTACAGCGGTCACTCGATAATTCGAAATTCAGAGTGACCGAGATAAAAATTCGATTTGTAGAAGGGTTTTCGATTTACCGAGTGTTCGAATGTTCGAATAATCGGGAAAAGAACTTGAACGATTCGAATAAAAGGGAGATGAACAATTTAATTACATACCCTGTTTGTGTTTATTATTTGTATTATACATTTATATTTACACATATTAATACGTATTATTATAGGTTATTAAAGAGAAGTTATTTTTGAAATTTTTTATTTTTTATTTTTGTGATAAATTGTTGCCCACAATCCGGTCCATAGTATTTATTTTGGTATATTCGATAGCATAGCAGTTGGGATACGAAATTGTTGGGCAAAATTTTTTTTTTTCATCTGCTTCAAAAGGCCTCGATCGTTTTTTTTTATTGGCGCGCCGCGGCGAGTGAGAGCACTTGTACTTTATGGTGTGCATATTCGGTTTGATTACGTTTTACTCGATTTTAACAACTGTTTGCGCGTTGCAGATGTTCATTTTGGTGAAATTATATGATTAAAGTCTCGATTAGGAGGTAGGTTAGGTAGTTATAACCTACGATAATATATCGTCGTTATTTTGTCGTCGTCGTTATTAGTTTGATTACGAGTACGTTAAGTATGCTATTTATGCATATATGTACATAATCTTTAAATAGTTAATCGTATATTGATTTTCGGAAATGGAAAAAATAAACACACTTTTTGGTCACGGAGTTTTTCTTCTGCGTACTCGACGGAAAGTTTTTCGGGTCGATTTTGAAGGCAAGAAAACAGAGATAGTCAGTCTGTAATCTATTAAACTGTGGAACACTCGGGTTTTCCGGATGAAACCATGATACGTGCAGGCGATCATTACTTTAGTCGTAGACGTGATGATTCTAAACACATTACCTTAGGTCACACAAAATAATATCCGGGAGTAACTTAATTATATGATTTTATAATTTTCTTTGGACTGCTATAAGCTTTAAATTCATAGCTAATCAGGTTTATGTATAAGAGTGAAGAGGGATGTATTTTGGCGATCGAGAGTAGAAAGAAGAAACATTTGCTCTTAGAGAGTCTTACGTTGCGATGTCATGAAGTCACCATTTAAATAAACGCATAACACAAAGATTAAAATATTGATCTATACACATAAACAGTTATGCCACGATAGATTTATTTAGTAGAGATGAATACAATAATATTTTGAAACCCACTACTTGACACTTTTTGTCACGTATCCAGAAATAAAGACATTAAACCAAGCTTTTCCAAGTTCATTGTAGACTTACATAATAATAAAATAAATATTTATATTCGATTAGACATTTTTGTTTGCACAAGAAATCAAAATCAATTTTATTTATGATTATTTTTTTAAACTAAAAATCGTGTTTTTAGTAATATTTTTGAGCTATTCACATTATTATACACATTATACAACTAGTTAATAATTACATATCTCCAATACGTATATGTAAACATTCTAAAAAAAAAAAAAAATTATGAAAACTATATGATATTGTTCTCATTACAGAAATGTATCATTTTTGCCTATACAATACGCCGTGTTATAATTTTATTAAGGTAAAAAATCAATCGATGATAGTCGATAATCGATAATCGATGATAGAACTAGTCAACAAAAATAATATTTGTTGCTTCAATTATTTATCACTCATCGTCAATTTTTCATTACTTCGAGTTTTTTTGTGTTTGAATAAATGGTAAAATAATTTACAAATATGTTTACACATAAATATTATATAAATATTAAATTATAGAAAACTAATGTTTTATTATCAGTATTTCTTGAAACCGGGTAAGCATTTAACATTTTAATTTTCAAATCATAAATTTTTCAAACTCATTTTTGTTGACTTTGATCTAATTTTTTGTATTAGGTGCATGGTGTTTAAAAATAATATACTTATATTTTCAAATGTGCAGGTGCCATGGGAACAATAGCCAAGCCTGGGCATTAACGAGTTAATAAGTTAAAAGTTAAGTTAATTTAACTTATTAACTTAATTTATTTTCTTACAGATTAACTTAAAATGAACGCATTATTTTTTCATTTATTCCAATTAAGTTAATTTTGATTTTCAAGACCAGAAAAATATTTTCGTCAAATACCGCGTATATCTTTTGTTCGATAGCAAATTAATGAAATTTAGAAAATTATCAAAAATAAAATCTATAGTGTTCCAAAGAATTTTGTATTTTTATTTTTAGATAAGAATATTATATTGATCACGGTATTAACTAAAAGGTTTAATTAACTAAATAGGTTTTGGGAAAAATAGTCGGCCGTCTAAAGATTATTATATATACCTAAGTAAGAATAGCCATTCCGTCCATGAATATATTGTTATGAAAAGTGGCCATATATCTATATTACATAAATAAATCCATATTATCATTGGTTAAAGAATAAAATTATAATTAGAAATATTCCATAATAAATGATAATTTTAAATTTGTATACCCCTACAACTTAGTGTCTAGAACTAGCACTGCCTACACACAAAACTGATCAATAATAACTCTACTTATAATATATATCGTTATCTATGTGTATGTCTATGTAATAGTGCATATTTTTTAAGTGTTGATTGTAACATTATAGAAGTCATACAATTGAAAATGGACAATAAATATCCAAGTAAGTTCTATTATTTCGTTATCTTTTTAATTTAATAATTATAATTAAGATTTGCTGTAAATTTATATATATATATATCGCTTAATCAACGCTTGATGTATTTTTTTTTATTAACTTAACTTATTAATTGAATTTAAGTTAATAACATTTTTTAATTTAATTTTTTACTTAATTGATGTGATCCTCATGTGAATTAACTTAATTTGTAACTTAATTGAACGTGAACTCAATTAAATTAACTGAGTTAAAAATATCAATTTGAAGTGGAATTTATTTTTTTTCCTAAATTATTATTATGTCTAATATTCTGTGTTTATGCGAGAAATTCCAATTAATAATAAATATTTTGTATGAGGACGATTTGGAACGTTTTACAACGTAAAATTTGTATCGTTTAAACTAGTAAGCTCTAAAATTTAAGCAGTAGGTAATGAACCAGTGGCGTACCCGGAAATTTCTTAGTGGGGAAGATCCCAAATTTTTATTTTATCTGTTCTCTAATTATAATTATAGTTTAATTTAATACCAACAAATTACTGTTAATAACTATAATTATAGTCACAATATTTATACGCATATCACACATATTCTATACAAAGGTTTACTAGCTATAATATGTAGGTACTATAATTTGAAATCAATTTTTATTTGGTAGTAAAATGTTATAAAAAAAAATACATTATTTAATTAATAATAATAAATAATATTAAAAAA
Source organism: Sipha flava (assembly GCF_003268045.1). Taxonomy (NCBI): domain Eukaryota; kingdom Metazoa; phylum Arthropoda; class Insecta; order Hemiptera; family Aphididae; genus Sipha; species Sipha flava. Next base: position 158,174 of record NW_020273635.1, read on the forward strand.
GCAGTATAAATTAAACATGGTTTATACATTATAGGTATATTATATAATCTATAAACTTTGTATATTGAAAATAATGGGAAATTAAAATACACTATGTACTATTTACTATTAAACCACTAAGTATGTAGAAATTTCAATGAGAAGGTCCCCCATTATTTCACGTTTTCTACCTTCCCACAAAGAATTTAAAAAATCTTGATTATTTTTTTCAACGTGTTTAGAATAGGTAAAATACGAACTCGTTTCGTTATTGTGTATGTATAAGAATAATAAGGCTTTGGAATTAAAATACGTATATTTCTTTGTAATATTTCATTGAAATAAGTCTATACAATAAAAATGTTTCTAAGGTATAATAATAAAAGCTATTTGTGTGAATGTATTTGTGTAATGCATAATTCCAGATTGTGCTCGACTAAGTACGGCTGAAGTACGTTTAAATATAATAACATGGTCCTATTAAGTTTATCACTATCGTCACTGTTGTTAAATCCTTTGTACACATACCCGCATTAATCATGGGTTTTAATAATACAATGTATTGTGTTCAGTATATATAAATGTGAAAAGTCACCAATTTAATGCTTTTTATTGCTTTTATCGAGAAAGTCATATTATACAGTAAGTACATGAATGGTCCAAATACGCAAAAATGAATATTAAATGGTTATAAATATGATTAAAAGATTAATTTTATACAATTTAATTATTTAAAAATAAAAATAATAATAAAATATAGTAATGATTTAGTTTTTTTCTGTTAGTTTTAAAAATTACCAATTTAATAGAGAAAATTGAATTATTAATATTTCATGTCCTTACAATTAGAAAATATAATAAATACGTATACAGTTGTATAACAAATACATATTGCACCATTATAAATAACATTAAACAAAAAAGTAGGTAATATTATAACTTTATATTTCAAAATAGCAAGATTATTTATAGGGATGAAAATATGTAGAAATTGTATATTTTTTTACATGTCTTCTTTTTAGAGCTATGTGAGTTATCTATTCTATAACCTAGTACAGTGCTTTTTAAAATTTTTCGACCAACGGCGCCATTTTTGATCTAAGGTTTTTTTAGGGCGCGCCCTTCCTCAAGCCATATAATGACTAATAATAAGGACAATTTTAAACCAGATAGTATTCCATGACGGCGCGGCACCCTTATATAGACATCGTGGCGCACCAGGGCATACTTTGGGAACGGCTGACCTAGTGAGTTCATTATTTGTACTATATATTTTGCATATTTTGGTATTTTTTTCAAGAATAACATATTAATAATTTTTCGTGCATATAAATGCATTTTTACGACATTTGTGTTATTTATTTTCAATATAATTTATCCCAAAAAATATTAATTGAATAGAAAACTTGTAGTTTCTATAATATATCGTTCAAACCTAAAATGTAAAACGTATACAGTAGTTTATTTTATTTTAGTATTTATCGCTTCTAACTGCTTATAACTAATCTTCGTTCTAATGGCATATAATATATTTTTAGATTATAATTAGAAAACCTAACCTGGCCCTTAAAACTAGTTATAACCGATTTCTATTATATTTATTGTTATTTACTAACGTACTGTATTATTCATTAATTATTGAATAGTACTTAAATTGAAATATAATATAATATTAATAATTATTAGGGCTCGGATTTTAAAGCAAATGTTTCTTTTTTTTATATATGAGATAGAACTCTAATTTTTAAATATAAATTCGTTTCACGTCATTCTGTTTCCAAATAAATCAATTTATTTTTGCTTTTCTTGTGTAAATGCTTTTTTATTGCTTTTTCAGTTATTCCAGCTGTGGAATTTTTATACATATGTGTATGTTTATTTTGCTATAGTAATACAAACATTTTTATTTAATTAATAACAAATGTGAAAACCCAGAATTCGGACTAAATGGTTGTATTGAACTATTATTGTTTTCGGTTTAATTGTTAAATTTAATAAACTTATAGATTATCAATCTGCAGACAGTTAGATTATTGGCAAAATTTATAAATATTGTCTTAGACACAGAAAATATGTTAAATTAAGCTAATGGAGATATTGTAACTGCAGTTTCGGGTAAACTAAATCGTGTTCTTGTGAAAAACAAAAGCTGAAAACAATTCCTAGACTCAAATCAAACGAAATTAATTATCATTGGTTAGATTTAATTGGAACCTCTTGTATAAAGTATGTACCGATAATTTCAGTGAATGTAGAACATTCGTTTTCATTGTATAAAAAAATTCTGTCAGATAATAGACAGTTTCACTACTTAAAATCTTATAAAATACATAGTAGTTCATTATTTTTTTAATTTAATTAATTTTTATAACTAATTCATGTTAATTTTTCGCTATGTTTTTTTTGCGTTTTTTAAAAAAAAAATTGCTTAATTTTTGCTTTTTTGAGACAATTTTTTGCTTTTTTTTGTTATTTATTATACTTAAAAATCCTAGTCTTAATAATTATCAATAAACTGGTGTTTTTATCTTAGCTAAGTATAACGTGATTGATTTTCTTTTCACGACTGTCAAAAATAGAATTTAGTTAAGTCCCTGATATGAACTAAACATAAATGATCTCATTATTATTCGTGTATTCGTTGTTTCGTTTAGTATTTAATTTATTTTAAAATAACAAAAGTTCTTAGTGTAATGAAATATGTTACAGAATTTGGTGAAAATGTTTTTTCTATAGATAATGATATTAATCACTTACTAATTTTTATTCGACGTTGACGGTTGTTAAAAAATTAAATAATATACTTTTTTCATAGGAGAGTAAGACTTTTCTTTTATATTAATTTTGAATTCATAGAATAAACTATTAATATAAAATCTAAAAAGTTCTTTTGTTAATCAATCAATTTAATAATTTGCATTGCTCATAATTACAATAACATTATTATTTAATCTGTTGCCTGACTATAGATGATTATTATACGTAAATTAAACGTGTCCACTGAAGGAGGTGTAAAAAAAATATGAATAATCCAAAAATAGTAAAATAACTATGATTGATTGAAAAAAATTGTGGAGAGTCTAAAACATGAGCATAATTTTAGTTGAGATGTTGGATAAACCATGTCATTTCAAGGATTATATATAAAGATGATATCACAGGGATGTATTTAACATTTAAATGAAGAGCTATGGTTTTAACAGAATGATTTACTCTTCCTTAGAAATACCATTTAGCCTCAAATAGCCATAAACCTAACTATACATAGGTAATTTACCTCTACTCACTTATTCATTGTGATATACCAAAATCTACTCACGTCGCAAAAATTCTGCACGAAATTATGTGTAAAATCCAAAGTCTAAATCGGCGTTGGATTTGTCGTGCTTGGAGAAAAAACGCGATAAACTATGTTGGAGATTAAATTTAGTGCATATGAAGGGTGGCGTTTATTTAAATATATTATACGCATATATGGCAATAGCCACAAAGTAGTGGTTTCGGGATGTGTGGTCGTTAAATGGATAAAACTGGTCTAGTTGTTTTGTTTTAAACTATACAGCAAACTAAATTTTAGCAATTACCTACAGCAAGTGAACTTTTGATTTCGGCTGGCAAATCGATGAAATTACCTTTTCGGCAGCGAAATAACTGTTTGAGTGCCAGTACAATGGTATGATAATTACATTATACTACTTACGTGGTATGATACCAAAAAATTATTTATATCATAGATATAACATTATATTTAAATATTGCTTCACGGCATTGTTTAAAAACATATCTAATCGTAAACATATTGTTTTTTTTTAATTTTTTTTTATAAAATGTGTAACATTCTTATACATAATTATTTCGCCACATTAAATATCGATATAATATTATTGTTACATTGATATCAAATGACAGCAGTAGAAAAAAATACGAGCGTACATATTTCTCGAATACAATTGTCAGAAACCAAAGTTTTCTTTAAGTCTTTCCAATTTTTTTATTTTATTTGCTGGCCATTTGACTAAAAGAACGATTTTATGGTTCAGAGCTTCGTTTCCAAACGAATTCAACTGGGTACTTTACGTTTGTTTACACTATATACTATTGTAGTTTATCACTTTAACGATATAGAAAAAAAAAGAGAAAAATGAATTTCGGATCAATGGCAACCGCTTTTTTCCAATTTTATTTCACTATCTTCAACGTTAACTATGGGGGGGGGGGTTTCTATGCCCGTCACGTTCGTTCATCAACTTTCTCATGTAATTGGGTTCAAATCAACGTTATCCACTCCATCCGATCTTATTGCCCTTTGTCTCTCGACCCATCGTCCACGAGTCCCGTCGATACTTGCGGCTACCATCAATGAATTTTAACTCGTTAATATGATCAAATAAGTCATAAGTGAATCTGTGGCTTTTGATTTTGTTACATTCTGTTTCAGTTGACAATCGAATTTAATGATCGTAAATTTTTAGGTGAACGTTTTTATTTCAAAGTTTACAACCAAAATCCGATTAATCCACAGTTTTCAACATATTACTATACTACTGTGTTACGACTATGCAAATTTAAACATCGAAATACAAAAAAGACTTAAGCTCAATGGTACGCGTTTATAATAACTCGATTTCAACTATGTAGATCAGTGGTTGCTAAACTGTTAGGCGCAAGCACTTATTGAAAAATGCGAGTCAAATTATATATTACACTATATTTATTATAAGATCGACAATAATTTGCTTTTATTAAAATAATAAAATAAACTGTAGTTTTATTTATTCATGAGACCCGCGATTAATTTATTTTTATTTTGAAGATGCGTTAACCAAAAGTTTGGGAACTGTTGATATAAATATTAAAGATAAAAAGAAAAAAGCTAGAAATAATTTACAGATGTTATTAGAAGTCATGAAATATGACGTCGTTTGATTTTATTATTCATTATAATTTTCAAACATCAAGCGTAAATATTGTCCAAATAAATAAAAATTATAATTTAAGATACCGGGAATTACTGGAAAATTTTGGAATACAAATCATGTTTTGCAATATAGTATGTATCAAGTTTATATGTACAAATGGTTGTTGATTTATTTAAGAAAAACAGATGTTAATAAGGTTCGAAAGCATGATGTTAACAATTACAACCTAACAAGCAGTTAAAAAGTCTCACTGTTGACATAATGTTTTTAGTAGGAATAGTTTTCCATTAAACGTCAAGTCACCGATGAATAAGAATTACTCATTTTTTGTCCGAAATAATATAACATGTCTAAAATTAAATATCATTGAATGAGCTGGAACAAAAAGTATTTTAAAATCGGATTTATAGATACCTAATATTTATGCTTAAGATAAATATTTTTTTTTAATTAATCTTGGAGAGTTCTCAAAGTTCATCTTGAAGTTTAAAATGACCCTTACGTATAATGAATTACTATATATATTTATATAAATGTTATTGTTAAAGAGTTTCGAAAACAATAGTAGTATTTTTTAAGCAAAAGTTAATATTTATGTATATAATTGTATATTATGTAAATTGTTTTCAGTGTCTGTCTGTTAACTATTCTGCACAAGTGTGGTGTAAATAATTACTTTATAAATACTTTTTTTCGATTTAACTTATATTTTATATGTTGCTTATATTTTAAGTTGTTTTATAGTTTCTACTTCTTTCTTTCTAACTTGTAAATAGATTTTTTAATCAATATTCTGGACTTATAAGTAAAATATTTTTAACCTTTAATTTTATATCAGGGTTGAACGTGGGTTGAACTGGTTAAATTTTTTTACGAATGACGAATGTATTTTTTTAAAATTCAGTAGACCTCTAATAATTTAAAGTCACATTGTCCGTAAACTAGTTATATTTACTACCACCTATTCCTTACAACCTTATAACCTTATAACTGTATTACCATTATTCGATGATTTTTTACCAATATGCAATTTAAAATATATGATTAATTTTAACCTTATTCAAATTATAGTTTGTATTATATTGAAAACTGATCTGTAAAAATATATATTTAATAACTGTGTTACCGATTCATTCGTCCATCTATATCAGAGATTCCCAACCTTTTTTACTTAACGGCAAAATTGATCATTTTAAAAATTTCCACAGCACACTTAAATAAAGAATAATGAATATACATAATATCATAATTATATATAATGTACTATAAAATAATTATATTAATACAATATATATAATACAAATTTAATTTGACATTTGAGTCTGGTGTTTTTTACATAGTTCCTCTATTACGGGTGAAACAGTTGAAACGATACAAACTGTTAAAGGATAATCAATGTCACCATTCCACGTAAATCCAAAACATAAATAATTATCATCATATTTACGTTTAATTTTTAAATTTAAACTTTTATTATTTATTAAAGCTGATTGTTTAATATTAATTTCAATATTTAAATTGTTGTCATTTGCACTAACATCATTGTCATCTGTTAATTTATGCTTTTTTAAAAATCTATCCATTTTTAAATTTAACTTACAATATTTCTTGATCAAAATACCTATACAGTATAATGCATAACAATTACACGCGCTTAATTTTCATTATAATGAGCATCGGCTATGTTTTCATGTAGTAATTTTAGTATGTGGTAAAAGTCAACGCAACTGCTTGTAATACCCGTATCGGGTAGTATAGGATCTCATATAATATTATAGCCGTTTTATCAGGACATTTTATAATTTTTTATTTTCAAGGGAATTTTGAAGTCAATGCTATCATAAATATAAATTATAATTTTGATTATCATATTTAGTTATGCTTAAAAAATTATAAAATTACAAAAATTATACGGCACGCTTGAATCATTTCGCGGCACACTTGTGTGCCGCGGCACAGTGGTTGGGAATCCCTGATCTATATAGTACTGAACAATAATTAATGTAAGATAATTAATACGAACATTTTAATTAGCATATCTTTGTACCTAACATTCAAATGATTAATAGATATGTTGCACGGGACGAATAATTAGTTTATTTGTGAAACGATTTAATGAAAAATAAATAAATAGATTGATTTTATTTTCCAGTTAAAAATTATGCTGGGTGATTAATAAATTAATCGGGAACCTATTTTATCGCGGCCCAAAGTTGATGTACATGTTCTATATTAACTGACATATATTTATAATATCTAGCATGATATCTATCTGGAGTCATATTTAATAAACCATAGTTGTACATAATAAGTTTAGAAATGGCTTTGTCGTTTTAGCTTTGACAAACTGTTAGATAAGTTACTTATATGCGTATCTTCACGAAAATATCATGGAAAAAAAAGAAACGAGTATATATTGATTTGCAGTCGAACGGAAACGTCCTGAAAAATGTAGTTACTTACGCCGTGAAATAGACATCCTATAGTTGGTGTGAAACAATTTGTACAGGATTTGTGTCTACGGATTGACGATATCAATGATGAACCGTTGTCGGTTGTATGCACAACATAAATATATGTCTAAAATGTACTTGATTGTAAACAATCACGAGAATTCGGTTTCGGTTTATAGATGCGATGGTTTACGGACATGAAAATGTTACTATCAGAATTTAACGTTTTCAAGAATTATAAAATATGAAGCTAGAGTATAATACGTGACATAATATTATAATATTAAAACGTGTGGTAATCGGTATATGCGCTGTGGATAATATTACGAAGGATTAGTGGCACATGAATGCATACCATGGTATGTGAATCCATATATCTCAAGGATCGGACGAAAAAAATAAAAAAAATCCTAAAGAATTACAAATTTTTTTTATTTTAACTATTTAAAAAGCTAATGATAAGATACTCTAGCACGGAGAACTCCAGTTTGTTTTTATTGGGTGAAATTTTATTGTAAACGCATAATAAATCGCGTCATAAATTTGTTCGCAATGGTTTTTATGCTCATTGTATTTAATCCTTTTTAACGTGATTCGAAATATATAACTAAATTCAGAGATCTTTCGATTGGATCTAATATAGATATCTATAACGAATACGGATTTATGTATACATCTATACGGATGAATATTTAACTTGCCAACTCAAACGTTGATGATGCAACGGTGCGACGAAGATACCCAGAAATCTTACGGAACCTAAACCAACCGAACTTGACTCACCTCAGTGGGTCTTTAATATGAATGTATCTGTCCAGCGATATGGCGCAAAGGTTGAGTATAGACGCGGTGGAGCACATCACGTCTATGGCGATCCATATGTCGCAGAACTTAGCACCGAACATCCAGTAGCCTTGCAGGTCATTGATCAGCGCGAACGTCATAACCAGCGCACCGACAAACAGGTCGGCAATGGCCAACGAGGCGAGGAATAGGTTGCCGATACGTCGCAGCCCTCGGTCCGTGTAGATTGCCATGCACACCAACACGTTGCCGGCGATTGAAAGGAATATGACGACGATCAGAAACGATCCTGAAATCATTACACGGGTACACACCATCAATTATAGCTCGTCAAGTTTGGCCGATAATCTAGAATTAGATTGTTCATAATGGACAATGCGCGCGAAACATTGTCTATGAGTAGCATTGAGTATTATTTTAATTTTGTCATCTTCAAGTTTTACTTTTTATTTTTAACGTTCACTTGATTTCAGCTACAACTAAGTGTAACTAGCGAGCAGTATTAGATGATGAATATGTTACGAGTGTTATGGAATACCAAGTAATGTACATATTGCTCGAGAAATTTGATTGTGCCCGGGCATCTTAAACCTCGAATAAAAATAAATAATTGTTAAACTTATAATAACATATACTTATAACTTATAATGTAAAAAATTTCTTATAATTTTATTTCCATACCAAACAAAGTATAAAATATGAGTGTAATATTTTTTACTTACAATATTATTTTATACTTAATAAATATCACATTGATATAATTATGGCTATGCCAATATAAGCAGACAACAATATATGAAAAATAATTTATATTTATGATTAAATAGTCGATTTTTCGTGCTTTTCAGAGAACTTTGTACTTTTTAATTATTTATCTATATTCGAGGTTCAAATTGCCTGGAAAGAACCGAATTGCCCGAATATTGTGTACATTGTCCGGTATTCCGTATTGCCCATAACATATATAATATCGAAAATTCTCCGAAGTTAAGAAATGTTTTTGTTTGGTAAATCACTAACTTATGCAATATGACAGAGTTAAAAAGTTATGAGTTTCATGTTAATAGTTTTACACTATAGTACCTATATAGCACATGTACCTAATTATTTAGATTATACATAAATTAATTTATGTTTTAACAATTATATAATTGTAATATTTTCATTGCAATAGTTTTATCGATAAACATGGTTTCTACCTTTCAGAATATTTTTTTTATTTTTTTTATAGTAACTTTTTACTGGTTTAAAAAATCGATAATAATTATTGAGTTGAACATAGATTTTATTAAAACTGCTGCACTACTTACAAATGTATTTATTTTTTATACGATTATTTGAAGCAAGTAGAATTCACAGTTTTTAATACATTTGAACAAGTCCACTTTTTTATTAAATTTAAAATTCGTGATATAATGTCAACGGTCTTTATATAATTGAATTGAATGTAGGATAATCAAATAAATAGTTCTGTATTCTGTCATAGATTACTGTCAATTATTTTGTGTGAATTTAGGTTTTGGAAAATATTCAGGGAAAATACCATTCAATTTTAGGTGGACGATTCATAATATATTATCGTTTAATGTTTCACGAAATAAAATATTGAATGTGATTTTTTTATTTTTATTTTTGGAAAACTGCCTATTTTAACAATCATCGTTATATATCGAAAAATAAAAAATACTGAGTAAGTAGCGTTCGAAAACGTTATTTAATATATACGACTACTCACACATAGAATGGATTTATTCTAATTTGTAGAAAATGTAAATATTATGCATTTTATACAAAGTAGTAAGAATTTGAGAAAAAATAATTTAGATAATTTTAGAAAGAATAAAAAAATTAAATTAGGTGTATATAAAACCAATACATTTGATATTCTTAACCGAGTGTCAACTTGTACAGTTTGAACTTGCTCAACGACTTACCGATGCAAAATAGTGGCAGTGCTGTCAAAGCATCCTCACCGTTGTCATCGTACTCATCGTTTTCCGGCGTTCCGTTGTTCGTTGTATTTGGTTTTAATTTGGTATCCTAAAATTAAAAGAAACATAAAATATCAATGCCGATTCCATATATTATTATTTATTTTAATAGACGTCATGATTTAAAATAATAAAAAAAATTATAAATTTTTTTTTTTTTATAGCTATTTCCGATATTTTGAAAACACTAACACCATATAATGTGTTCCTAAAAAAACGGTTTGTTTGTTTTTTAATGGTAAAAGATTTATGAGTAATAATTACGTTTAAAAAATAGTGATTCATTTTATATTTTTTCCTTTAAAAATTAAATATTGCTCTTTTTTGTTATTTACTACAGCTGCAGCAAAAAAGGGGGAAGATTTTTCATCAAAAATAATTGTTTAAATTTTTCCATTAAATAAGTTTTACATTTTTATTCAGCCAATCTACAATTAAGTGATAAAAAAATTATTTTTGTTATGAAAAAAAACAAGCTCATATTTTTAAGTTCATAAATATATAATACTTTTGAAACAAGTTCTACACACACACGCGCGTGCGCACACACACAGACGTAGACCATTATTTAAGTACTTCAACGATTAATTTATTGATTAAAAAACTGCTAATTATGTATTAATAATATATATTAACACAGTGAGATAAATAAATAGGTTTATTTTCATTTTTAACTTAGTATTCGCCGCAATTGTGGAACCATACAACCATTTTTGAGGTTTTTTTTTCTATTATATAACTCATATGTGCGTACTAACTTTGTATAGTTAGTTATTTTACAGTGCATAATATACCTAGTAAATGATGGCACGCTAACATAAACGTAATGATTTTAAAACAAATCACGCGCATTATGGGAATATTCGTAGGGGACGAGCAAAACGGTTTTGTGCATCGCAGCGGGACTAAAGTTGTTAAACAATAATATGACGAAGGTGGTCATATGTTATTTGTACAGATACGTGACATTTTGCCTTGCATATTGTGACGAAGGTATTACGTGGCGGTGGCTGTTCATATTTTAAAAAATGCATTTACATACCTCTGTACAATATTTTAATATTATTATATATGTATTTACTGTGAACTCGTGTTATGAACGCGTAAATACTGTTGTGTTACAGAACGAAAAGTTTTTTTTAGGTTATATATATATATATATATATATATATATATACACATGCATATAAAAAAAAACATTTTTCCTTTATGGATTTTAGCGTCACGGATAAACATATAATGCATCACTCGCATTTGTTTTGTACGCGCACGTGTCCCTACGTGTATGTATGTTTTCTGAAGTGGGTTCGCGGATGCGGAATGATGACGAACGATTCCCATCGTAATTTGATGTGTAAAAAAAAACACCCGTCTGGACCAGGATTACCTCCGTCGAAACTATTCACGTGCCGTCATTTTCCTTGCTATTATATTATAATGTTTTTCTATAACTCCCGAGGCGATAATATTATATTAAACAGCAGATGTACTATTTGGTCGCAAGCAAATGTGTAGTCAAGTGTGTAGGTTTTGTAATGGCCAGTTTTTCCTTTTTTTTCACAGTTATATTTTTATGTTCATCTTTCAGACACACACACACACATACACACTCTTTCTGTGTACCGTACAAATTCGAGTACGTAATAGGTAAACCGTAGATAATATTGTGTTGAAATTGGTCGAAAACAAAAACGTTAACAGTTTTTTTTTTTAAATATTACGCTCCAAGTAATACGTGGATATTACGGTATTGAAAACGTCAGTAATGCCGACTAGATACTTGTATGAGAAACCGATTAATAAATGTCCACCACTCTAACATATTATAGTTCACAAATATTTTACACTGCGGCCTAGCATAAAATGCAAACACCAGTCACTCATAATGTCGATTAAATTTGATTATTATTAATAATTATACTATACAAGTAAAAATATAAAGTTATAGACGCCAATCACAAGGTCGGTGTTTCTGTCAAATCATACCCCCGGAAAAAATTACCGGGGGGAGGAAGATTTTCTTAGGCATATTTACCCCCGGCATAATTATCCTAGGTTATTATTACCCCCAGTAAGATTATCCTAGGAAATTTGTACCCCCGGGTAAGAATATTCTAGGATAATCTTACCTCTTGGTAAGAATTTACTAGGAATATTGCACCTCGAAGGAGTTATGATTTTCTTAGAATATGTCTAGGAAAATCTTACACCCCTTCTGTAATATTTTCGGGGTTATGATTTGCCTGTTACACTGGCCATAAGTTATTCGTGTGTAATTGTTGCTTCTATTTATTTAACTCCGCTCGTCTGAATCGATTCGATGATGTGATAGTGAATAATAGGATTTATTTAATTCGCAGAAACACAATTAAGTTTGTACTTTAATTTTATACAAGGAAACATCTAAATTATTTCGCGGCCCTGGTAGTTTTCAGTGTCATTAAATTATGTAATTTATTCGTTTTCACGGAGGCTCGCTTTATCTGAGTCGCGTCTGTTTAATATATTATTACAGGGAAACAACTATAATACCAATTATATCTAATATTTTTTGTTTATTAAACTATTAAAACAAACAGCTTATTTATACACACACACACACATTATATATATATATATATACATATTATACGAGTATATACGTACTTTATACGTATTTATACTTGGTTGTATTTTTAGTTTTTGCATACCGCAGCAGAAAACATTGTGCAAGATACAACTTCTTTCCTACAAGTGATTTATTACTACATATGCAATTAAATTATTTGTAAGTCGTGCGTGCAATGGTAATACCACGTGTGTAATTCTTGATTCCATCATACGAAATCTTATATAATTTACAGCGTTGTACATATAAGACTGCATATAATATGTTATGATGCCATTAAACAGCCAGTAGGCAGTTATGTTAGCATTGTCGTTAAAATATCCCATACGATTACGCACGATGAAACGTGCGTACGAAATTAACACTACGTATTCCACCGTGCTGCATGATTATTATTTTGATTATAATTTTATTATTGATCGATATGATAATACCCAAAAGCGAGAATAGTTTACAGTTTCAAACCATAATAATTTTAACGAAATTACGTAAACCGATTGTAGATTTTACATTAAAGAAACAATATCAATTATATTTTATTACTAATATCGAGTATGTAATGATCGTAAAGGATTATTACAGATATTGAGGTTTTTAACTTTTAATGTTGCAGGAATTTAACATATGGTTTATCGAACCATTTAATATAAATAGTGTCGAGCATCTCAGGTCTGATGGAGAAGGTAACGGAGACTCTGGAATTAAAACAGAGGATATAGTGTTCAATTTGGAATAAGAAAAGTATGGATTACTACCTAAAACAAAGAACGTGCCTGTAGTTTTTTACTACTAAAAAGGGTACGATAACATTTTCGAAAAATAGTTATGGCACTTTGCAGTTTTCTTGCATTTCCACCTAATTCGTGTACCGTGTATATTATATACACACCATTCACGTATGTACGATTGAGATTGTTGTTTAATATGCAAATAGTTAATGCACCTAAAAATTGTTTATCGGTTTAATTGGACTACACCGTTTAACCTAATAATAATTTGATACCGAGAAGAAAAATCACTGTCGATTATATCAAACTTCAAGGCAGCGATTTGAAACTTTAAAATTCTTCCTTATCATAATATAATAACCATGAATATGGTTGGAATTATTCATTCCATGATAAGTGGTCTTTGACAACTTTTTTTTTTTTGATAAACGTTCTAAGGTTTTTATTATAATAGTAGATGACTTATAACAATACATTTCAAATGTGTATATAAATATCTAATGTTAATGAATTATAATTTGATGAATATAAACAATATGTGTTTGAATTGTCTCTCTAAATGGAGAAGCCCCGGTTTTAGTCTAATATCTAATACTAAATCATATGAAATTCGGTGTTTAAGACGCCTTATGTGTAACCTTATATTTTGAGAATTATCGATTAGTTAAATTGGATTAGCATGTTGATTTACCTTTATCCAGTAGTTAAAGTGAGGAAAATGTTGTGGGGGGATTATATTCATCAAACATTGAGGAGCGTTCCCTTTCCTAATTTAAAATTTTACTAACCTTTTTTAGGAAACCCATGAGGTCTAAGCCTCTTTTGTTACACATGTATGTTCATAAAAATTTTATTTTCATAGGGTGTAAAAACAAATTACCCATAAAGAAAAATAATTCTATACATATGCTTGCTCAAAAAAAAAAAAGATAAATTGAAATACATAGTAGGTAATGCTTAAAAAACTTAAGTTTAACAAAACTAAAAAGAGACTATTACTAACCTTGCTAGTTGTTGGTCAACGTAGACAGTAACAAATACGTACATTGCACATAAGGTGTATACTTTCTATATTATAAGATAGTGTCTATCCTCTATCATAATTTAATATTTATACTATTTATGGTTATTCTATTCTGTTTATATTTATTCTAAATAATAGTCGATATCACTATCACTTTAATTTTAGAGCTATGGATAATAATCGCTCGGAGATCATCTATAATTAGACACAGCGTCAATTAAATTAACCCATGGTGTACATTATCTACCATTTTTGCTTATCGTTATATCTAAATATTATTTATCCGAAATTTTTTCCACTTGTTCAAATAAATCAAGAAAATAAATTTCTTGTAATATTGTAATATTATAATAAATATTGTATTTTAGTGACCAATGCCATTAAGCATCCACTCGGACTTTTGGCGACTTAAATTAAAGAGGATGCATATACTTACCTTAAATAAAAAGGGGGACCCCGTCCCCCTCGTACCCCCACTTTAACCACTGGCTTTATCCTATGTTTTTTTATCTAACTTAGTTATCTCGTATTGGACGTAGGTTATCTTCGAATCTTGGTGAATAATTGAATTTGAATTGTATCTGTATTCTGTAATAATATTGGGTGGGTAACGAATGCTACTTAAACCGGATAAAAATCAACAATAAATCTAAGGAGGGAATAATGTTGAATAAAAATTCGATGGAACATCATTTCTATTTAGGACTAAATAATCATCAGCACCGTTTCGAATATATGGTATATATTGAGAGAGCCAATCGAAATGTTAGTGTCGCACATTTCAAACTGTACGCCACGCGCTATACCGCGCACGTACCGCGATTTATATTTACGTATACCTTGTCATAAGTTCACCGATTATCATAGTCATGCGAAGTTTGCGTGAGAAGTTTTTCTAACAGTCATCGGATAAGTTGCCGCGAGGTACAGTTAATGCGTTATGTAATTTTCAGACAATGCGTGGTAATGTCGAAGAACTAACTTTGCTAGTGTTCCATAAACGCGTTCATTCGTGAACACATCTTCTGGTGCACCAGAAGAAGCAGCAGTCGTAGCAGCAGCAGTAGGTAGGCGTAAGACAGTTAAATCAGGAGCATCGTGACTCACTCACACCATTACACATCAACAGTTTTGCGCATTATTAAGATTTCTATTATTATTATTATTATTATTATTATTATTATTTTATAACGTGACTGATGTGTAAACATGGCAAACTTGGCCGAAGGACGAACGGTAGAGTGTATTTTACGTGTATAATTAAATTAAGATATTTACCAGACCGAACGTTCTTGCAAGTCAGTTTCGTTTCGAAAAATCAACGATAGTAATATACTAAAACGGCGGGTTTTTAGAACTCCGTGAACCATTGAGCCGGATGCTATATGATATTATATAATCAGTACGGTTGTCTATATCCTGGTTTAAAAGGTGACGTTCACCCGCGGTATACGATTAATACAGTTGTATTTCAACAATTTTTATTGAATTTTATAGTATTTTTCATAAAACGTAATAACCATTATCGTGAACATGTTATTTATATAACATTCACTATGACCGTTATTGACCATACGTTAAATAGTTGAACGTATTCCGTCTTATGAATACGTGGGTAAGAACGAAAACTCACATAATACAATCAATTAATATCCGTTATCGACCAAACTAAACCGTTTTATAGTAGCGTAAAAAAGTCATGGTATACGATACACGGAAAATTAATGGCATGGATGTATGATTTTAGTGCAGTACTTACCAAAAACATAATTATATCCAGATTTCATGTTACCGGGACTCAACTAGTGTTATACCTAAATAAAATTCTGGGCCAAAGTATTAAACTAAATTACTATCGGGTTTTTGGGATTCGACCCAGATGCACCGACGACACGTTGCGTTTTTTATTTTTTTTTTATGCTTATAATGACTAAGTTACAAAATCATTACCGCTGAAAAATTTGAAATAATAATTTTAAAACATAATTTGATTCAACTCAAAGTTATACTATTGCATCGGCTTCATTTACCGATCTAGGAAAAATGGATGTAGCCGTTTGGACGTGTTCGTTTGAATGTGGGGACAAATGAACATCAAAAAAAATATATATATAAATCAGTAAATAAAATAAAATAAGTTATTTATATTTATTATAATATGTAAATTTTAATGTTAAAAATATTCATTCAAAAAAACTTCACCATCGCGATTTGAATTAAATAATGACATCTTACATGTACACTTGAATGCAATTTGTACACGACTAACACAGTTATAGATGTGTATTGTCATGTCTCGTGTATCAACATGTTTCAATAGTATGATAATTATTACAAGTTGTAAAAACCAATAAGTTATATAATATATAATATTGACAAAAAAAGGTACCCAATGTCATAAGGTTTGATTGTAACGAAACAACATGTTCTCGCACATCTATACCAATAGAGTGCGCGACCAGTAATTGATAGACCATCACGGTAAACTTGTTTATGATAAAAAGATAATTATAATAGCGTGTCGGTCGTCGGCGTTTGCGACCCGCACGGTTGCATACTAAAACAGCAACTACGACCGATGCCAATAATTGATCCCAGAACATTAAGATATAAAAGGGCAACTATTTGAACCGACTGACCCTTTCCCCCTAGTATCAGATTATACCGTACAACAGATACATGTGACTACAGTTTACCTGCAGTATACACATTATCTACCGTACGAGCAATCCTGATAACGTTTCCTCGCCGTTCAGCAGCCACCACTGCGATCATCATCAGACACCAACAACGGAGATCAACATCATATTCAGCAAATGCAGGGAGTCAAGGAGCCGCCACCACCGGTCGAAGTGAGCCATCGCCGTCCAAGTTGAACGTGCCACCACCAGGCAGAGTGCCCGTTAGACATCCGCTGCCAGAGGTTCCTGATAAGACATTTCCCTGTTGACATCGTGTGGGACTTCATCGTGGTCCGTAACAATTGTGTTTTGCTGTGTGTCATTGCGGACGAGCGTGTAGTTCGACGCTACCATAGGCTATTTATATTCAACGTAGCATACTATGAGTAGCATGTTGATATAGCTGTCTAAATCTCGCCGTACGTACACTGATATCACAGTGTTGTGAGTCATACATTTTATGTTTCATGTTTGTGATCTTTGTATAACCTCAAGAGCGGGGAATATTTCTTACATCTAAATTATATTGTAATTCAAATATTTTATATAATTGTAAAATGATTAACATATTTTTGAAATAAAGTTAACAAAACTAATAAAGCATAAGGACTTCAAGTTTTGTTACATGATATTATGATACGATACCATTAATTATATTAGGAACATAAAATATCAATGGTTTTATAACTTATAAATATATATATATATTTTTTTGACTTCCATTTATCCCCATGCCCAAACGGCCACGTCTAAACGGCCGTGTCTAAACGGCCACGTCCAAACGGCTACTTCCATTTGTACCTATTCGTTCATTTACTATTAATTAACTATACATTATAACTATCATAATTAACAGGCCTGTATAAAATATTACATACGCACGGATAATTTAAAGGTGAACGTGGTTTTAATGTAAACCAAACCTTCAAGTAGCAATCAATAGTAATTAAGACATGATTTGATTGAATTATTAAATAAACCGATAGAGTTGATCAATACTATATTACCCAATCAGGCTACTTGTAAGTCTTGTCTCGGTAAATAAATAAATCTTTAACTTTTACAAGTGTTCATTTCATTTCTTTCAACAATTTACCTAACTCTGAAGTGGTATTTGCAACTCAAGGTGGAACTTGTTGAATTGTACCAAGTCAGTCTTTCCATGTCTGGCTTTCTACAGGAGGCTACCTGTAGAATGGGTGTTACGGTGTCGTGGAAATTCCTCAGGAATTATTGTACTGCATACCTCAAATATATTACCATATAAGTTATATTTTATAATTTATCTATTCTTATCTACCAAAGATGTATTTTGATTTTACTATCACAAATACTAGTGAATTTTACTGAAGTGGCTTTATAGGAAGTGATCAAATTTTAATTGCACATACATTTTAATTAACATCAAATTTACGTTTATTTTTTTTGTGATACAAATGTAGATGTTTTATTGAAAAATGAATGAACAAATTTAAATTATAAATAACTTCAACTTTTTTCAACTCTATCGATTGACATTTTTATAAACAAAATAAGTAACTTTTATCGAAAAATTTTCCAAAAATCAATTTTAAAAGTTGTATGTAGTTCTAATGGAATTTCACCATACGGTTTTAGTGGAATAATGAAATTTCATTGATTTTTTGAAAACTTTGGAATTCAATTGCTT
Organism: Sipha flava; assembly: GCF_003268045.1. Classification (NCBI taxonomy): domain Eukaryota; kingdom Metazoa; phylum Arthropoda; class Insecta; order Hemiptera; family Aphididae; genus Sipha; species Sipha flava. Next base: position 177,030 of record NW_020273635.1, read on the forward strand.
AAAAATAGGGTGACGGAAATTAATATTTGAATGTGCCAGAATGTAATCAAAAAATTATCTTCTGATATGAGTCTTCTGAAATGAGTAATCAAATAACTTGGGGTTGCAATATAACAGAAAATTAAAAGTATATCATACTCGTACTATGTGTCTTAATGATACAAATAATTTTATTTTTATATTTGTTTCTACATAATGATTAAAATAAAGAAAGCATAAGGTATTTTTCATTGTATCGTTGGTGTATTGCTTAAGTATAATTAAATATATTTTTAGAGATAGAAATTTGAGAACAAGTTTTAGAAAATTACATTGCATTTTGGGTAGTATATTCAAAGGTGGGTAAATTAATGAAAATAATTAACTTGAGTTAAGTTAATTGAACACAAGATCTATATATATATATTACTTATATCAGCACTTCATTAAAATATTTTTTTTTTTGTAATTAAATTAACTTATTAATTAAAGTTTAGTTAAGTAAACGATATTTTTTAACTTAATTTTTAACTTAATTGATGTAATTCTCATGTGCATTGTTAACTTAATTGAACATGAACTCAAGTAACTTAACTGAGTTAAAAAATATCATTAACTTGCTCATCTTTGCAAATTCTACATAGTGGGTACCAGGGTCAGATTTGACGGAGGGTTTTAAGGGCAATTGCCTTGGGCAGTAGATGTTTGGGGGGCATCGGGATGTCGGAATATTTTAAAAATAAATTTTATTTTGACCTTCGGTTTAAGAAATGTATTAAAAAATTAACAACTTGAAAAAAAAATATAGATTTATATTTATATTATTTGATTTATAAAATGAGTACGTCAAGGTGTTAAGTGGCAACAGTATGGGATTGGGGTATCCAGCGAATACACAAATATATTAGTATATAGACTTTGATTAAAAATATATGTATTTTTAATCAATGATTGTGGTATAAAACTATAAACCTTTGAGTTGTTATATGATTTATTTTTAAACCCTGAGGTAGTAGTACCCGGAAAACAGTCTGATAATAATAAAGCGTGACACTGACTGCTGTGTATCATTTTACCATATTAAAATAGCGCAGTCCATTTTATTTTGATTTTTCGTCATTATCTATGTTATGTTCTTTATTATCTGAATGGATGTACGTACAACAAAATAGCGAAATTTATATATGTTTGCTGTTTTGTTTTAATGATCGTAATTTTGTTAGGTGTTTTGGTACAGAATTTTAAGTCCACCGTGTGGAGGCAGACAATCTTGAATTTTTCCGCATTCGAAATATATATTTTATAAGTTGTATTCCATGTGGTTCAAAAATGTATAAAACTGTATTGTAATGTACACTTCCCTGCTTAGTTAATTTTAAATAGGTACCTATTTCATAATAACTTATTCTTAAATTTTATTTAAGTATTGATTTGATATTATAAAATCAACGATTCAAGTAAATAGGGCACACTATTCTACTCGTACCTATAACAGTGGCGGCTCATGATGTTTAAAGTGAATTGTGTGTAATTTAGTAATTATAATGAAAATGTCCATTTATAAAATAAAATAAATTATTATACTTTTTTTTTGTCGTCTTCATTTTTTTTCTTTTTTGTAGAAATTATTTTATTTTATTTCTGCGCTATTTAGTAAATCGCTTTATGCTCGAATTATGGGTATAGACATTTAGTATATTATATTTATACATATATTATATTTAAAATGGGGGTTCAACTCCCCATGGACTCTATACAATTATAAATATTTATTTTTTTTACATACACATATTTTTATTTTTTATGAATGTGAACACGATTTTTCTTAGTAAAATTGATCCTATCAACAACATTAGGGGTGGTTTTAAATAGCAAATGTTGTATTAGTTTATTTTATATTTTTCAACCGTTTTCCCAATTATTGCGTAAAACCGACATAATTTACGGAATGTCAAAATATAAGTAAAAATTTGAATGACAATTCTTTCAAAAATTCAATTTAGTAATTTTTTTAGTTTATAATTCTTCCATTTTTTTTTCAATTGTTGTTCTATTTCTTGAGCACTGACTTCGTAACGCTAAGTATCAATTTGTATATTTTTAAAACATTTATAGAATTATAAATATTATTATTAAACAAACTATTTAATTTCCATGGAAAGATTCGCAATTGTTAGTCGTGCGTAATGTCGATGATAAATATCCTGACCATATTTCTGGTGGAAAGTTGGCGTTATTTTTTATATATGAAATTAATATATAGTCTACTACAGTAAACTACTACTGTAAAATTTAGCAAATAGAGAACCGGATATATTTTTTTGATACGAGTCGTTATTACACCTGTACACCTAGACACGAGCCGCTACTGATCTATGGAAATAAAATCCTACATACACCATAACATGTAAATAAAAAAGCTTGACAAATAATTTTTTAAAGTATACATACTATATAATTTTTTTTGTAATTTTATTTTAATAGTATATATTAATTAATGCAACTTAATTTATAGGCATTATTTTTGGATTTTAGTAACAATTTTAGATAGGTATAAAATATTTTGAATTTCAAAATATGAAAAGAGTCGAGAGAAATGGCGCTGCTAATCGAAAATTAAAAAAGAAGAAAAAATTGAAAATAACATTAAAAAAACCAAATACATATCTAATTTTTTTAAGTCAGAATTATTACTTCTAAGAGTACCATACTTATAAAAATGTATTTATTTTTTCATTACTTAATATTACTAACTATTTAGTATTTACTTTATATTACATTTAATTAAACTGTAATATTATTATACAAACAGAAATTTGTGATTTGTGAAGCATGAGAAATGGTATTTATAACTTGAAATAAAAAAGTTTAAGCAGATGATTTTAACGAGAAAGTATGTACATTTTTAATTTTTCTTATATTACACGGATAATGTTGATTTTTTACTGCTAGGGGTCTTGAAAAATCGATTTGCCCAGGGCATCCGAAAGTCTAAATCCGGCCCTGGTGGGTGCACAGTTGAAGCTAGAACGTAATATGGCATAATACTATTTTGATTGTTTCACCTTGTTAAGATGTAATTAATATATTTATTTATAAATAATGATTGATGAATCTTATGTATGATGACTAAGAACGGTAGTATTTATTAAGCTTTATCAATTAATTATATTTCACCGCAAACTATTAATTAACGTTTTAACATGACATGATTAAGTATATAAAATTGTTGTTACAGGATTGGTTTATAAATCATGGACTTTAATCTTATAATAATAAATATAGCTAGTGTATTATGATAAAAATAAGACTTATATATATATATATATATATACTCCGACAATATTGTTGTATTTACATAAACAGTAACTATGTGTTTTCGTATATTATAATTTGTATTTGTGCGGATTACCTATATAATAGTTATTATAATAAGAAATATAATGCTTATCTATGTAAGTTATTCCCAAAAGATATGGTATTAGAATACTTTACGATTGTTGCTGATATATAATATTAATAAATTTAATAATATATGAAAATCGAATGAAAAAAAATGGTTATTTATAACTATATTTTTATGAACACCATTTAAATGCATTTTCAATGTTCGTAATTATTCGTTGTTATTAGGAACCGATTAATTACTGTTCTTTAAAAATAACTACAAATAAATAATATAAGTATGATGTTCAATAGATGTTAGCAGTTTTAATTTTTTTTCGTACAAAAAGTCGCCACCGCCGCAAGTACGGCCACTGCTATTATTATATACAAAACCATCGACTATTATAACAACGCACGACGGGGTATCGTTAATGTATTTCGTGTCATAAATAGTTTTTTGAAAAGTGGATCACGATTTTAATCAAAAATCATTTTTTCAAAATCAAATCCATCGTCAAAATATGTGTAATATACACAAAAGTCATCGTTGGCTCCTGGACACCATTCACGAAATATATATTATAAAGTGTGTTATAATCACAAATATTTAAAGGATAAAAGCTGTGTGAGGGTTCTACCAACCCCAGTTTTATAATAACAAACTCTTTTATATTGAACAATTCGATTAATCCACTAACAATTGTTATAAATATTAATGGGTCAGAGACTTATTTAAAAATGTAAAAGCATGATTTATTTTTAGCTGACGATCACTGTTAATTATTATAATATCCATATAGTGTCAAATTAAAAATTATATTAAGTATTTTTTGTACATATAATTTGTTTTTGAAATTAAATATATATTGTTTTATTGAAAATAGTAACCACGGTACTATTATGGAAAATAGTATAATTTTTTTCTGCAATGTTGTGTAATAATTTACTTACTAAAATAATAAAAAATAAAATAAAAATGTTGCACCCGGATATGAAAAAATAAAGGAAGGAATATATTGAGAAAATTCGGTCGTTTTACATCGAGTTCATTTATTTTAATACGAGAGATTATTTAAAATGATTTCTTATTAGATATATATAGGTATAAAATACCTGGTTTATATAGAGTTATAAATATTTTAGTTATTATTATTTATTATTATTTCAAATTTATTGATATAATATATTATTTTTAAAATCGGTTTGTACATTTAAAATATTATTAAAATTATTGTATGCAGTCATATACATTATTCATTTTTATTTAAACTTAAAATTGTAATGTAAAATTACCATTATGTTTATCTTCTAAATATGGTTTGTAGAGTTCGAATAATATATTCCCTAAATAGAAAAGAATAAATATTTTTTAACCCAAGAAAACTAATTTTTACGTGTATTATGACAAAAAAATTATGAAAGCAGTTTGCATTATTAAGTAGTCTGGACGTTGAGAAGCAAAAATTATTCCGTGGTCACTCGACAAACGGCATAACCAATTGAGGCAAGGACAAAGTACGTATACCTATTGTACACTCCATATATTGAATAAATTGCATTGGAATCAGAAGTTATTAAATTCTTTTTAAATTATGCAATAGCACAATGTGAATCGTCCTCCTGTTCGAATACACTGTATAATATAATATCATATGATATATAGTCCCATGATAGGGCGATGGGATCGATTTTATTTATATTTCGTTACTCTATTTATTTTTTTTGTGTTTGCCAGCGGGCTGTAAACATTTTCGAATAACCAATTTCGCGTACACACAACAGATACGAATATGAGATCAATATACGCCGTACCCTGTTCAACGGTCATTTATTATGATTTTTTTTCTTTCGACGCCAACGCTCTCACGGAAAAATACAGACTGACATATCAAACTGACGCGTGTTCTTTCACGTTGGCGGTTAGATTTATTACGTAGCGCGGACTTAACCGGTAGCATATACTATCGCTTACACATGCTATGAGCTATATGTATGTTCATGTTTGTGCACATATTAATACGTGTATGCATCGTACACTTACTCAGCTATACTATCACGACTAGAAATTATCCAGAGACCTCTTTTGAACGGCCAATATTTCCTGTCGCGTAGAAGGATATACTCGTACTTGTGTAATATCAAATCCACCGGGAACTCATCAAAAAATATCCGACTGATTTGCATACTTATCTCAATGACTGAAGTTTATCCAAAATATTTAAGACTCTCCCTATGATTAAATTTATCACAAAGCCGTTCAATAATATATGGGCATCATAAAGCATGAGATTAATTATGATTAATTATGACCATCAATCCTTTTGATAAAATTAAACTAAAATGCTGCATTGTTAAATCATTTGTAGGATAAAAAAATACAATATTTATTAATGATTTTTAACATGTACAAATACACTCATAGGTCAATATAGATATCTACGTTGTTAATAATATTTATATATTATCATATAAAAAAATATTATAAGTAAGATTGTTTTTAGCAAACGTTTATCAGGTTATTACAAGCCACAAATAATAATCTAATCTACTATCCAACCTTTCTTTTAGTTTTCAATCAAAAAATATTATTTTTTAATTTGTATAAATCATATATTTTCATTTTAATAACCGTTCATAAATCATAAATCAACATAAATCGTTTGACGTTAAAAACAAATACTCGTGGAGATGATTATAATAATAATAATTGTTAACTAACGAAATGCCCGTTTCGGTGAGTGTAAATTTTTTTAATACATAGATAGTCACTTTCGTTACAGAGCAAAAATATGTAACAGAACGTGAAAAGAATAAATTTTTATTAAATCAACTATATCAAGAAATCGTTCTCTTCGTCACTGGTTTAAATCCGGGGATGTATAATATTAAAATATTACATTCGTTGGCTATGTAAATTAATGAAGTCGGTAATTGCCTTGCAATATTGTTGTAGTGAGTGAACATTATTTAATTGGTACTTATATAATATGTGTGTGTGCACGTCTATATAGATATGTATTTGTGTGCGTATCAGGTATGTGTACTAGTAGTAGGTGATGTTGTTGTATATAGAAAAGTAAACAAGAATACACGAAGTGGGAACAGTAGCGATGGTAGTTTGTTTTCGTAATAATTATTATGGAAATGCGGTTTAAATTAAGACGTCATCTCTCGAAGCATGAGAAAACGGGATGGGGAATAATCTGTCTCATAGCTACGCCGAAGGCATTTAAAAGTATTTTCATTCCGAACGTTAAGAACGGTTATATAGAAGGATAATGTTAAGCAGCGATAACGGTCTCGTTGACACACACCTGCAGCATGTGAATATATGATACATCATATAATAATATATAATTTATATTATAAGCGTTCCTATATATATATATATATATATATGTATATGTATGTCTAGAACTGTTATTCTTGCATGTCAAACACACGCACGGCGTATTTTTAATCCTGCACGGCTTAGAATTTTTTTGCCATCACTGTCGAACTTTTGTGAACGGTTGAGAAAATTGTTGTTTGGTACAAACCGAAATCGTTCATTGTGCATTTTTTTTGCGTTTATTAATTTATGTCTTACGATAATATTTATGTCTTAGAAAATATAATTTTAATGTTTTGTTCATAACGAAAACTGAATGATCCTGAATTATCTTTGGAAACCAAACACAATATGTTGGAAAAAGGTAAAAAACGAGAAATAGTCGATGAGCTATCAACCATTGGACCAACAATACAAGAGGCTAACAACTAGGCACTGAAATTTAGCTGAATTTTAGTGTCTAAATAATAAAAATCAGTCCAGTTTTAACGGCGGTTCTTATAAAACTAAAATTTTAGTTTCCATTTTTAAATTCACAAAACTTTAGGTTTTTGTTTTTTTCAGTTCTTAAAAAATGAAAAATTCATATAACATAAATAAAAATAATGAAATTAATAAAAAACCTAAATTAAACGTAAAAAATCTTAACAAAAAATTATCGGTTCCGGTGAGGTACCGGTTTTTAAATAAATTCTAATAAGAATTCCAGCGAGGTTCTGGTCTTAGAGTTTCAGTGAAGTTTCAGTTTCCAATAACCACATAGCAATTTATTATTTCTCATATTATCATTTTCATATTTACTAAAATGTAAATAATATTTGTAATTTTTGAGATAAATACTTATGCTGGTATCTATTAAAAAAAAAAAAAAAAATATTATAATTGGTATTTTAACTAAAAATGATATTCTTGTTTTCTTCTATTAAAACACCCGGATTCATTTTTATCGATAAAAAAGTTTGCTTTTTGTATTTATTGCACATTATGTATAACATATTTACTATTAAACTTTATTATAAAAATAGTTTAGTTGAACATTCGACTATCATAAATTAACGTAGTTTTATGGGTCTAATGGGTTTCTAACATAAAATCAGATGGTAAAATGTTAATGCGTTTATTACTAATGTCCTCAGTTTAGTAATTTACTGCTAGAACTACAGGTCTTTCTCAGTCAAAATCGCCCGTTGAAGTGTTGATGTTAATCTAGTTCAACCCAAGTTTTAACAAAAAAGTTAATGTTAATAGTTAATTTTGTTTACTTTGCTGAATATTCACTTGAAGTTTATTCGTAATTAATACGATAGTATGGTTAATAGTTTTATTAGTAAAGTTATGTTAATTGGACACGTTGGATAGCAAAGCAATTAATGACCGATTTATTCCAGAACTTGATGTTTTCTTACCAGTTAAAATAGATAAATAATAACCTTAAATTAAATTAACTGTTGAGTAATTCTTACTAGATAATTTCGTAATTGTTTTTTATCCGTGAACGAAAAAAATCTGTTCTGATTTGTAAAAAATTAACGTTTGAAAATTGGTTGTCGAATTTGTCCAACATGATTATTATGAATACGAGTGAACAATATAAACGAAGTAAGGATTTAGAACACACAGCTATCAGGGTTTTAATGAGCATTAACTGTATTAATCGTACCGAAAATAGCAAATTGAGAGACAAAAGCCAGGGATTTATTTCATAACTAGACCTATCATATTGATGAAACGCGGCCGTCGTGTTTATAATTCCTTTTGACCGGATAAATTACATTTAATGTGGACTATAACCAATGTACGACCACCATTTAACCTGGTTTAGCAGCAATCATGGAGACGATTTTATTTAAATAACAATGCCATACAGAATAGACTGAATGACAAAAAATAAATGTATATTAACAACTTTAAGGGCTTTATTTAATAAACACTAATAATTGGTATTGGTAGATAATTTTTAAATTCAAAATCAATAGCATACAAAATTGATTGTTATAAATCACTGTTTGAATGGAAAAATGTATTAATACTGGTTAACTCATTTACTTTTTTAATGATTGCCATTTATTTTTAGTATATTGTTGCAGTTCGAATCATTCTAATCAGTATAAATAAGATATACTCGTATAATAGATATAATAGTTCTATTATTTTTATGTTTGATTAAATTATTATAAGTTTTAAAAGTAAATTTACATTATAAGTATTATTGTTTAGAATTTTAACGAATTCGTTAAACATATTATTTTGATATTTCATACTCCTATAGTTGACAACATTATTTGGTGAGATGTGTTTTATTATTTCTTTAATATGTTTATGAATTGTTTTAGTATATTGTATATTATATAGTATATTAGATAAGAATGAAACTTATGCTATTAGAAACAATAATAATAATGTAATTTTGTGTAGAAAAAAGTGATCATTTTGATGTAATTTAACACCACCGGCCGTGTTTTAACTAATGAGTCCAGGAGGAAGAAATAATTATATTGTTGACTATGTTAGTTCTTTTGAAAGATTGAAAATCATATTTAAAATAAGGGATAAGTTTTTCATCTATATGGACTATAAAGTCAAATTTCGAAAGTAATGTTCCTTCATGTATTATTTATTTTAATCATTTTGAAAATAAAATAGAGACAAACCCTAAATGTGGTGTTACAGACAAAACAAGTTATCACCTGTCTTCTGACACCTGTCATATCACATAACCTATCTGACTATCTTAAAATTAATTTGCAATATGGGAGAAAATAATTGCGAAACCATGAAATAATTCTAATCTTAGAACTAAATTAAGAAAGTTGAACTTTTATTAAGCTACTCTTATACATTTCCTCTTAGTTTTTGACTGTGTTACAACAACAGTCGTGGTGAATTACACGAATGCTAGCCGGAGGTACACTGTACAACAATAAAATGGCATATAACAATATACTTGTTATCGGATCGATGTCTCAAAAGAGAAATATTGCCTACAGCCCTTTACCAGGAAAAGTTTCAAATTTAATCCATTAAACGCAGAAAGAAAGAAAGAGAAAAAAAGACATACGAGTAACTTTCTTACAGCGTGTATTCCATTACACGTATGGTGTGCGATTATAGACCAGGACAAAGTTTAACCGATGATTATTTACTATACCTACATGTGGGTCTTAGTTTTATTTTTAAAATCGTAATCCTTTAAAATATTTTATTTTATTTAGAAAAATATCCACACATACTAATTGGATTTGAAATGAAATAAAAAATAAAATGCTTACTTTAATAAAATGAGGATACTCACTGCTAATTTTTATGTTTACATTTTACGCACACCATAAATTAGTATGTCCAAAAGAAAAACTTTAAATCAAATTGCTACCTATAAAATTAAAATAATCCATATTAAGTTCTTAGAAAGGAGATTTCTGTAGTTTTTCTTGAAAAAAAGCACACATACCATCTGTTGTTCAAAGTTTACTAGATTAAAAGTTGACAGATTTACTAACAATTTCTATCGTTTAGTTATTAAATAGAGTAGAATTAATTTGACTTAATTTGTAAGCCTATTTCATAAATAAATTTTCTTCATGGTTATTTGCGATTAGTCAGTGTCACTTTTAAGTTTTAAATGAAGATAAACACTTTTAGATCTTAAATAAAATATTTATTTTGATCGGATCTTAGAAAAAAAAATAATACTGTAATGGTGAACCATTATATTGTTGTTATAACTAGTTGATTTTCTGTAATTTTGTAACAACTTTGAGGTTAAACACATAAAATATGGTATTTTTAAATAAGAGTTATATAATATGATTAATTCAGTAGTTAATGATTGCTGCTCTGAATTTGTGTATTACAATGATGAATTGTTTTCGAATTTAAAATAAAAAAACCCTTTATTAATAATAATTTATACTAAAAGAGTTTATTAGAAATTATAATATAATTGTTCAGTGTATCTGGAGCAATTTAAAATAGCCATCAATGAATTAATTAATTTCTTTGAATGTAATAAAATGTATAACTTTGATTGTCATAATATGATATATTACATCTAATACTTTTTATTGAACTATAAATTTGCGTTAAAAAATATTATTTCGTTAAATCTATGAAATAAGCATATAAAAGTTTTTAAACCTAAAATATGTGAATTCCTATAAAAAATAACGAAATATGCAAAATTATTCAAAAAAAAAATATTTATTTTTGAAATCTGCGTACTATGGATCAAATTTGTATCAAACCAGAATTTTAATGTGCACTTTTCCAACAAATATGCATATATTTAAAATTCTAAGCCTTGATTATTATTGATTATTGATCAATAAAGATTCAAAAGAGGGTTTTCTTTTTGCTAAATTTATTATTTGTTCATTATTATAATGTTTAAATATTGAGTATTATATAAGGCCTGAATTTCTATGCAAATTAAATTTTTTTATGGATGCTATTTAGTTTCTATAAAGATAAATTACATATTCTATAATTGTATAAGTATTTTGTAGTATTATCGTACGATAAAAAATTAAACTATCAGAACATTGATATAAACAATGGTAATTATTCGAATGAAACGTTTTTATTGTATTCAATTGTACATTTAATTATTTATTCGGTATTATTGTGTATTATGTATTAATTTATTCAAGGTCAATTCATTGGATTTTTTTCTTTAGCATTACGTTTCAAACATTAATTATAATTATTTTTGTTGTGTCCTGCAATTATTTTAGTCATCTAAACTTCTGGTATCTTAACTACAAATTTAAACGGTTTATATTTTCTAATGTACTATGAAAATCATTCATTAGAGCTTACGTATTGTGTACGATGAATAATAAATTATTTTATTTGAATACATCGTTATTTTTCATAAATAATTTGAATAAAACAATACAAACATGGTGAACGGGTATAACCTTGATCTTGTTTTTGATTGATTGTTAATTTAAATTCTGATAGTTATACATATCATTGAGGGGTTTTCGAAAACTCTATCAAGTTAAAATATTTACAAAACACGGTAAATACGAGTGTTATAATTTTGGTAATGACACAAGTCTTATATCCATCAAAACAAATGTTTATAGCAATAAAGGTAAGCACTATCATCACTTTTGCAAAACACTTTGGTGCCATAGAAATTATATTTCAGTATGTATGTAACAGTCTGATAATTACACATTTGGCATACTTAAAAAGTATATACATAAATCATTATATAAGAATCTTAGTTTTTTGGATTAATTTGTATTTCGTAAGACGCCTTCAACAAATATTATTGTTCCGTGTATAAGTGTATTTTTTTTTTAATGTGAAAGTGGTTCTTACAAGTCGGCGAGGAAAAATCGATTATTTACAATGAGAATGGAAAATATAAAAGTACCAATGATTAAATTATTGATATAATTATAGTAAAGTTAAATATGCTACAGATGTAGGTGGATTAAACTGAATACAGATGTTTACCTTTATACTTAACAATGCTTTTAGTTTAAAGTATAGTATATCGATTTTAATTGGGGTTTCATTGTATAAAGAATGACATTTATCGAGCAAATAAGGGTCAGCAGCGTATTATTTGTATTTGTGTACTTAAGTTAATTTTCAACCAAATCCGTTGGACTTGGTAATAATTCATATCCGTTTTCACCTAGTATATTATATTACTGCCTTGGTGATTTGTTCACGGCAAGAAGATGATTAAGATCGCACTCTTGGCCATGCCAGAAGGGGAGGAAATAACCATTTTCTGACTTGATTTATCGAACGCTCACGTGGAAGGAGTGGTTTCAACTTGTAGGATAAAACTTTTTTGAACCATTAATTTCGGTAAGTTTAATCTGAAATAACGACTTGACCAGTCTAAGAGTTTTCAAAACTATGATTGCATAAGAGATAAATGAGCAACCTTTGAAAGTTTACATATTAAATATTCCTGAAATGGTTGTAGTTAGACGGAAAATGAACGGGCTGCAATGTTAATCACGTCACAAACACCCCAGTAGTGACATAACACATATTCCGCAGTTTACCTTCAGGCCGGTTCTTCTTAAACAGTAATCGTAGTGATATTTATACGTACCCGTACCTATATTATTATTATTATGTTTCGTAACGGTCCAAACGGTAAAATTATAAAGATAAACATAAAAATCTAAAATAACTATCATAGTAATATGATACCACTATTTTTAGTTTCAAGCGGAGACTACATTGTTGATTACTATGGTTTCATGAAAAAGTAAATATTTTTGCTCTTATACAATATATATGTTACCGGAAAAGATGAAAATTCAGGAATTGTCAGTATATCCTAGTCATTGTTGACAATGACTGGAAAGATTAGGCAATGTTGGATATTTCGTAGTTTTATCAAAATGTCCGTATTATATTAGGCAATGTTATAAATCTGCATTCAAACAAATATCAACACCGCTTTATCGGTGATCGATCTGATTATGGAACATTCAAGTCTTCATGAAATATATATTTATTTTAAATGACGAACATTTTTTTAAATTTTTTGTGGTGTTACGAACGGAGCCCTAGGCAAACCATTGCGGAGCACCAAAGGCTTCGCGGAGCACAGTTTGGGTACCGCTGTATTAGATTATATAATTCCAAGTGTCATAGTAATTTACCACGTAACAATAAAGATTAAGACTATGATTTATCCTAAATAGCTAATAAATATTAAAATATATTAAATTCATTTTTAATGTTATTATCAATGCCTTCTTTTATTATGAATTGTTATCAATGACTAGGTATTGACATTAATTCTTTACTAAATCAGGCATTATCGTTATTGACTAGTCATTATCAACACGGACTGATTGTCATCTTTTCCGGTAACATAATATAAAACTATCACATGCGCGTTTTGTTTCACATATTTTATTGGTGTTTATATAGATTATACATAATATTATATTTATATAAACTATTATAATTTTGTTTATATTAAAATATTTTACATTCTTATTTTTTAAGACTCATTGTTTGACGAATGAACATTAGTCAATAAATGTATTGTGTTTTTCTTTTTTATTACGGTTTATTTTTATAAAAGATTATGTATAAAATAATGTTTTTAAAATTTTTGCTATACCTAATAGTATATATTAGTATAAAGCTTTGTACGGATCTGGATCTATTATGCTATTTTCAGACTTAAAAATTTTAAAAGTTTGTGTTTATAATACTATTTTATGTAAAAAAAAAATTATGATAAAAACTTGCACAAGCTATAGACAGATGTAACTAATTAATAGTTTAATAATATTTTAAGAATATCGGAAAAATTAAATTAAAATCATACTTAGACATTTCGATTAATTGTTTAATTTTATCTAATCTGAATTTAAATATTTATAACAAAAAAAAAGAAGAAGTTATTTTAACAATGTAAAACAGTTTAGTTTACGAACATGTATTTCACCTTAAAAAATGTTTTACCTTTAAAACTAATATTATTGTAAATAATATTAGTATTATGTAGAGAATTGTCCTGAAAACAAATACCAGTGTAAATATAATTAGTAATTTATGTATTATGATAAAAGTTAAAATATTTACGACCATAAATGATTTTAGTTATTGTGTTAAAATACATCTAGATATTTTGTTTTCTATAACTGATTTAATTTTCATACAAATGTTTCATGTTATCTATAAATTAATAAAAAATAATTAACTAAACATTTGTCGAGATAAAAATTTAAAATAATTATTTTGTTTTATCTCTTTGGATATGTATTGAGTTCTTATTTGAATACAGAATAAAATAACAATAAACTAAAAGCGAGGCACACATAATAATTTCGGACAACTTACTTTTCTTTGTATATATTTTACCAAATGATAAATAATGGAATATAAATTATGAGTATTAAAATATGATTTATTACTTTTATTTAAATAAATAGTGTTTACATATTATCTTTTGTATTATATAAAAGAGATATAAATTATAACAAAGTATATTAATTATTTGTTTTATTGGTCTGAGTGTATATAATTGTTAATAGTCATAATTTATTTATATTAATACATAATACATTTAATTAATCTGAAATATGTCCAGCACTAGGTTTGTGTTGACCCATTATTTGCTAACTTCGGTGAAAAAAAAAACCATTAATAGAATTTATTCCTTTATTAATTACAAAGTTCGTAATTTTTATTGCATGAAGCAAACGGTTCAAACAAGATATTGAACAAATGTGTCAATGAATCAATTAGTTAGTGGACAACGAATCAGTATTATCAGTTTAATATAATAATATAATGTTTAATATAATTATTATAATAGTATAATTGTTTTATCATTGGACATCTCATTATGATTAACACGGATATAAATATCAGGTTTATATTCTTTTGATCGATGGATATCAAACATCAGCGAAGGGGAAATCATTATGAATTTTTTGCAAACACATGTGATCAGTATTTAAAAACCAGTATTTTAGGAAATGTTTGCATGGCATCGATTCTTGTTTGTATATTATATATATTATGTGTTCAGCGAACTTACGTATATTATATTTTATGTATATAATTTTAAATAACATGTAACGAAAAATATTATTGTGCATCAGTATTTCCAAAATTGTAGGGCGATTACAATTTGTGTAAAATAATTATATTTTAAAATTTAGAAACATGCATTATTTTTATTTTTTTTTTTTAAATATTATATTATATTAATATTAATATTTTATATTTTTATTTTACAGAAAATTATTACTTTAAGTTTTTTTACGTAGTACATGAACTGTGACGACAAAAAGTGAGATACGACTTTTTTTTTCGTTACGGGTGATGATACAAAATGCGATACCTCTTTAATAGTTTTGAAATATAATGAATTCCACAAAGTTAGGTCCGGTGCTTTCTAGATATATTGACGTCATGACATCAAAACTAAAATGGCATCGAATAATATTTTCGTTTGAAAAATTATTTTTTTATTTTTGTATTCAATAAATGTATATACTAGTATTTATCAAAAAAATATAAATTTAAATTTATAATGTAATATAAATGCATATTTTCTGTAGTTAATCATTAAAATATAATGCTGCCTTGAAAAAAAACTTCTATAGCCTTTTCCGTCCATCGAAATGTTGGGCAACGTATCGATAACTAATATAGACTCAATAGTTTGATTTTTTATATTTTTGTGTTTATATTATTAATATGCATGATGTGAATAACAAAGTCGACCGAGAATACTTAAAAATGCTTAAATAAACAGAAACAAAAATATTTTAAACAATGGTCAATATAAATTTATGGTATTGGAAAATTATATGAAAAAAAAAAAAATCTTAAACCGATTTTAAACGAGAATCTCTAAAGATTAATATACGCATACTTTACGAATCGTAATCCTTAGTCTCGTCCGTACCGAATTCACTTGAAAATAATATACATAGATTCACGTACACTGATTTCGACTAAAATATTTTAAGTAAAACTTAAAAGATTTTGGTCATCATTTGCATTTTTCAACTTCCAAACTACAATACATGCACGTTGACAAGAGCGGTGAAGACACGAAAACGGTAAAATAGCATCTTGACATTGTATTATATCAATTAAAGGAACGAATACGATCATCGTTTAGAATTATTGGAAACAGACGCGAACGCAAACGTTACGATGACCAGTGGGATTCGCATAAGCCGTTTGACGAGATATCGACGCACCAATCAAGCGGTTGGATTTATGCGCGAGGCGCAAACACGTATTATCGTTATTATCGTCATTATCGTCATCGTCATCGTTATCATCGGTCAACTCGTCACACGTCTGTTTTCCGACCAACGTCGCGAGGGAAAGCGAGCTGTTTATCATCACCATCGTCATCGTATTATTATTATCATTATCATTATTAGCATTATTGTTATTGTTATTATTATTACTATAATACCGTTGAACGCACAGCGGAGACACGACGAGCTGCTAATCTCGAATATGGCTTCAGTACATTACCGCGTAGAGCGTGTCGTGGATCCCTCGCCCCGTGTCCGGGCGCAGAGTTATCATCGTCACCGACGGCCGTCATTCTCGCGGGTCGTTTACGACACATTTCACATCGCGGTCTGGAGGCAACGTTCCTGCATCACCTCTGCATGCGGCGCCACACGTAAATGCGCATCATCAATCATATCACATCACGAGGTATCGTACGCGACAACAACGGTATTATTATTATTATTATTATTATTACGGTCGAGGTGGATTGGCACGGCCGCGGGCAGGCGCTTATCGGTGAGTGTTACCCGAAACGGAGTCGAGGGAGACGGCATTTTTTTCCCGATATCAACCGATACGATCCGTAACACATTCGTCGTCGCGAAACAGGTCTGCGTCGGAACACGTGCTACTGAACATCGATGACGCGTGACTAACGTCCCGTGACTGTTGACTCGTTTGTATTCGACCCTTGGACTACCTTGTCCGCATCGTCGCCCCCGCGGGGCCAAGACAATTCCCGTGGTCTGATATGGACCGCGACGTGTCCCGGCTATCGCGTTAGTTCGACGACGTGTTCGCAATATTTACTTGTGCTACGGCCAACCGTTTATCACGGTACCGGTAGACGTGTTCGCGCGCGTTGGAGTAACAGCGAATGCTCGGAAAACAATTAAACACGTTATTTTCATGGTGCCAACTACGTTTTTTTTTTTATCTTTCTTTCGACGAGAAGCTCGTCGAAAAAACTCGATGAGAATTAGTTTCAACGACGTTTTACCGAGCGCAGTTTGACGCAATGTTTTTAAGATGTCTCGCACAGAGGTGGATTCGGCAGCAAAATTGTACGGTTTCGAAACCGCGAGTTGTTCTGACACGAATTGTTCACGGACAATATGGAATTCAATTAGCGGACGAATTGGCCGAGTTGTAATATTCGTGTACGTTGCATCGGGCGTCGTTCATAACCGCACAATTTTATATCTTAATCCCACATATTTTCGCCAAATTAAACCGTTAAATACCGCACAAATATATATATCAATTACGTATACATTTATCTAAAGTAACATGAGTGCACCTCGAGACCGAGTTGGGGTCACTCGCTCGTTCGGAAAGTTAAAAACGAAAATATTCCCTTTTTGCTATGTAACATCCAAGTAGGTCCCAGAATAAAAAAAAGATTTTGTGTGGGACTCATGTGAAACCGCCAACGTTAACTGTACATGCAAAGTGTGCAGAGAAAAAGGAAATGTTAACCAAATGTGTGTGGTTTTGAACTACCGACCTTTCAAATTTCCCTTTTTTAACAATAGAATAAATATGTGCGGTATTGAACGATGGAAAATGTGTGGTTATGAACGCTAAGTGTGCGATTTTGATGACCGCCGGTTGCATCGGTTGGGAAATATGTAAATAGTAAACACTCTCGTCGTCGACGTCCGTAACGCACTGACGATAATGACGTCGAATGTTGCAACGATAAATCGGCGGATTTTAGACGATCATTCTGGTACGATATCGTCGTGTATGACATTATTGTAAATATATCGTGTGGCACTCTTAACGCGAAAACGTTAATGCATCGTTTATTTTGACACGACAAGTCAAAAAGTATCAAATACACGTTATTATTATTAATATTATTTTTTGAAATGCAATCGTAATTGTATTACGCACAAATATATTTCATTGTTAATAGGTTTTATAGAAGTATTTATTCTGGTGATTTTGTTTTTTATTTTTTAAGAGATAAAAAGTCACGACCACCTTTTGAATTATTTCCGCGCCTTTATTGTCCGTACACGCAGTGTAATACGAATAAACAAAATAATACATTCATAACAATATATTTTTGTTTAAAAATTACTTTGCACGAGATAGGTTATTATAAGTCGAAACGAAGTTCAAAATAAATAATCTACTCTAATGCGATCCGTTAAAATGCAAATAAATTAAACAAATATGTTTTCACCGACTTGATCCATGTTGTTCAACACGAGTCAAATAAATGCTTACTTTAATACATTTCATTTTTTCTCGAATTGTGAACGTTTTATTTTACTATAATTTATGATATAAATTTTCTACTTTTTGTAATTTATTTATGTTGAATCTTGAGATCGTTATAATAAAAATGTAGCAACTTTTATTAGTGATTTATAAGTCTTATGTTTTTTAAAGCTTCATGCGCATTCGTTGCATGAAATATTATTGATTTCAAAAATATCACTTCAGTACAAAAGTGTTTTTAAAATGTCAACATTATTTTGCTCTTTTATACAAGTTATGGTTGTTTGGTCCTAATGAATTAGTTACACGGATAAGTATGTTATACTTTGAAGGCGAATGGAAATTATTCATGTAACTGTTGGTCAATTCGTTATATGTAAAAAAAATGAGACTCAGTCCAGTCCTCGAACAACATGTATACAAATGATTTACGGATAAATAATTGTGATATGAGTTCAGTTGAAAAATGAAGTTACGTGATTTGCCAGTGACATTCGTATAACAATAAGTAGATGGACTTTTATTGAGTAATCTACGAGATAGATCGTACGTTGACCTGGTCGCACTTTTATTCAATCTAGTCGGGATTTAATAAGATTAGCACGAAAATATCGTTTTGAATTGGAACGGGAAAATTACTGAATAGCTTCTTGTCTCGATGGCAAACGGTGCAAATATTCCGCGTTCCGTAAGTAGAAGCAGGTATGGCCACGAACATCTATATCGTGGCGGACGATTCGTCGAAGGAGGTTAGGTTTAACAGTCAAAACGCTCTGAGGACGGTGGTGAACATTCAGAAACGGTGACATAGTAACCGATACTTGACACTAGTATGGCAGTTATTAAGCCGACAGTCGATCATTGGACGTAATTTAACGATTTTGACGACTGCGTGGCGGTGGTGACTCGAATAAATTATCAACGTTTGTCGATATCGGCTTATTAGTGTTGTACCGCTATACAATCATGTCTTAATCAATATTGCGCAAAGATAACTAAAAATGTATCTAGATAAAGATAAAAGATAATTGGATACATTTACCTAGGTAAAGATAAAATATAGTTAAAATCTAAATTATCTTGATAAAGATAAAAAAAATATAATATTTATTTTATTTTATTAATTCACACTTTTTTTTTAAATTTTTCTTAAACAATTAAATTAAATTAACATAAATTTAATTATAATCTAATAGGTATCTCCAATATAAATAATGAACAAAAAATATTCACATTATGTACATTTATGCATGGAAAATAAGTAATAAATAATATGTACCTACTTAGTTTTAAAAAAATACATTTTTGTAGGTATATTATAGTTTTATAAAACAACTCATTACAATTTATATAAAGCTTATCATGGAGTAATATTAAAAATGTAAAATAAATTAAAAAGTTAATTCAACCGTTATCTGTATTATTTAATTATCTTTCTTAGAAATGAAATATTGTCATAAGAGTCACTAGAATATATAAATTTAATAGTTTTTATTGTTTTTGCTGTAATGTATGAACAAAGGCAAATAAAAAAAAAATAGTCTTTATTAAATATATAAACAATTCTTAAAAATAATACTTACAGGCAAAATTTAATTAATATTACCAAACACATTTTACAGCAACACAACGTTTAAAATAATAGTAATTAATTATAAAGTTAATAAATTAATAATATTAATAAAGTTTTCATTAATTTTAAACTTTTAACTTTCAAGTTCAATTTTTCGAATAAATACACGGATATTTATTTTTCTAGAAGAATTACGTTAAATAACTCAAGAATTCATCTAAGATAATTCATCAGATAACTAATTTTGTTTATTATCTAGATAAGATAAAAGATAATTCATTATTTATCTAGATAATTTATTTTGATAATTTATTTAGATAATGCTTAACACTGGTCCCGAGGCACACGAGATGCCCAATATTATTTGAACTTGAATAATGATACTTTCCAGTGGACTCGGGTTCGATGATCAAATATTCTCCAATGTTCATGTTGCAACCGTCTCAGAATCGTCGAACATACTGTTCATTAACTTGATATTGTAAGAACGATTCGTTTGATAATAATATTATTATTACTTTGTTACATTTCATAATATACGTTGGTTAGGTTAGTTATTTTTATTGAATGTGTAATTTAATAATCTACACTAGTATGATACTGTACGATTCGTATGCCTATATAATTAAACAAATAATTCAATATCCGTTTTCAAATATTTTTAATTAAAAAAAGAAGAAAAAAAAAGGTAAATTCCAACGCTTAATTTTCGGAAATTATTCGTTTTATATTCTGCATACACCTAGATGTAATTGGAAAAGGGTGAAAATTGGAAATTCCACATTTTTGGAAGTTGATTAAATGGAATGTGTCTTGCAATCAATACTGTAAAATACAAATAGTATCCGATTTTTTTAATTTAAATAATTGCTAAGAATTTTTCAAGTAGACAATACTATAGTAATAATTTAAAAAAAAAAGTCGACAACCTTGAGGGTAATAATTTCATATTCTTCTTGATAACATTATACATAGTATTTGAGTAAAGAAACCCATTATTTGGATGATAATTTTAAATAAAAAATTAATTTCTGTTCCTTTGTCTATAGTAGTTCAATCAAGATTCCCGTAAATTCATACCACGTCAATATATTCTCAAATGATTATATTTTAAATATAATATGCACGCGTACCTTTACGTGTATATTATTTAGAATTGATCATGTTGATGATGACTTATTTTTTATTCAGTTTGAATATTTCTAAATATACATATGATAATGTATGATACACATTTGGTTTGCCTAGAAAGTTTATAGTTGGTATAATTATATTTTTTTTTACGTTTAAGAGTAGTAAACGTTTTGGCATAAAAACATTAAATTATTTACAATCATAAAACAAATCGGAATCTGTATTGAATTTTTTCTAGGTTCTTAATATACTATAATGTAGTGGTCTCAAATTAAAATTATCAATGGGCTATATATATTTATGTCAACGTTTTGCTGGAAAAACATCTTTTTTTTTTACTCATTTTAGTATTAAATCTAAAATAAACAAAATAAATTAAAGGTATTTCTTTTATTGATTATATTTATGGCATTGATTTTTTTTTAATAATTATAATAATTGATTTTTATTTTCGAGCAGCTTTTGGTACTTGACAATTCTTCTTTTGTACCAGACTGTCAAAAAATAAAATATTTTATGAAAAAAAAAAAAATCAAAATTGTAAGTAATAAATATTCATTACAGGCCACATTCGAAATGGCTCGTGGACCACATGTGGCCCGTGGACTGCGTGTTTGAAACTACTGCTATAATGTAATTCATTTTAGAAGTTTTTTGAGCTAGTAATAAGAATGTTGGTTAATACTAACATGCGTACAATTTAAAGTACTTAAAACCACGTATCTTTAAAATGTCAATATTTTATTTTATTGGTTACCCATACAATGAACATGGTAAGTTTTATTTGTAGGCATAATTTAAGACTATTTTATTAGATAAAGTACAAAAACTCCAACCTACGTTTAAGATTTCAGCTTTATGAAAATAATAGAATAATAAAAATTAAAAATTATAAAATAACTAATATCTATTTGTATACTCCTAAATTAATATATAAATATATAAATAAATAAATGCTATTATCATTAGATGTATTTTATTGGCTTAATATAACTGACGATGAATTTTTAATTCAAAATCAGTCGTACTTTACATATATAATTATTCGCCAGACTAAGCATTTATATATATATATATATATATAAACTATCTGATTATTTAAACAAATATCAAAATATTTAATTTTTACAAAACAATTGCATTTTTTCACGATGAAATTTAATTTTCAAATAATTATAAAATATGTTTTAGTTATTGTACTTTATTTATACTTTATTAAAAGTTGCAATTTTCTTAAAAAGTTTAAAAACCATGGTAAATTTCGTTTAGTACTTAAAAATATCACATTGATGGTACTTACTTTACTTTTGGATAACTTTTGGATAACTAATTCAAAACTTTTAAATATTTTTTACTATGATAAGTACTACTCAGTCAGTTTTCAAATATGTTAAATATGTTCATATCTAATAATTTTGTATTATTTTGTCACATTTAGCAATTTAATTTAAAACGTGTGACATTTATTATAGCACAAGTGTGACATCTTCAAGCATAATTTACTGAGTACTTCTTATTCATATTTTAAAAATATTATTATATTTATGTGTTATGCTAAATAATGTTGTATTTACAAATGTATACACTTAAAAATATGATTGAAATTGTTTAAAATCAGATCAATTAAATTAATTTTGCATTGATCATTTTTTTTACACGTAGGTTTAATTCTTGTGATTTTAATCAAATTATATTAAATATTATACTAAATAGTTTTGATTCGAATCTACCTATTTAATAATCACAATTTATTATGCGTTAACGGAAAACTATTTAATCAAAATTTAACTATTAAAGATTTACTTTAAGATAATGTATATATTATCGTAGTGTTGTTATTAAATGCTTGGTATTTCGTTTGGGGTGTAGAAATTAATATTGAACTGAAATATTATAGATG
Organism: Sipha flava; assembly: GCF_003268045.1. Lineage (NCBI taxonomy): Eukaryota > Metazoa > Arthropoda > Insecta > Hemiptera > Aphididae > Sipha > Sipha flava. The sequence continues at coordinate 200,331 of NW_020273635.1, forward strand.
CTCCCTTGTGAGCATATATCAGTCACTCGTTTGGTATAGAAGTTAATATTAAACTGAAATATTAGGTGCTTATTCGTGTATGTGCGTGCAGTAGCGCCGAACCCTATATTCAGATAGGGCAAATGACCTATTTCTTAATAACATTTTAAAGGTGGGTGAGTTAGCCCAGTCTCCAGTGGTTGGGTTAGCGAGTCATTATAGTTATTGTGAAATACGTATATGAACAAACATAGTTGGTAATAATTTCGTTGGTACACTACACGGAAGATTAATCTACTTGTCTTATTTTTCTAATATTATTTTTGATGTATGTTTTGCAAATATTATTATACTCTAAATCCAATCGTGAGTTGTTGATTAGATTTCATACCATTTTATAAGTATGTGCCCTAATTGGCGTTCTCAGATTTTTTTAATGGGAGAGGGATTTGAAAATTTATTAAAAAGTGAGCCATGGTGGACTAAGACTCCACACTATCTTTCTTAAATAAAAAAAAAAACATATAATTATTTACAGCATATTTGTCTTATACTTTTTTATTGTAATGTTGAATTTATACAATTATTTAAACTGTACAGGTTTTACTATGAAAAAAAAAATATTAGATACCTACTATTTAAATTTTTCGTTTCATTTTCATACACTAATTATTGCAAAATGTCAAATTTCAAAGTAATATTAACTCATTAATATTTAACAGATATCACTTAATATTTTTTTTACTAAGTACGATAAATAACAACAAAAAGCAGAAATATATACTATCACTTTTGTCCTTGTTCGGTGGTGTCATATAATAATATAGTAATAACTTATTATTTATATCAATACATGAACTCAACAGATAATAAAACAAGTGCGATAAAATTATTAGTTAGTAACCATGAAATTTGTATGTCAATTGTGTGGAAAATGAAAAGGGGTCAAAAAAATATATTTTGATAATACTTATTTATTGTATTATTTATTATTTAATATATGTCAGTTGAACATGAAAATAAAATCAATTAAAAATAAAAAGACCAGAGGATTCATCTCCCACATCAACCTCCACACGATAATGTCTATGCGTGCTCTACCTGCATTTCTTGGTTTCGGCGCCAATTTGTACAGGACTGGGCATTACCTTAGATATTAATATTTAAGGTACGTATTTGACTTACAATTGCATCTTATATCTTGTTCCGAGATACACAATTTTAATGTATCTTGTATCGAATACTTTTTTGACTTATATCTAGTATATTTTTATGATTAGATACATTCAAAAATTATATTTCCAATAACTAATTATTGTTCAGCAATAAGTAATAACATGTTTTAATATTATATTGAAGTATCTGATGTCTGAAAATAAAATATCAGCGATAAGACTTCGTTGATCGCCCAGCTTTTGTCCAACATGGTGAAATTCATAATTTGATTTGTGTCAATTTCTTATTTATATGGCAAAACTAAATACTGTATTCTAAAATTTAAACACTAATTATGTTTTTAAAGATTTGGATTTAGAGTATTTAATCGAGTTTGTAATTTTATTAAAGCTATTTGTTTATGCATTAGATTATTTATAAGGCCAAGTCAATCGATAATCTAAAAATAAAAACAAATATTTATAAAATATTACACAAGTCCTAACCTCATCAGTTGATGTCAAATGGCTATTTTTTCTTATTGGGCTTATTAATTTCCCATATAAATTTAGTATACAAGATGATATATTCCAACATGTAGTCTCTTTAAAAGATAACCAGGAGCCAGGAGTTTATTTCAAAACATGGCATTTAAATTACCAAAATTTAAACAATTAATAATTAATAAACATTGTTAATTTAAATATTTAATTAGTTATATATATTTCATAATATTTGTTTATTATGTTTTTGTATTGTATTTTTTTTTTATACTTTGTAAATCTTTTATTTTTTTTAAAAAAAATGTTTGTTTATTATATTAAGCGTGTTCAATTTAATTTTAAAATGTATTGTTGATTATAAATATATACCATATGTAATATAACATAATATTATTACAATTTACAATAAGATATAAATGATATGTGACAGAATTTAACGTAAGAAAATTGTGTATATGGTATATTAATAAATAAATAAATAAATAAATATGAATAAATATATATAATATCTGGTATTTTATGTGTATTTCAGATACTTATATCTTGTATCTAGCATCTTTAAAAATATTATACTATCTTGTACCGTTTATTTAAATAGTAATAATTACTATATAATAAATAATAATAATAATAATTGTAATGCCAATATATTGTACTTAGATTTAGATACTTTGTTTGAGATACTTTGACCAGCCCTGACTAGGTACATATAAATAAAACAGAGTTCTACATATTTCAGTTAAGACTTGTGAATATATATTTTTTGGACATAAAAATATCTTATCACTGGGGGTCTTGTTAAAATGTTGTCCGAAACGTCACGCTGGATGTCATACCCATCGTTGTTAACCAAATCGTTGTTTGGAAAACGGTTCATTATACTCTTTTGTGTTGTGCGTAAGACATAAAATGTATATACCAATGTATCCCCGTACATAGCGTGGATATTCTTTATTACTTTTAACATTTTATGTGAAAATTCAATGTATGAAATACTAGAAGGAAAAATGTCAATTGACAAACTGTTTTTACAGTTTTCGTATATCAAGCTCTTAGATTTTGGTACATAAATAGAAAAAAAATACATAAAATATAAAAATGGTTTAACTTACAATATCTGTGCAGATTTTTCTTTTTCAATAAGCTAAAAATATATATTTTATGGTTCATGAATTTCGTTTAGAAACTTGGTAATGACTAAATATTAGCATCGGATCATGATAGTATCAGTATATTATAATATATTTAGCTATGTATAATATAATATAAGCTATAAGAGTAAATCTTATTATTTAAAACTATAAATTGAAAATTATTTACGAAGGATTGAAAGTAGAAATAATGATTAAAATTGTTTCCACAGATTTATAACACTACAATTAATATATTAAAAGAATTAGTTATTTTTAAAAAATATTGTATAAAAACTAGTTCCTTTATATATAGTACCCAAGTAAGTATCTGTTAAAATATAAAAAGTTTTTGTTGATATTTTGAATAAACGATTTTAGCTATCAAATATTTATAAGATAAAAACTATTATTACTATTTTGTTTAGTGGGAAATAGCTATTATATTTATTTTTTAATGTTTTTTAAGCAATAATAACTTCCACATAATTCTTATTTGTAGAAGATAAGTTGAATATTTTTTCGTGTTATAATATTATTCATTTTGAAAATAACAGAAAAGACTAGCGTAAAAAAAAAAAAAAATAAAAAAAAATGTATAAGTATCTGTTTTGATAAAAAATTCGTAACATTTATGAGTTAAAATACTTCACTATGAGTCGTATTCCAAATTCAATGATGTTTGTTTTAAACAAATTGTTATGAAATCATCATAAGCAATCACGATTTCACCAAAAAGTAATGACGTTAAGTCCCTGAAACTACGTAGTTGATTTTTAAATTTAATGAAAATAAAAATGATTATATTTGTTTTATGTATTTACTTTAGAAAACTAAATATTTTGAAGAAATAAATTGCAATAAAATATTATCAAGTACGTAATACCGCTTTATGTTTGTAAACATTCAGAATTAGTTAAATCGAATTACATTAAAAACATAGGCATGCGCAGGCATTGTTGGCAGGTGGTTCACTTCTTATTTATTATAGTTACCTTTTATCTTATTAAAAACAGAAAAATGTTGGTTATTTTTTTTAGGAGCCATAAGTCAATTGATATATTCAGTCGTCACACTTCAACACTTGTCACTTGTGCAACTATTTTGAGTTATTCGATCTTTGTTTCCAAACAGACAATTATTGAGGTAACTGCGAAAACCGGAAGGTCTTAATTATATCTTTAGTATTATTTATAGTTATAAATAACTGGGTATTTGATTTTGTGGAAAATAGTATCGGTGTCCGACGACGGACACGAGTAACATTGCTCGTATTTCTATAATGACTGTAATGTATTCGCAGAATACTGTTCTACTTTTATGAAATACGTTAAACGAAATAACTTTTATAATATAATATAGCATAATATTATAGTATTATGAGATATATATGTATAAGAATGTATATATATCGAATGTCCACTATTTGTTTTATATATATTTACATATTTTTAAATATTTATTGATCTGTATTTTTACTTAACGTCTATTAATTTTTCTGTGAGGCCTAGTCTAGCCTATCCCCCGAAAATTATTCGTGGACACAGATATGTAACATAATTTCTCAAAATAAACTTAAAGCCGCAGATGGTGCATGTGCATACCCTGCACCACCCGTATGTGCGCTTATGATTGTGAGCGAATTTTCGAATATGTTGAGTAACAAAATCAAACTCAATCGATAAGTACACATACATTTTAATATTATAAATAAGTATACCGTATATTTTACTTTACCAAAATAGAAAATACTGAGAAGTTCAGCTGTCAAAAATTCAAAAGCCATTTATCACATCTTACGCGCATTATTTTCGATGCAAACTTATGCAAATACGATGGTTAGGTGTTTTTTCGATTTGTTTATTTTGTTTGAAAATCCATAATATAAAAGGCAATGCGATTAAATCATCCCATACATTTATCAAGTACATTTTTTAATATGTTTTGTGTGCACACTGATTACACGAGGGGAAAAAATGAAATATAGGAATAGCAAGGAACACGTCATATTATTATAACAACACTGCAGTGTATTACGTTCTACGTTCAAATATATTAAATTAAAATTTTTTGCATGATCGCGATTCGCAGTACCTATATGTATAAATCTCGAAGTAGATTATTATGTATATATTATACTATCGCGAATTTCAGTTACCGAAATAGAAAATATGCGTTTTGTTGACCAACATTTGAAGAATTAAAAATTCAGAATTTAAAATATGATTACATCGGCAAATTTTGAAATTACTTTTGTCCTCTAGAATCGTCTCTTATCGACAACAATCGAATGAAGAGTACATGTTAGTACATATAGTAGATTGTATAATTATCCTATTAATAATTAAAAAAAAAAAAAAATTGTTATTTCTGGAATTTATTATTATTTGAACTTATTAATCAGTGGCTCTAAATTAAAATTATATTAATCTTGATTTAAGGAGCGTTTGTGAAAAAAAAATTAATACAAAGTCTTTAAACAAACTTTTATTGTTTTAATAATAATAAGAATAAAAAGAATATCATTTGTATACTTATTACTTGGCCTATTGTATATGACTAAAAACATTTTTCTTTGAGTTTTTTAAAACGAAAGTTTCTAAGAGATTTTGATAGTCAATGTTATTAGATATTTTTTATTCAATAGATATAAGTGCAATATCTAAAAGTTTCTCATGGCTTAATTTATTTTACATTTTGAGGTAAGTTTCGGGTAACTTTTTTCGTCACAAGCTGGTGTTACTGGTATTTAGTCATAAATCGTTCATTAATTTATTGTTGTCGTAAATATTTAAGGGCAAAACACACACAAGAAAAAAAAATACTTGAAAATTTCCGAAAAACAAAATACGTTAGTACAGTTGTGGTCTATTTGGACGGAAAATTATTACCATTCCTATCTAGAAAAGAAAATGTCGATATACATCCGATAGTAATTAGTTTCGATGGAAATCAACAGTTGTGTTCTTTTCATAAAATCAGTAACGGGTAAAGACTAAGGTTTAGCAGTTTATAATACATTAGTAAAGTGGAATCTTATAGAAAATGCTCAAGGAATTTATTTTGATACGATATCATCAAATTTGGGAAGATTGCAAGGAGCTTGTGTTTTTTTAAAACAAAAGCTTGAACAGGATCTTTTCTATTTACCTTGTAGATACTATATATTTAAAATCATTCTTAGAAGTATATTTGATAAAATATAACTCAATATACTGACCCTGATATATTTTTATTTAAAAAATTTCAGCAAAATTGGTTTCAGACTAAAGTAAGTCTATTAATATAAAACCAGGTATTGAAGGTAAATATGTAACATTGAGATTAAATTATATAACTGAGGATATTATTAAATATTGCAATAGGTACAAGGATAGCCGAAAATCAACCAAGAGAAAATTAAAACGAATTATTAAATGTATCAATTATATTTCTAGGTGGTAAATCTTATTTTGGTAAAGTTATTTGAGCTCCAAGTGCCTTTCGTCATGCACGATGGATGGCGAAAGCAATATAAAGCTTACACAATTTTTGTAACGACTTTTATTTAACAGCTGAAAAAAATTGGGGTTCGCGATGTTTGTATTTTTCTTGTATGACTTTATATTAAATGTTGGTTTTCTGTGTCAAACGCATTTGAAACTCCTCGACTAGATTTAGAATGTTTAAAAAGTCTTTACGCATATCAAAATATCAATTCGGATAGAAGCGATATAGAACTCAAAAAACTTAGCAACCATTTATGGTATTTATCACTCAATAATTTTCCATTAGCATTTTATGACGATAAATTAGTGCTAGAAACAAATAAAATTATGGTTCAAGTATAAATAACGAAAATAAAGAAAACATCATTAAACAAATCAATGTAGCAATCGATTATAAGATATTTGTTTAGAAAACAGTTGATGAATTTATTTATCCAAATTCAATAATTTTTTTTAGATGATTTGATATCAAATCTAGTTTTTTAAATAGAGATCCTAAGTTCTGGAATACTAATAAGGATTATCAAGATACTAAAAAAAAATTCAGACTTTAAAAGTGTAAATGGTTTTTCGAAAAGAGCAGTTAAACTAATTGATGATTTCAATTATATTATAACCAAATACGTGGAAAAAAAACAATATATTTTCAAATCGTGGTCGACAATCAGAAAAATCATCTTGATTTGAAAAAAATACTTTAATTGAAGAATAAAATAAAATTATGTAAAATACTAATTGTAATATAATAGACGTTTTAAATATAATAATAAAATTAATAAATTGTAAATAATTATGACAGTTTAATTTTCCAAGAAAATTAATTATTTGTAAATTTTATTGTTTTTCATGGAAAATAATAAATTAACAAGAAAATGTTAAAATATATTTTTTTTAGGTATTGTTATGCTCTACAATTAAGGATCTGTCAATTTTTTACTCAAAGTAATATATTTTTAACATAAACTATTTTAACATATAACCATAAAATGACTAAATATAAACCTCTGTTTGTTCAATAACCTTGCGCCACGAAAAATTTACTTATCATACTTTCTAGACATTATTTTTATAATAAAATATATAAAATAATAATACTATAATAACAATATTTTTTATTTATATTTCTTAAAAATATTGAGGAATATCCCGACAAAAATTAATAAAATTATATTTACTTTGCAAGAACATATAAAAGAAAATATAAAACATAACACGTTAAAATTTAAATTTAATACCAATAGAAAAATATAATTTATTGATATTCACATATTTTGTATTATAATTTTACTTTTGAGTATCTTTAATGGAACAAAAAGCGAGGCCTTGATAATATTCTCAGAGTGAAGCCCTGGATAAATGTCTCATTTGCCCTGCCCTAGCACCGTTCCTGAGTAAACCCCTAATATAATTATGTTGTTAGTAATATTATGTACATAGTATATCAGAATATGAAGTACAGAAAAAAAAGATTGAAAAAAAGGGGTAAATGTTGCATAAACATGTTTTTATGCATTTCGGTTCTTAATATAATAAACTACATAATGAACATATAGTTAACATCAATCACACGATGGTGCAATAGGGCAGAAACAGGTATAAATACAAGTAGAGGTTAAAGCACTTAGTACTAGAAAGTCAGAATGTTAGAAAAGGAGTTAGAAACTAGTTACTTGCGTACACACCATCACACACACGTTTTACCCATGCCTAACCGGGGCCTCTAGGAAACGTTATTCTGAAATGCATAGTAATGAATTAGGAAAAAGTTTTTATCTAAGCCTTTTTATTTTTTTACTGTATTTTACAAGTTTATATTTTGTTTTATGTGTTAAAAATAATACTCAGTTTTTATTTGACATCTTATATCAGTGTTCAATTTTTTTAATTATTTACCTCTTCTACAATATCTCAAACTCGCATTGAACGTACTATGTCGTTTAAATAATTATTTACGTACTGGCATGTAGAGTTAGCACAGCAATCACTGCATCTTTAAGTAAACACCGAATAATTAATTTTTGGAAAATATTTTTTAATGAAAATTGTATAAATAATGGTTTATACATTCACACTTTGAATCGAAATACTATTTTTATCATCACAATAACTTTAACATTTATATAATATTTTATATTTATATTATAAGTATATACATAACCAGGCTATATTTTCTAACTGAATTACTTCATAGCTTATGGGACTATATTTTTTACTATGAATAATTGGTTAATACAACGATATTATTGCCAATCGTTGTTTGAAATTATATTGTCTTCTATAGTTTTATGGAAGTGTATTTATTTTATTTTATATTCGTCGTTCCAATTAGCCAAATTATTGGTGGAGATAAATCACTTGTTTAAATGAATTTTATCAAAAAAATAACATATTGTTATTGCATATTAGTGTATTTGTGTATGAATAAAATATACTTCACAAAATATTTCTCTTCTTGTTTTTCATCAAGGTTTATCATTAAAAAAGTTTAAAAAAAGTTCCTTAATCAATATACAGTATATTGAATAGACATAATTTTTTCTTTATAAATAAATTATTTTTATCAAATATTTATTTAAAAATATAAACATATATTTTCAGTAGTTAAATGATAATAAAATTATATTTGTTTATAAAATAAAATTGATACGGAACTAAATATTCATTTGTAACGTATGTACAAATTCGATATTGGTATTCAGCTAATATTACATTTAAAGTTATTTTTGTTAAATAAATACGCATTGCAATAGTTTATCCAAACGCAACTTTTAATGAATGTATCTTTAAAAAAATTATTGCATGGTAAATAGTAAAATTAAATTTTGTTTAAATTTATTTATTTTCATGTACAACACAAATAGTTTTGACAACAACCCTGTTCAATTATAAATTGTCGTAAATGTTGTACTCGTATTAAATTAAAAGCATATATAATTAAAAATAATATTTTGTCCTTATGCGAGACATCTTATTCTAGTTACCGAAACTAAAACGATACTATCGTGTCGTCAACGCTATCTGGTAGGAGCATGTTCTACATCAGGAGGGTTCAACCTACGGTCCGTGGGTGAAATGCAACCCTCGAAGCATATTTCTCTCCTATTTTTAGCATATTTAGCTCTCCTTCATAGAAGACTTATATTTAAAAAAAAGTCCCAATAATATTATAGCAAAATCGTTATATGATTGAATGCATTTTATGTTTTTAATGTAAGTATACATGTAATGAGTAACATCCAAAACCATGGTTGAATTCAGGTCACTACGTACGTATGTAAATCCGATTTCTTATGGTAGGAGATCGTGGAAGTCATTATTATTACAGTCATTATTAGGCGGCGATTATTGACTGCAGATTTCACTGAATAATAATATTTATTTATTTATTTATTTTTTTTTATAGCCCTTAGTATTTTTATGAAAGTATAAATTGGCCTGCCAACTACCAAATATTGGACCACCTTATTCTACACGAATTCTTATTAAATAACCAAAGTCAACCAAAGTCTTTGGAGGCGAGGCATGTGAGGTGACATCTCATTTATAATTCTGTTGGACGTTCTTAGATGCCGTCGATAGTTCATTTTTTTAACATATTTTAACCAACTCTTGTTTTTTTTGGGGAAAAAAATTGAATATTAAATTATAAAAATTACAATTTATCACTGAGGGTAAGTAATAAGAAATAATGGCAAAAAATGTTGAGACGTGTACAGAAACGAAAGGGTGTTATTATGCTGTATATACGGGTACATCTAACCAAAGTGCCACGAAATCCGACGACAATATTATAACCTACATATTATTCAATTTGGGCAATATCTTCACAACGATTGCAGCCACCGTCAGGTAGGTTGGTCTATTATTTTTTAATGTGTGCGTAAAATGTATACATACACATATGAAAATATTATTTCAGTTATCTACAAAAATTGTAGACGAATTATTCGTCATTTTTGTTCAATTTTTTATCTAAACCGACTGAATATCAATGATCATATTATATTATATAGTACATAAATAATAAATTATTCATGTTGGGTGTCATTGATGAGTGTTAATGCTTCCTTTGATTATCTCATTCATGTTACATTAATTTAAATATCCTGATTGATGTAAAAATGCTTGTATTGATTGTATATTTCTTAAAAACAAAAGTTATTAACACTCATTTTGAGATATGCTATAATCGTTTATGGTAATAATTAATATTTTGTAATATTTTTGATTTTATAAGTATACCATTATTATTATTTTTTTTTGCGATTGGAGCATAAGCCAAAAAAAATTCACTTAAAACCGCCACTGATTAGAATTGCAATTAATCATTAGCTATCTTTTCGTTTCTCTCTTTCTTATTGATAAGAAAAAAAATACGGAAATACCATTCTTTCTTTCTATAAAACTAAATAAGTCAAATAGATTACTGATATTTTTGATAACAGCTCTCAGTATTCATATTATATCATATCAAATGTAGGTCACATCATTAAAACCACCTAAATAATTATAGGTATAATTCGAATTGGTAATACAACAGAAGTCTACTAAAACTTCGAAATTTCAATATTATAATTTTAAATTAAGTATGAATTTGGTAAGAAGAGTAAGATTATAATAATAATAATAATATTATAATAACCCTACAGGGTTTTAACAATATTATTGGTGGAAATTGATCTATATTTTTTTAATACGTGACAAAAATTAAGGTTAATTTAAAAACCAAAAAAAAAGAACCAGTGCTGAAGGAAATCAACCACGTTGTCAATAAATTATTATTTGGTAGTAGACTATATTATTCTAGCAAACAAAATAATAATCATTATTAATATACAGTTTAAGAATTTCTGTTGAAATATATTCGATGATTATTACAATTTGTAAAATAATTTCTTCTTGAATTAATAAACCAATATTATATATTTTTTGTTTCAATTTTTATAACACAGATAACTTCAAAATAATTTTACTGTATTAGCTAAAACGCATTTTTAGTTGGTAGAAGAACTGATTTTTTGGATGTTTTTCGTTTAATTTTAAGATTATTTATGGGCACTGAACCGAATATTAAATTTTAACAAATCAAGCACAAAAAACTCATATATTGATAAAAGCATCATGGCGTAATTGTTAAATCCACTGTACCAATTATAGCCTCAATTATAGTCTGTTGTTGACATTCGCCTTGACAACACGTATTTTGTGAGCTCCCGCGAAATTTACTTTTTCCGTCGGAAAAAATTTTTTACTTTGAAAATTTTTTACGCAAGAGATATCAAGAGATTTGCCTCATCAAGGACTACGTATCAGTGAAGATTTCAGGAAAATCGGACAAGGATCAACGGACCTAGAGCGACAAAAAGGTTTTTCAAGTAGGAGATTTTATTTTACCTTAGTTACGGTGATACTACTCCTTTCTGGACAATCGAACTTTTTTGATCTCTACGGGGGGTGTGACGGTGGTCGTTCCCTTTCTTTTGGTAGCAGTCTCGACCCTTTCTGTTGAAGAACGAGTCTTCCAGAGGGGTTTTAACCCGAAAAATAGACAATTTTAGAAAATAGACAAAAATCAACAAATAATCGGTTGCTAAGGGGGATTTTCAATAATTTCCAAATCAATACAATTCTTTGAGATTAAAATCAGTTTATTCAATTGAAAACAATTCTTTAAGATTCAACATACTTAGAAAACAATTAGACTTATAACTATCGGTTGCTAAGGGGGATTTTCAATAATTTCTAAATCGATAAAATTCTGTGAGATTAAAATCAGTTTATTTAATTGAAAATAATTCTTTAAGATTAAACATATTAGAAAATAATTTTACTACCTTTCCCGTCCAGATTCGATTAGTGGGGGGACTTTTCAGATATAACATTAAAAGAAGAACATACAATGAAAAGAGGAGAAGAAAACTATTCTTCACGAAAATCATCGACAGATGAAGAAATCTCAGTTGAACTTTCAAACCTTCCTTCAAATGAAAGCGAACAAGAAACCGATAAATCAGAATCAAAAACACAAAATAAGTCGATTTTACATGATGCGCCCAGAGTATCACAATAAGTTATTAAGGAAATAATCGAAGGCGCACTTTCTGAAGGAACAGCAGATTCAGAAAATATTCAAAATATCGTTAATCAAAGATTTAGGAAAATATTCACTAACGAATGGTTGGAGAATTCAATTAGAAAACTAAGATTAATAAATAAAGAAATCTATGAAATGTCGACCAAGAATCGTCAAGAAAAGGAATGCTACAAAAAAATAAAGACAAATTGAGATCAATATATTCAGGAACTAAAGAAAACTATAGGTCACTAAAAAATGTTAAAATACTTCACTCAACTGTAATTGAAAGGGGTATAATATATTCAAAAGACAAAGCTATTAAGACTGCAAATTAAAACAGTGAAGACAAAGATAAAACTGAGAAAGCCACTCAAACCAGACCAATCTCTATACAATCTGAAACTTGCGAATTGTGGGGAAAATAAACCCGTCAATCATGAAAACTGTACAGCTCGAACAAGAGCAATAATAAGAAGATGCAGAAGAAAAGATTATGGAAATGATCCGTAACATCAAGAGATCCAGACAAAGAAGTCAAGATAAGAAGAAAAGACAAGAAAGAAAAACGAAAACAAGATGAGAAGACAGAGAACATAAGAGAAACATAACTTTCCTGTCGCCAGAAAATAGAATATGGCGTCAGCGACCCGGCTTGTCGTAAGAGGCGACTAAAGGGGCCACTAGCCGATTCACCCGTGGATCAAAATAGTGGGAGACACACTCAAAAGGTGTGTCGGGTTGATCTACTAATATCAACTAATAACCTAATTGGTACCACGGGAGAGGGGAGCCCTATCACACGTCGGACCGGCTTGCCGCTCAAGGTTAAGGTCCCTGCCTCGGCTGAAACGTGGTGGTTGTGGGACCGGCGCTAGATAGTAACAAAACCCTCACCCAGGGGGAACCTGACGGGTCAACAGGTTCCGAACGGGTACGGCTCAGGCCGGTGCTGGTGGTCCTTATGACGACCTGGTTAATGAAAGTTAACCGAAAAAACCAGACCCCGTAGGTAGTTCTCTAGAACTAATAAACGGTGTCCGCTTGAAAGGCGGAAGCCATCCTTAAACTCGGATCGACTTGTACCAATTATAATTATCATCAAATAAAATAAGAATAATTTTAATTTCGTATTTGTTTAATCATTCATAAAATGCCTTGAAAATAACTTGTGAGTAATATTTTACTTTATGTTTGAGTGGTATTCAAATGGTTATCGTTACTAACATTTTATTTATAATCAATACGTTATTTTTAAAACTATTTTATATTGATTAATCCACGCAACATGGTCCATCTTATATATCATACGGTAGCTCCTTTAAACATGGTTAACTAATTTAATATTTATATCTTTCTTTTGAATTAAAATACTAGAAAATCCAATTGAAGAACAAAAGTATCATAAGTCATGGTGCATCAGAAAACTTGAAAATAAATCAACCTCAAACTCTACATATCAATTATATATATGTTTTAATTTTCATAATTTTAAAATCGAGAAAATAATAAATTTCACGTGCATGCATAAGAAACTGATCAAGTTCTTAAAAAAACGAGTATTATATTTTATAATAATTTTTTTATAACCTATATAAGTATATATAATAATAAATATGAAATTTTTGATCATGACTGTATCAAAATATAATTGATAAATCATTATATGAGATACGTTATATGCGGATAATATTGTGTCGATTGAATGAAATTATAAAACATGTGCGGATTTAGTTCAAACTATTGATTATTGTTTGAGAATTGGACAATATGGATTTTGTTTTTCTCCTATTATAATATGTTTAATGATTGTTCAAACTTTCGGAGGTGTAACTTAAAATATTTTTTGCTTATAATAAAGTTTAATATTAGTAGGTACATACAATATTCGTTTTATTCTTCTCAAAACCGTCTTTAAATGGATTAAACATAATCGTTTTGCATTAACTCGTATAAACTTAATTGTTCAGTTCACCGATAGTTATGATTACATTATATCTAACTAAAGTTATAGTGAAATATTTTTTTTTTCTTAAATTTAAGAACTTAATACGTACTCGTATGTACCATAATGCAATGTTTTCACTACTGCATCGCTGGGAATAACCACTCGTTAGCGTATATTATCCTTGTGTATTTATAGTTGTTCACTTATACGTAGAACTATTATTCAAATCTTATTAAAAATCATATTACGTGTTTACCATATTATACGAGTTTGTTATGAATAAAATCAGATTTTACGTAATAGGTTTTATTTTATTAATAATAATGAAAACAACCGTATAGTTGATGAACTGAAGGTTTATTATTATTATTAAAACTTATGGAATAACAAACATTATAATGCATTAGATGGTATAAATTGGATAAGAATAAGTACAAAATGTGAAAATAATAATTATATTACAAACAAAAATAGTATTCTGAACACGGCGTGAAAGATAGGCAATTCTAATGCAGAACTAATGTGAAAATCAAAATATTGCCTATCTTAATCGTTTTGTCTAAATGAGTTGTGTTCGTAAGTACCACAGAAAATATTAAAACTCAACATTGCGTTTGCCTTAAAATACAATATTATTACACTATATGACGCGTTCAGCGTTTATTCTGTTTATATTCAATACATTATTCATACTATTGTTACGAACAAATCACTCACGTACAAAAATCATTATTTTATTGAGTTGAGGATTAATTGACATTTGATATTTTTGCTTCGGTATTATTAAAAAAAAAAACCTTAAATTCAATCACTCGACGATATAATTATATAAGTATTATATCTAAAAGTTAAATGAATGAAAGATAAACGACTGTACACCGATACTGCAGTCTGGTCGTTATGAATTAAAACGTTCGTTTGTAAATTGTTCTTTTTATGTTACACTCGAGATCGATAAAATATGTTAATTTATATTGGGAATAAAATTTTGATTAACTACGTAAAACGTATTCCAGATATATAGGTGTTTAGACATCGCGCGACCGAAATAAAATATTCCCACGAATTCCGATTTCCTCTACAACACGCAATGGAAATAATGTTAAAGTATTCGATGTATTATGCCGCGTAATGTTACGCGTAAATCGAACGGGACAAAGTTGATGAACGAAACACTTTGGGGGGGGGGGGGTCAACACGTTTAATAATATTATTGTCGAACGATTAAAACTTTCGATGAGTTGCACCTGATTGCTACGAAGACATTAGACATCGACGAGCGTTATCGCGTCGAACGTGACCGCGTGGAAGACGGACGTGCATTATACAATAACGGACCTTTTCACCGATACGTGTCCCGGACGGGGTTGATGGATGAGTTCACGGGCCGTTGAGGGGTGAGCACACATATGGCTCATTCGGAGCATACTGCAACACGATACGCACTTTTTATCATAACGGAATCGCGGAAAAGCGCGATGCCGTAAACGTGTTGTGAACCAGGGACTGAGACTTAACGGTTCCGGTTAGGGTTCGGGTCTTTAAATATTTTTTTAGGGGTTTAGGTTAAATCTTAGGGTTTCATAAATTTCAAAATTTAGGTTTCTGTTTAAACTGGTTTCTAACCTTTATTTTGATGTATTTTTTTTCGAACAATAAATGTTAATAAATGTTATACCAATTTAGGTAGTTACTGTTAACGGTTACAACCCATACGAAGGGCATAAATCACTGTTTATTTTTTTCATGATAGTATAGCTGAAGGTTGTAATGTAGAACTAAAATTAGGTACCTAGGTAAGTCTTTTTACAAAAAAAATTACAGATTAAATTATAGATCGATATACAATGGAGTAGCTAATATGTACTGTTTAGTAATTTGAATTAAATTAACTTAATAGTTTAACTGATATCATATTCAAATTATTTTTATTTATCGATAGAGATTTTTCATATTATACAAAACCAAGTGAAATCGGTATAGGTCGTCAGAGCCAGAATCTATTTACACCGAATGGGGCGAATATGGGTAATATTTTTTTTAAACAAGATGATAGAATACTCTATTAAGTATTATATTTTGTAATTTTTAAAGCTTGGAAAGCCTCGGAAGTGAACTTAAACTATATATAATTTTTTTTGATACAAATATATTATTATTATTATTAATTATTTA
Source organism: Sipha flava (assembly GCF_003268045.1). Lineage (NCBI taxonomy): Eukaryota > Metazoa > Arthropoda > Insecta > Hemiptera > Aphididae > Sipha > Sipha flava. The sequence goes on from NW_020273635.1 coordinate 216,782, forward strand.
TGTAAATATTTTATGTATAACTCGATAAAACGTATGTATTAAACGTTACGTAACTAACTTGTAGCTAGTGATTCCATAATAAATTGAATTCAATAAACAAATAATATTAGTAACTGAAAAAAACTAAAATTTAAAATAATATTATTCTGTTAGATTTTACATTATAACACACGGTGGAGTTATATTACGACTACTGTAACTAAATAAATTTAAGCCACAACATGTGCACAAAACCAGTAAACAATGCAGTATAAACTCCTTTATTGATATTTATATATATATATATATGATAATTCGATAAGAAAAGTAAAATTTGATAAATGCTATTTTTGCCAGCTTTCGATGTCAATTGCCCCACTGTGCGACGCGGCTGAAAATAATATTACGTAGTTACTACGCTATAATATTATATAAATATAATTTTTGTTTTTAAACAATATATTTTTAGTTTAAATGTTTAAAAGTCACTATTTATTTTCTAATACAGGAATTTATTTCTACTTAATTATTTGAAAACCGAAAAAACCCTAAAAATCGGTATTTTTAGTTTTTTATTTTTATAAGAGTTTCGGTTTTGGTTAGAGTCTTTTAAAAATTTAATATATAGATACGGTTATTTTCGGTTCTTTATTTTACACAAGGTTATAGGTTCCGTAACCGATTCTTTTCAGTCCGGTTTCACTCTCTACTGCGGATATTCCTGTTATCCGTTGAAACAGCAGGGTACAGTCGGAAGACTTACAACACGGTGGGTTCACCGGTTAAAATACATTTTACGTTACAATCTTAACGGACAAACGAAAAATTAGTAAAATTAATTATGTTTGTAATGGAATCGTGAAAACAATCATCGGCGAGGAAAATTGATTTTTAGAAGCGCACATGATTTCCGTCCACTTGCGAACTCCTGAATGTTTATTTCGAACGAGACGCTGAAAGTTTTAGGCCCCCCGAACGATAAAGCAACTTTGGTTTTCGTCGAATCGTGTTCAGACAAATAGTTTTAATAGTCATTGTTGTTAATAGCAACTAGTTGTACGAAACAAGAATTCGTCAGATTACCAATGATGAAACAACCAGAGAAGCTTGTACTGATGGATTTGACCGCTGGATAAACGAAAAATATGCAAAATACAATAATGTAAAGTTAACATACATGAAAATTTTCTAAGGGTAAATATATTTATGTTTTATTTAAATTTTAAATTGTTTCACTGATTACCATAGGTAAAAACGAGTGTTAGAAAAAAAAAAATTAATTATTATAAATAAGAAAAATAATATTTCATTGAAATGTTATGGATCACTGATGCACATTTGCAACATGTTATAAAGTTTAAGTTAAATAAAAGGATTTCAGATTCAGGTTTTTTTTAATTATTTTTCACGAATTCCTCGTATTTTAATGATTATGAAAAAAATTTGAAAATCATATCATAAAAATGTTGGGCATCAAAGGGTTAAACTTATTGTTTCAAAAGTGTTACTGTTGCACGAGACGAGGCCACACGAGGATTCGTCCAATTACCGACAACACCTTTATCGTAATATCCTGTTTACACCACTGCACATAAAGTTTATATGTATTATTATTTTATTTTACAATGTGTACGATCTGTGAAAAATAATTTACATTAGGTACAAACGAATGTTAAGAACGATATTTATTACAAGTAGTATTAAGTTTTGAGTATAAGAGCCGTCAACAATTGTTGGTAATCCACGGTGATAAAATATGTTATTCAGTCTACAATAACGGAACATTCGAAAGTTTCGTTCAATGTGTATAAATATACACTGCATAAATTATCTTTATCTTTATTCACTCAAGTGGTTCCGAAGAAAAGGAAAAAACGCAAACTACAAAAACGTCACAACACTTGTATGAAAATCATGCGTGATGGAATTCTCGTTATCTATGTTGTTAGGTAAAGAGAATTTGTCTTAACGCATATGAGATTTAAATACTCTTATAGCTTTTCCATTCAAAAACAGGATCATTTCAAATCTAGGTTATCGAATATGTATACAAAACAATAATAAAAAAAGGCCCATATATGATATTACCGTTCCAGACAAAACTAAAGCAAATTTTGTTTATTTTTATTGTCATTGGTATTAATTTAAATTTTATATAATAATGATGTATGTTTCACCCAAAATATTGTAATTAAGACTTCCTATTTCATTTACAACTTACAAAAGTATATGAGGTGTAAATTGCTGTAACTTCGAAAAAAAATAAACAATGTTTATTTTCTGAAGCCAGTTTCCTTCTTATAAATAGAAAAGAAAATTATTTTTTTATCAATGATAAATATACAGTACACAAATCATTTAGGTATTGTTATTGTTATATGTTTTTTTGGTATAATTTGCTTTTATTTATTTTTTTTAAAAAACATTTTAATGTACTCAATTTTCTTTGCATTTGTTTTATTTTAACGTTTTTGAGACACGGTCTTCAATGCTTGCATTATAAAAATAATAATAATAACAAAAAAATTATATTTTCTTTTTATAAATCTATTTTTAGATTTTTATTTGAAAAAATATAAAAATCGATAAATATAGATCACTTAATTTAAAATAAATTAAATAATCTGCAAAGTAATTTAATCATTGGTTAGTTAAAAAAATAACACAATTGTTTAAAAAAATAAAAATACTAAAAGTATTTTATTTCCACAGTTGTTTACTTCGTGTTGATTGTTCAATATTAAAAAATATAAAGTTCATATTTTATTGTAATGTTTCCTTAATTTTTAGAGTTTATATCACTATAGTATTGTAGTTTGGTATACACATTTTTAACGAAACTATTTTGTACCATCCTAGGTTAATTTTTTCATTTCAACTATGAAAACTGTTATTGTAGGCGTTTGAGATTCCAAAAATCACAATTATAAATCAGTTGTTTTCGATTTACCAATGCCACTCACGTAGTCACTAAAATTTTAGAACCTTTTTTTTTCTTTTGATACCGAGGACCAGAGAAGGAACTATGATGCCAATACTTCTACTGTGACGCCCATAATTTATTGAAACAAATCAATTTCAATTACAAAAACAATTAGCAGTGGTGGGCCCCGCTTACTACTATAACAACTCATATTTTATTATTAGAGCTAATTTAATAACCTTTAATCGTCAAAATTCCTGGCTCCGGTGGCTTGCCGGGCTCTTTCCTCTTCTTCCTTTGCGGACCGGATGCCTTCAACCATTCTATAGAACAGCCTGTTCTCCACTTCCTCAGCTTTTCTGAGCACCGCGTGCTTTTCGACGAGATCCGCCAGGAGAAGTTCGAATGCTGAGCCATAAATGATCTTGGAAAGATTGGCTACACTCGATCAACAGATTGTTTAGTTGATCACGGAATCTGTCCCAGTAGGCGCACTCAAACAGTGTGTGCTATACGGTGTCAGAGATGTTCAAACACTGGCAGCAGTGTGGGCTGGTGGTCCTCGCCATTCGGTTCAGGTACCACTGGAAGCATTTGTGGCCCGTTAGTGCCTTAGTCATGTGGAATGTCAGAAGCACTAACTTCTTATATTGGGAATAGCGCAACGCGTCCATGAAGCCTTTGTGGTAGTTTCTCACCTCGCCTGCCACAGAGCAATTGTGGTATTCCTTTCCTCACATATGACTGCCAATGTCGATGAATGTAGTTCACAGGGGACAATTTCGGCGTTCATCTGAGACTTTATTCTTTTTTTCTCGAGCTCGGTAAGATCTGCTGGCGGCATGCAGGTCAAATCCAGTGCGGCCTCATCCGAGACAGTTAGGTAGAATCGGATCGTCCTCAGGGCAGTGGACTTCTGCTGGTGGATCAGATTCGCCCTAGTTCTGGCGGCATTAGTAATCGTATTGATCCATACTAGAGATAATTTTAGAACCTAAATTAACTATAAAACGTTATAACAAAATGTTGACGAAAATGTGAAATTTTTTTTTAACTATTTTTTAGAGTAAACCTATTGTCAGCCACAGAATATTTTATGACGTATTTATATCAAAAGGATTTTTTGAACGTAAAGTTAAGTATGGTGACGCTATTGGTATAATTAGCCGTCTAATAAGTTACCATACTTTGTACAAAAGATATATATATATATTTATTTACATACACATTCTTTCCGATGACAACTATAGATTTCATAAATCAAAGTTCAAAAGACGGTATACTAGATTATGCGTTTGTGTATTATACTTTAAAAATTAATTATTACATCTGCACATAGAATAAAGTATCACTATCATTAAGTCTAATAATTTATTAAACGTACATTGGAAACAATCATTGTTTAAAGTTTTATCATATATAATACATGGATTATAACTTAACATTATGAGTATATCATTCTAACTAATTATTCCAATTATATTTATTAGAATTAAACGTGATTCGGCTTAAACATGATAATAATTATAGAAATGCGTAACATATGTTGTATGTATATTGTACATATCCATGTGTAGTTATGTATGCCTAATATACATTATCGATATGATGAAAAACTGTATTATGATATTAATAATATTTTTAATTCTTTTAGTATCTTCGATGCTTTTCCTTTCAGCTTAAACACATTGTATTACATAAACATTATAATTTCAATAAAATCTCGATTATGTTTATTTATTATAGTTCTATAAGACTTTCACGTACTTCTTTTATACTAAATGAAATGATAATTGAGTATTATATTTAAAGTCTATACCAGTGATGTCCAACCATTTTTCCTTTGCGGACCACTTTGGTAAACAATTATCTCAGAACGGGCCACCAAATATAGAATATCAATTAATTTAATAATGTTATTTTGATACACATAGTAGGTATACAACTTACATTTAGGTACATATTGAATTTCTATTCAAATATTTTATTGGCTACTGAAAGATCACAGATTAATGAATACACTGTAGCTACGTATTAATTTGATCAGTACGCTTTTTTAAGTGCACGTGTTATATCGTGAAATTTCTATTTGAAAATTTTCGAAAATAAAATTAATTAATTAAAAAAAATATTGTAATGGCCCACATTAAATATCTTCGTGGGCCACATGTGAGCTTTGGGTTAGACACCACTGGTCTATACATTAACAGGATACGTTTAATTTACATAATATGTTTACAAAAAACTTGAAAATTATATTGATTTCGAGAATAACTTTGGTGAAGGATGCTTTTGAATCTGACAACGTTATCGTGTTTCATTCTTTTAATGAATTTTTTCTTCGTGGAATGCATGAGCAATTTAAATTTTATTTTATTTTTATTAAGTCAAGAGTTGAAATAATCGCATGCGTTTTGAATTCATCATAGTATATATATTCTAAGATTCAATTTTGTCTCTGATAATGAATTTAGTCTACCATGTTTGATATATTTCATTAGAGTCATTACCTAATAACATAGGAATCAGAAAAATAAATAAATAAATAAATAATTAAATTAATCATAAATTATAATATTAATTTAATAAACCTGTATTAGTTTATTATTATATTATTTAAACGAAGAGAATTGGAATTTTTTAAAAAAAAATTTTAAATTACTAAAAAATACAAAAATACATAGACCTTCAAAAATTAATTTTATATTAGATTGTTGTTCTCGTTAACTAAGTATTGTAATTAGTAATTATGCTTTTTTTATTTATTTAATCTATATATATATAAAAAGCTCAAGATCCACCGAACCGATTTCGATAAAAATTTTAGGGCATATTAAAATTGATATGTAGATGGTTTCTGTGAAGTTTGTACGCTGTGCAATATGTGGTTCAGGAGTTATGGCCTCTTAAGTGTACAATATTAATCACGCACGCACGCACGATATTCAAAAATTGTTTTGCCATAGAGATATATATATATACACTCTATGTGGTTATTTTTTATTATTTGTCTCCGTGTCACGCCGTCTATGGTAATATTTATTGGTTTGAGATTAAATGAGATTGATTTTTATTCAATTTGAATTGTGTGGATTTAGGCGTTAAAAAATGCCACAACCAAGACGACAAAATATTGGCCGACGATCACGTAATTATGTCGCCCAACAGTCTCATAGGAGATCTCAAAGTGAAGAGGCATATTTATAACGAAATGTTGTTCAACATTTACGAAATGAACATCGAACTACATCTGCAGGTCCATCAGTAAATCCAGCATCAAGACGAACGTCACGAATTTCGCGTCGTGCACAAGCCATGGAATTTGCTGCATTTCATTAGAGCAGTGAAATGGATTACAGTGAACATGGTCTTATTGGTGGAATGACGGTGAAATGTATACATTGTGCTGCAGCCAAATTTCCAGGTGAAACGGCTGGCATGTGTTGTACTAATGGCAAAGTGAAAGTGCCAGCATTCGAATCTCCACCTGATCCACTGCTTTCATTGATTTTTGGAATATCACCAACGTCCAAGCATTTATTGTCCCACATTCAAGAAAATAATACGCCATTTCAAATGACTTCTTTTGGTGCGACAAAAGTTATAAGAGACAGTTTTATGCCGACGTTCAAGGTAATTATATCATACGGAATATCTTTCGAAAAATGCAACCTGACCAGCAATTATTTTGATATTTTCACGAATTCTGATCCAATATCAAATTGTATTTCTCATATTTTACAGATTCAAGGCCAGATTTATCATAGAGCAGGTTCATTATTGCCATTCCCCGACACTGAACCTCAAATTTTGCAAATCTATTTTGTTGGGAATAGCAATGATGAATTGAATCGGCATTGTGCAATTGCTCCAAGTACAAGTTGTCTAATTATTTTGGACCGGTAAATTTTTTTCCATCAACACAATGAATTAGTTCAATTGTTCAAAACCGCTCTTGGATAGTAATAAGAGCCGACAAAACGCCTTTTGGAGAGCATGCAAGACGCTTCAATGCACCAACCATTGATGAAGTGGCTATTGTAATTGTTGGAGAGCAGTTTCTATCTCGCGATATTGTGCTACACCAAAGAAATGATCAATTGCAGTGTGTATCAGAACTTCATTGCAGCTATGATGCATTACAGTATCCATTATTGCACTGGAAAGGTGACGACGGCTATCATATCAATATACCAATGATAGATCCACGAACCGGTAACATATTCATATGAATTGAAAATGTATTCATTTTAAAGCAATCAGACATTTAAATTTTATATCATTGTATTTATTACAGGTCGCGACATACCAGGCAAGACAGTTAGTGCGATGAACTATTACTCATACAGATTCATGGTTCGTTCACAAGAAGACAACTTCATTTTGAAGTGTGGCAAACTATTCCATCAATATGCTGTGGACATGTATGCGAAGATTGAATCAGAACCTCTCAATTACCTTAGATTCAATCAAGCGGCATTGCGATCGGAAGAGTACATACACTTACAAGATACAATAGTGAATGATGGCGATGTCAATAATATTGGACGTTTAACAATATTACCAGCGACTTAAATTGGCAGTCCGCGTCATATGCATAAATATACACAAGATGCAATGTCGTATGTTCACAAATACGGCCGCCCTGACCTCTTCATAACATTCACATGCAATCCACAGTGGGATGACATAAAAACCAATTTGTTTGAAGGTCAGACACTAACATACTGCCACGATATAACAGCACGTGTATTTCGACAGAAATTGAAAGCGCTGATTGATTTGATTATCAAATTGCGAGTATTTGGAGAGGTACGTTGCTGGATGTACTCGATCGAATGGCAAAAGAGAGGGCTTCCGCATGCACATATATTGATATGGCTGATACGTAAAATAACACCGTATCAAATTGATAGCATTATATTAGCTGAAATTCTAGATGAAATTGCTGATCCTGAATTATTTGAAGTTATCAAGAAAAATATGATTCACGGTCCTTGCGGTGCACTCAATTTGAATTCTCCATGCATGATCGATGGAAAATGTTCAAAACAGTACCCAAGAGCATTGACTTCTGACACAATAACAGGTGATGATGGATATCCGTTGTACCGATGTTGGTGTACGGAAGATAATGGCCATACGGTAACGATTAGAATGCAAAATCAAGACATCGAAGTTGATAATCGTTGGGTAGTTCCATACTCACCACTATTAATATATTGGAAAATATTTAAGACACACATTAATGTTGAGTATTGCAATTCGGTCAAATCGATCAAATACATTTGCAAGTATGTCAACAAAGGCAGTGATATGGCTGTTTTTGGAGTAGCTGCTGACAATAGCCTTGATGAAATTGCTCAATATCAAATAGGCCGCTACATCAGCACTAATGAGGCTCTTTCGAGAATTTATTCATATCCAATGCATGAACGGTTTCCTGCTGTTGTTCATTTGGCAGTTCATCTTAAAAATGGCCAACGTGTATATTTTACCAATGAAAATGTTCAAGAAAGAGTGGTACGTCCACTAGCAACAACATTAACCACATTTTTTCAATTGTGCGCAAGTGATAAATTTGCCAGAACTTTGCTGTATTCAGATGTAACGCATTATTACACTTGGGCTGCACAAAAAACATGGCAACGGCGTAAAAAGGGAACAGCAGTTGATGGCCATCCAGGTATTTTCTATGCAGAAACTATGGGAAGACTATACACAGTTCATCCAAATATGGTAGAATGTTATTATTTGCGGCTGTTGTTAGTGAATGTTGTGGGGCCGCGTTCATTTGAAGATTTGCGAACAGTAAATGGTAATTTATGTGCTATGTATCGTGAAGCGTGTGAGTATTTGGGTTTACTGGAAAATGATGCATGTTGGGATTCATTACTTCAAGATGCATCGATCGTTTCATTTCCACATCAAATACGTATGCTGTATGCCATAATAATATCGACATGTTTCCCATCGAATCCGATTGAATTGTGGAATAAATATCGAGATTTTATGACAGAAGACTTTTTGATTCGAATGCGCCATCACACAGGAAACTCTGATTTGATCATAACATTGGAAATGTATAATGAGGCATAAATAGCGATTGAAGATATGTGCCTTAAGATCGCCAATAAAGCATTGGGACAATTAGGTATGATTTCACCCAATCGTCCAATGCATGATTTTTTCGATCGAGAATTGCGATGAGAACAACAGTATGATATCAATGAATTGCAAAAATTTGTGAATTTAAATGTTCCCAAATTAAATGACCAACAAAAAAATGTGTACGATATCATCATGCAAGCAGTACAAAATGAAGCCGGTGGATTGTACTTTTTAGATGCACCCGGTGGTACGGGTAAAACATTTGTAATATCACTCATTTTGGCAAACATTCGAGTGCAAGGGAAAATTGCATTGGCCCTTGCTTCGTCTGGAATAGCTGCTACTCTGTTGGATGGAGGACGAACAGCCCACTCTGCATTAAAATTACCATTAAATGTGCAGGTTTGTTTATATTCAATGATCGATTGGCTTGAAATGCATTTGCATTAATTGAGATGTAATTATTTTTAATGTATTTCAGGTGATTGAGAATCCTACGTGCAATATATCAAGAAATTCTGCGATGGCGTAAGTTTTGCAGCAAACAGCAATTATTTTATTGGATGAATGTACAATGACGCACAAAAAATCACTTGAAGCAAAACACTGCACAATGCAAGATCTGCGTAGCAATCAAAACATTTTTGGTGGTGCATTGATATAATTGTCAGGTGATTTTAGGCAAACACTTCCCGTAATTCCACGCTCAACACCGGCATATGAGATCAATGCGTGCCTTAAGTCTTCTTTCATGTGGAGATATGTGCGAAAATTGACGCTAAACATAAACATGCGTGTTCAGTTGCAGAATGATCAATCTGCAGATCGGTTTTCGAAGCAATTGTTGGAAATCGGAAATGGCAAAGTTCAAATCGATAACACAAACGGTTTAATTAGTTTGCCAAACAATTTTTGTACAATTCTCCAATCAAAAGAAGAATTGATTGAACGAGTGTTTCCAAATATTATCCAGAATCATAGGAATCACAATTGGTTGAGTGAACGCGCAATTCTGGCACCAAAAAATGTGCAAGTCAATGCTATCAATTATTTCATTCAAAAAAAATTGCCTGGTGCAGTAATATCATACAAATCTATTGATAGCGCATTAAATAAAGATGATGCAGTCAACTATCCAGTTGAATTTTTGAATTTGTTAGAACCACCCGGTATACCGCCGCATTTTTTGAATTTGAAGGTCGGCTCATCAATTATTTTACCACGGAATTTGAATGCACTAAAACTGTGCAACGGCACAAGATTAGCTGTAAAAAGATTGATGCCGAATTTAATCGAAGCCACAATATTGACTGGCAAAGCGAAGGGGGAATTTATACTCATCCCACGTATTCCTCTGATACCAACCAGACATGCCATTTGAATTCAAACGATTGCAATTCCCCGTGCGCCTATCATTCGCTATGTCCATCAATAAGGCACAAGGACAAACGCTCCAAGTATGCGGTTTGGATTTGGACGAGCCGTGTTTTTCGCACGGCCAATTATACGTGGCCTGTTCAAGAGTTGGCACTCCAAATTATTTATTTGTGTATGCCCCAAATGGTCAAACAAAGAATATTGTTTACACAAATGTGTTGGATTAATAATAAAGAATTTGGAAAAAATAAATGATTTTTATTGTATTTTTGTGTTGGTGCTGCGAAGCGCATAGGAGTCGGCTATTAGTTATTATAAAACTAATTTTAACTGTACAACCTATGTGCTATTATTTTCGTTTGAAAATTTACGTCGTTTATAGTATTATATTCGTTTGTGGCTAGGGGATCGAAAAAAGAAAGAAGGTAAATAATAAACATCTGATTTAAGAATTGCATTTAGAGAAAGCAATAACTGCACACGGGCGAATTATATATATGGGCTACGAAGTGCACGGGTTCAGCTAGTTATTCATAAAATGTTGGTATACCTACAAAAAAATAATATAATTTTAAACGTAATATGTTTGACAATGAATTATATTATTAACAGATTAGTTCGTTCTACGTAAATATTCAATATTCGAGAGTTAAATCATTTGGTTGATTTTAATAAATATCATAACAAAGTCAAAATTTGATTAAATTTTAATCCTCTGCAATCAAATAAATAAATAAAAAACTAATACATGATAAACTATTTACGGAATAAAACGTAATTGTGGTTTGTTACCAATTTATAATGATACTTCAATAATTTAAAAAATTTAACAAAAATCTAAAATCTAACAATCTTTAATATTTAAAAAAGCGATAAGTTTAGATTTCAGTAATGAATTCTGGTTAAAAGTGAAAGAAATATTAAAAGATATAAGATTGAATTAAATGAAATTAATTAAAAAAATTAATAGTCAATTATTATTCAATCTGCAATTGTAATTAATTTATAATTGTCGAACGCAGTCCCGCAGTAAAAGCCGTTCTTTGCACACGTGTTTCTATGCGCTTCCGTATATATTAAATTATTAAGGAACTCATTAGTGACCAGTTATAATGAATTACATCTTAGTTTGAGTTTTTTGTTCACAATTTTTTATTTACAGTGTTTTTGTTATGGTAACTTAACAACATAATTTGTAAGTTCGTTTAAAATTAATTTTTCTTTTTTTTTTCTTATTTGCAATATAAGATCACTATCCCTACATATTAACTGTGTAATTACGTAATTGTTCATATGCGTTCTCATAATCTGTGACTGCTACCTGACAGTCTTAATAAAATATACACACACCACCGCCTCAGCTAATCATGAAAAAAAAAATAACACAAATGCTAATTAGCAAGCTGGTAAAAATAAAATAACATCCAGTCAGTCAGTGAATCATTTAATCCAAACTCTCATGTTATCAATTCCTCTCTTGACTGGTGCATAAAATGAATTGCATAAAAAATACAAACATCAAATCTAAAATTCTATAGAGCACTTTTTCATTTCCTAAAAGAACAAGATGCTGAGTTTTATTCATACAAGCTTAAAAAAGACAAACCAATCCGTGTTATCATACGAAATCTATATCTTACAACATAGGTAAACTCAATTAAAGATGAAATTCCACTTACGTTCTTCTTCGTAGACATAGAGCCAACAATTAAGTCTGATAAGCTATTTCAACTGTCCTTATTGCTATACACAAAAATAAAAGTTGAAGAGCCCTACAAGTCTAAAACAATTAGCCAATGTAACAACTGCCAGAAATATGGCCACACAAAAACCTACTGTGGCTACTCCTTACGCTGTATCCATCGTAGTGTAAATCACAAGTCTCCTGACTATTCAAATCAAAGTACGGACCCGCTAAAGTGAACACTTTGTGTAAGCAAGTTACAAAGGTTGTCCCATTTACAAGGAGATACTAGTGCACTAAAAAATCATAAACTAAAAGTTTTCGAAATTATTTAATTTTATCCCCAACAAAACTAAATTTCATGACTTCATGACCTTGTTAATCAACAAATAGAATTAAACATTAAATTAAAATCTAATGATGACTTAGATTTAGCAGTTAACAATCACACGAACCTCATTCAAACTGCAGCTTGGTCTTTTAGAGTCACAACACTTAACCCTTATAAAACTCCTATTTTGTCAATTTATATTTATGAAATTAGTGTCGAAAACGTATATCGAGGGCTCTTTACCAACGCATTCGTTTCCTTCATACAAAAACGTAAAACACGCTAACCAACCAACTAAAAAAAATTGTAAGCTAAATACAAATCCAAATCTCTTGAAAGTTTCCTAACAAATCTCTCACCACATGATGGTAGTCTTTGGAGAGTAACCAAAAATACGTACAAAACTAAAACACCAATTGTTTCAATAAAAAAAAAAATGATGGCAGTTTTGTTGTATCTGAAACAGATAAAACAGAACTATTCAAAAACCATCTATCCGATATTTTTAAGCCCCCCCTGGCATATACTTTCCTAATAACATAGTTTTCGTGGAAGAGTTTTTTAATTTCCTTTTTCAGTATCTTGTCCTATCAAATACTTCACACCAAATTTAGTTAAATGTGCTGTTGATAAGTATCCTTTAAAATATCTCCCCAGTTTGATTAAATTACTGCTGAAGTCGCCAGGTGCTTACCAAAAAAAAAAAAAAACAATTATCCACCTCACAAATTTATTTAACTCAGTTTTCAGACGCTCATATTAACCAACCCTCTCGAAATTCTTATTTATTATTCTTGTTCCAAAGACCTCCTGATTCTATCTTCTCCTACCTACCTATAAGCTTGTTATCATTTTTTTGTCAAAATCCTCGAAAGACTTATACTCAAACGAATTCTACCGTGCTTAACTGTTAATTTCATTATTTTTGACTCTCTATTTAGATTTTGATTCGCTCACTCGAAAACCATCAAGTTCATACAGTTTTAAATGCCATTTCGTATGCACTAAAAAAAAAAAAAAATTATATAACACATGTGCATTTATCGATATTTCACAGACATTTGATAGGTTATTGCACGACATTTTTACATCCGATACATATAATTTCCGATTATTATACTTTATTTTTTTTGAAGGATATTTCAGTACTTATTTCAGCGAAGCTCTCTTCAGTATAGCAAAAATGTCATCGGGTGTTCTTCAAGGTGGAATTCTTTTCCTTGTTCTCTAAAATATTTACGCTTCTGATCAACCCACTTCCCTTAACACACTAGTCGTCGACTTTGCTGATGATAAAACTATAATCTTAATGAATCATGACCCAGTTATTACTTCAGGCAACTTCCAAAATCACCTCTCCCTCATAGAAGACTGATACACCAAATTACGATTAAAACAAAACCAATCCAAATTTATACATTATATATTTACCCTTAGTCTTGCATTTTGCCCAGATGTCTCCATTTACTTCATTTATGGTACCTTTATTCCAAACTCACCAGCAGTAAAATATCTTGAGTTAACGTTAGATTCTAAATTAACCTGATCCTAGTATTTTAAATCTAAACGACTAAGCCTAAACTCTTAACTTTGTTTTTTCAAAACATTTCTTATCAATGATAAATTTACTAATATTAACACTAAACTGCTCATCTGTAAATCTCTAATCAAATGAGTGTGGACGTATGGTATACAATTATGGGGCAATGGAAAAAAAAATCAAATATAAATAAAATAGAAAGTTTTCAAAACATAGCACTCAGAAAACTATCAAATGTCCCTTCTTACGTCTCGAAACATACTATCTACTTTGATCTAAAATAAAATGCGTAATCGAAGAAGCTATAATTCACTATCAATGTTTTCACAATCGTTTTACCTTCAATAGTAACTCTCTTATACGTAATCTAGTAGTCTCATTTTGGTGACCTACCCAGATGTTTTAAAAGAAAATGGTTTTGTAAGCTGCTTGTCCATCACCTGGTCTTAGATAATCCAAAGTCAGTTTCTTTACCAGTATAGTTAATATAATTAAAAAAAAAAATAATCAAAAAAATCAAAGCGGTGAGTGTCATTAATAAATAAATTCTCACATCAAGCATAATCTGTAAATATTTAACTATATTATTAATTCCGTATGTAATAAATAAAACTATTAAGTATGTATTTTACATTAACCACATCAATTTATTGTGATCCTAAGGTATAAATGGTTTGTTTAAAATAAAGAAAGGAAAAAACAATTATCGAACGTGTTTAATTAATACATTTACCAGACTGTGAATTATGAAATAAAGAAATTTGTTTAATCAGTATTCCAAAAAAAGTTTCAACAATGTCTTAAATTAATTTATTACAACCATTCCAACGCTTAACATAATTGGATAGAATTTTAAAGTTTTTTGTTTTGAATTATATGTAAAATCGGCATGATACCGATTCGTTCACATTCCATTAACTTCTTTTTTGCGGAATTATGAATTATTTATTCCATATACGAAAAGTTAATTGGAAATTATAAAACCATAATTATTGCACGATGATTAAACAAAAAAAAGGGGGAAATCCCCACAGTGATTTATTCGTTTCGAAATAATTATTTGGTGGGTCATGTATAAGTAATAATCTGAAAATCATGTTCAAGATACCAATACACTGTTGTCGTATCGATTGTGCAAGGATCGTCGAGTGTAGAAAGTACAATATGAACAGAAAGAGTTTGACAAATGAAGAAAATCGCTTCATCCAAACTTCTCGTGCCGTGTCCGAACAATAATAAACTTGATACGTTATCTGTTCGAACGGTTTCGGCCAAAAGCGACCTGAAGAAATAATTTTTAACCACCTCTACACCATATCTTTCATCGATTGTAGAAAATTAGCGAAACGGATCAATGCTTTGGACGTTTCAACAAATACATTTTTATTTTATTTTTCTTCGATAACTGTGAAAAATATAATATTATTTGTAACCGAATTGAACGAGGTCGGGAGAAAACTCTCCGCTGGCACTTTAGATTAGATGGTTCATTACAAATGGAAATTCTATTGGTTTATCTATACTAAACACAGACACACATACACACATATAATTTCTGGCCCGCTTATGGTGGAAATATGTCCCTCGGGAATGTTTAGAGCCCCAGTAGCGCATAGATACATATGTAAACAATCGGAACGACTATAATTTAATTAATTTTGACCTTTGAGTTTTCTATTATTCTAAACGCATATTGTTACTTTACCAGTACAGCACAGTTAAATTTCTATTCGAAATAACGGTCAAAGATCCGAGAAAAGGTTAGCATTTATCACTATTAATAATCATACACATAAAATAAATTATTAAAATAAAAGTATACAGAAAAATTTTTGAGTAGAACATCTACTTTCTTGACCAAAAATATAGTAATCATTTCTATGGGACTATTTATTACACTTACAGTAATAGGTTTTAATCGAAACTTTAACTTTTAAAGTGTTTTGTTCTACTCAAAAAGTGATAACTAATGTCAAAAATTAAATAAATTAATTTAAATTAATTAAAAAATTAATTGATACCAAAATTTGGACCAACTAATATGGAAAAACGTTAATTTATCAATTATGTAGGTTCGTACTTATAAAAAAAAAATCTTATATTAATATGAGTATGATATGATTTAAATATAAATCGTACAAAACCCTGAATTTACTATTTTTCTTTCGATTAAACTGCTACATACGTTGTAGAAAGGGTCCGTATCGATGTTTTCGTTTTTAATTAAATAAAAAAACGAAAATATCAATGATAACTATCATGATTTAATCTGATGCATTACATTAATAGATAGAAGAATGAAGATACATTTTGAGTAGGTAACCTACAGAAATCGGGAACAATAAATTCCGATGCACTTGCAATCTATTTCCCTCCGATATTATATTGTTATTATTAGTATTAGTTCGACTTTGGAATTGACGACGTTTTTAACTGCTGAGTGTTAAAAAAAAAAGAAAAAGAAGAATAATAATAATGACAAATACATAGATAATTGCGGTGTGGGGTGCGCGATAAAAACGCCTAGGAACGGAGGACAATCGGTGGTGATGTATACTGCTGCAGTGGGATGTGCACGATGAAGAGGCGGTGGTAGTGTCACGTTAATTGATGATTGCAATGTGTGCTCAGTTGTTAATCACCTACTGAAGGGTTTTATAATGGTGACAATTGTACACCGGAAACCGAATGTGTGTGCGTGTCTTTTTAGGAACACACGATGCGTTAGTTATGTGAATTTGGCTATGTAGTTTCTTTTGATATCATTGATAAGCAAAAACATCTTATGATTTTTTCCAATTTTTCTTCTCATCCCTTCTGAAAATATTCTTTGAAATTTCAACACACGCTTAACTTTCAGAATCATTTTATCCACTGACTTTACCGCATTGCATGTCCATACATAGACACACGGTGTAACCAAAGTTGCTAATAAAATTTCTATGATACGAGAGCAGATGAAAATGAAAAAATCCACATCAACTAAAATTAATTGTATAAACAAAGTGAACAGCAGCACACTCGATTTACTTAATTTTATTTTCGACCAAATATCACACGCCGCTTGTGACCACAGAGGGTATGGAAATGTATCCTAAAAATTCCTTAATAGACTCGTGTTTATTTAGTGTAGGTCTTAACATTTTTTTTAATACCATCGCCGTAACAATCTTATGAAAAAAAATGTCTTTACATACAACAGATATAAGTAGTAAATTTATTAAATTTGATCATTCTTAATAAATGCATTTAAAATTCTTTCTTGATTACCATAACAAAGGAAAATAAATCTATAAATTTAAACTAAAAATATTTCATTGGTAGAGTGGTAGAATAAAATATGACGTTTTGTAATGTGAATTTAAAAGTTGTAAACGCCTTCGGGACCGTATTCGGTAATAATTTCATCGTACCAATTATACGAAGGGCTTTTGGGTGTTCACACAAACTTATTCGACTGTGAAATCAATGAAATTACAATGCACGTTACAAATTACAGTGCACTAGATTTTTCGGGAGTATGGTTTTAAAAACGATAAAATATTCGCAATATATCATTATACATATTTTAAATGAAAAGTTTTAATTATAGCTGTTTGAGAAAAATGTCTATACCTATAAATAAAAAAATATAAAATATTTAATGGACCATACAGAAAATTTTAACAAAGGACCAAAGTCGAAAATTTAAAATAATTTGTTAGAGTGAACAGAGATCGGATATATTCAAATTTTTTTGTCAAGTAGATCAAAAGTATAATTAAATTTGATGGAACGGACAAACGAATGGAACTAAAAAAAATTTAGATTGTGAAAGTTTTGAATTATACCAAATAATTGTTAACTGGTTGAAATTGTTCATAGATTGTTTCAAAACTTTACAAAACTGATAATATGTTATACATATTATTAATGTACTACATATTATAAAATAAAATACATAAAAGTACATACTGCATTGTATATTAATACAAATTTTATCGGAGGGCGTGGCGTGGCATCTGTGTACAAACCCTTTCATGTCACCCACTCCATAACGAGAATAATTGCAACTGCTGTTCCTTGAAATATTTTCGATATTAATTATTAATAGATACTACGAACAGCTCTCAGATGTATACCTACAAAATACATGAATAAAACAACATAAAAAAATGGCGCAGGGTAAAAATATTGATTCTTTATAGAGTATATATAGTATACATAGATAGTACATATATTATTAATTTTATAAGTAATGTCTTTAAAATTTAGAATCATTGTTCATTGGGTTTTAAACGAGCCGTAAATACCTAACCAAGACTAAATCGATATATAATAACCCAACTTATATTTTAGAAACCTGATCAAACTGAAATTATTATAATTTAAACCAAGACCGAACCGAAATCTTTCATAAAAATATGGAGTCATACCGAACCAATCCTTCACTTATCTTAATACGATATGTACGGACCAGACCGAACCATACAAAGCAATATTACCGACATTTGATTTATTTTAATTTTTTTATCAGAGTTTGAAATATCGATGTAAAATAAAATATTTTACTTCTATATTAATGAAATATATGAGGCTAAAACGAAATTAAAAATTAATTTTATACTTACGTTAAAACGTATAATTGTTATTTTCAAACTAACAATATTAAATTGATAAATACTGGATGTCTTTTTGATATAACAAGGGATAACAACTAAAAATTTCGACTATCAGCTATGACTTTTTGATCAATACAATTTTCACAGAGTTAACCTAAATTTATATTCTAAAACATGATTGTTTTTTGTTTTCTCCTAAATCAGTTTTGATATGGCCTTAAATATATATTAAATATTAAACTTTACTAGATTATGAAAATTAATTATTTAGAAACACTATACTTTTATTTGATTTTTACGTTTAAATATTATCTATATTTGTTATTATATATATATATATATATATATATATATTCCAAACCAAAAGTTCCAAAAGTGAACACTTACTGTTGTGTCATTTTAATTAGATAATATTGGTTCAGCATTGATATAACTGAAATGTATTAATTCGTATAAACACATCTTTGAGTTGATGGAATAGTGAAAATTATGTTTAGGAAGAAAGTATAGTATCCTTTTATAGTTGAATATCTTACCAAGATGTAACACACAGTATTTTCTTCCAATTGTTTGAATCACAAAAAACGACTGGATTAAGTTATTTTAATAAAACGGCATACAAACCTAAAAAACAAAAATTACTTTTTTTGAATCATTTTTAAATTTATATATTACAATATAATATAACAAAGATAAAATCTGTGTATTGTAAACGTATTAGAATTGTGGTTGTCTACATTGTTTTGGGCTATTTGTATTATTCAGCTCTATGAATAATTCAACTCTTATCTCGTTCTAATCTACTCCTCGTTGGTACCGATTCAATCAATGATTTTTCATCTCTGATCAAACAATTTGATTTAATAAATATCTTATACTTATAAATGTATGCATTTTGGTACATATATACATATACATATATATATATAAATATGTACCGAAATCGAACGTGTATAATAAACCATACATATATGCATACGTTTATATATATAAGATATTTGTTAAATCAAATTGTTTGATCAGAGATGAAAAATCATTGGTTTGATTGGTATTAACGAGGGCTAGATTAGAACGATATATTTATTTTAGCATATTACATTTATATAAATCATATATTTTATCATTTATTTAAAATAAAAAAAAAAAATATAAATACATATAATTTATTTAACATAGATTTGTGCATACACTTTCAATACTTATAGAATTATATAAATTTAAATTCTAGTGTAACACATCCAACAGGAACCATTGAAATCATATGGCTACATTATCTTTGTTGTGGAATTTTAAACCCTTTATGTTTAAATGTAGTATTACACATTTGTATTTAAATTAAAATAAAACATATTACTGTTTTATATAAACAACATATCAACCCCTGTTGTATTACTATATAATTTTAATATTGTATTTTATTCCTCCGATCAATCTCCCATTGATCAAAATGCACGTCGCTTTGGGATTATATTTGATTTTTAACATTCAGCATGTATATAAGTTGTAAGAAGATTGGTATACTAAACCGTCATGTCCCTCGTAAAATCACATGATTCATCAAAGTTGTCTTTGTAGCCTTTCTCTTAGACCAAACTATATGTAAATTTAAAGAAAAGCAAGACCTTAGTGTTGCCAAATCGTTTTTTTCCCTTTCTGCAGACGACAATCTTCCCGAGATTATAGGTCCTTGTACTGTTACAGTTTCACCTCCAGGACTGGAATCCAGAGTGCAAAAAATAAAAAAATGAGCTTTCTAACAAAATATTACCTCCAATATATATAAGTAATGTTACTAACTACTTCGCACTGAAAACTGATTTAATTTCTTTGGTGGGTATCGACGGTTTTAAAGCTACCGCCAAGAGAATACAAATGACATAAAATAGAGAATTTATCAACAATTTTATTTGTTAAACTTAAAATATTAGTTCAAAAATCGCATCTATTCTTTCCCATTGCAGTGCAAACTGTGACAGTAATTTGGTCATGCAAGTTCCTACTGCAGTTAACTGACTAGATGTATTAAATTCAGCAAAAAGCAGCCCACCGAGGACTACGTCAAATCATCAAAACTACCTGCGAAGTGCACATTATCCTCTGGTGCACATACTACAAATTATAATGGTTGTCTTAAAATAAAAAAAATTACAAACACTTCATACAAGAAATATCGTCCTAAGGTTGCATCACTTCTACCATCAATAGTGCCTACAAATATTTTTCCGACCATAACTGAGTCCTCATCCATAAATACCTGAGGCAAAGAAAAACTTAGAGCAAAGACGTACGTAGAAGTAACTATAAGTAACTCGAATAATCTACAAACCGAACCTATTTCAAATATATTATCTTAGTTTGTTACGCAGCTAAACTTTCTCATTACCCCATTAATTTCCCTTTTATCACCACTCTTGAATATATTGCTTTCCAATAGTACTATTTCTATTTAATAACCCATATCAATACTTTACTGAATTCAAAATCACAAACATCACTTCTTGTTATATGGTTGTAACACTTATTATGTTATATATTTATTATCTTCCATAGGCTATATTTTAGTTCCCGATATTACTATTACCATTATTTTTATATTATCTGTTAATATCAACCGATTGGCATATTATGTTATACTAATTTTAATTCGATTTTAAATATACTAGAATTTAATATTATTATTTTTCATATAATCATTATAATGTTCACTAAAATTTTAATTATATTTGTAATTGTTGAGCTAATAGTCAAACAGATAGCTAAATAAAAAAAATAAAAGAATAATAATATAGCTAACGGAATGAGGATCGTTACATGGCATCTCACTGAATACTAATTACTTTAAATCAAAATATATAAATTAGATTATTTCCTTCTAAGTTTTACGTGTTATGATCACTCGTATTATCTTAGGACGATGTTACGTAAAATAAATCGGTTGGGGAAATATAAACAAACTACAGATGTCTATATTTTTAATTGTTTCTATTGTTAAATAAATTCGTAAAAAAGAAAAAAAAATGTATGTTACAATGAAAAAATATCTACTCCCGTAAATATTTTGAAAACTTTTTTCATTGAACACCTATACTATTGTTTAAACCGAGCGAAATTCTTAGAAATCCAATTAAAATTATTTTTAAAGTTTTTTTTTTATTTCTCTCTGACTTTTAAAACTTTACACTGATGCCTCAAGATTATGTTCTTTTATTTATTTAAAACGTTTTATAAGTTCACCGGTGTTGAATGTCATCTCGCAGATATATAATAAAAAAATTATCATCCAGGATAAATATGGGGATTCCATTGTTATAATAAGTTATTTCCACATAAAAAATTATAACAAATATAATGAATATTTATATTTTCCATGTGAAACTGAAACTTAAAAATTTCAATATTAAATATTTCAACTAAAGTATAAAAAAAAAATAACAATAAAAAAGATACTCCACATTATATAAAATAATAATATACTTCCAGTTGGCTCCATAAGGTTGTTTACATATGAATTCGATTTGTATTTTTAACGTTTATAAAAACAAAAAAACAATGAGATAATTTTTTTTTTTTTTTTTTACTATTGTATTAAACCTATATAGTATATGCATGCATTACTAGAAACCATAAAGATATATCATATCTACACACTAGTATATATATAAATTATAGTACGCTAAAAATACCACCGAACAGGTAAAATAAACGATTTAGGTATTAATTTAAAACGAATTTTTTATTAAAACACAATATAAAATTAAGCTGGACGTAAGGTTCAACTCTATGTTGGCATCTCAGATCGATGAACTTTATTGTTACATTTGGTTTGATAGTGGATAAAATGTTTATTTATAGATAATTTGATTAAATTAACTGTTGTCCACAAACGATATTGAGGATAATGCAGTACGAGTGATAAAATCAATTATTAATAATGGTTTTCGGGCTTCTCGCATAATGATTTATTTTACAGACTTCATATATCTCAAGACTATTTATATCATTGTGGTATTTTTCAAAGATATTTTTTTTTTAAATTTAAATTCATTTATTTTATGTTATTGAAAACTAAGTAGGGAATGACTTATATTATTTTTCGATAATGATTTGTTAATTAAATGTATATATTCTATTATTATTTATCAATAATGAACCTTTATATTAGGTTAGGACATATGTATGGTAAATATATGGTTTTGATACGGTTTTATGAATGAAATTTGATGGATTTTCAACCTATAAATATTTTATTCTAATAAAAACGCATAGAACCACATAATTGAAGAATACAAACGCTGTTCCGTGCGAATGGACAGACGATTAAAAACCCACCAGATGTTCTAAATGTGTTAATTTACAGGTGGAAATTCTGAAATAAAACGGATGTACTTTATGCAATAAAATATGGAAAGGCTGGAATGGAAACAATGGAAATCGATTAGCCCGGTGTGCCAATACCTACAAATCCGTTACAGCGCGCGTGTTCTTAAAGTAATATATAGAAAGAAAAAAGAAAGATAATAATAAAATAATAAAAGAAAGAAAAAAACCAAAAAAATTACGTTAAGTTTGCAGATGAAATAAATTATTTCATAAAAAGAATTGTTCTTTATCATATGAGTAAGAAACCCAATAATATCTACTTCTTCCTTAGAAAAAAATGAAAACAAGCGTAAAAAAATAAATAGTAAAAATATGAACAGTTTTTTTATTTAGTTTTCAACGATTTAATGATAATATGTAAAAGCAAACGGATCTCTAGAGTAATTGCTTGCGTGTTTAATGAAGTGACTTGAGTATTAAATATTTTCGTGTTTATATTCGATTTTTGTTAGTTTTCAAACTAATAAATCTGCACCAAAATAATATGATAACAAAGGCACATGCTCACGTGGTGTTCTAGCAGCTTCCAATTGAATATGCGATTTAAACAATTTGTTTTTATAAGAAAATTACTTAAAAAAAAGAAGGCACAAGACATTGGTTGAGGTGAAATACAGAAGTTGAATGACATACAGTAATGGATGAGTTAATGATATTGATGAATGGTTTTTAGAAATTTAAAATAAATGTACCATTAGTTCTAAGGAAATTGAGTTGATCAGTTTGATAGTTTAAATTACAGATTTTTTTTTTTTTTACCGTACATATGAAGTATTATTTTTTAATTTTTTTTTTTATAATTTATGAACATAAGATATTCCTAGTCGTAGGTTATATATATCTAGGGATATTTGATAGTTTACATATTAGTTTTATCAGATTAACGTTATAATTAAATCATAAATACTAAGGATAGAATTAACAATTGATAATTTTAAGTTACAAAGAAGTAACAATGTGCTTACAATAATATACTAATATTTATATATTAATAATAATTTAATAACTTTTAGTATATCGGGAGGTCGTAGAGTACTTAGGAAAAAGCGCATGGATAATGTGAAGATTTGGATGTTGAGTGTTGGCTAAGCGTAGGAGGTCATGAGGACGATCACATTTTAATCAACGTTGTGTTGAGTAAGTGAGAAGGTTATAATGGATTGCATCTCATGGTTTGGAAGAGAGCAGTGGACATTTTTTACTAATGTTTTTATAAGATTTTCAATTTCTTGGATTTGAAAATCTTTGTGGAGATATACGTTTCTGACAAACCATGGGACGTTTGCAATTATTCTGAGGACTTTGTTTTGGACAATTCGCACTTTTTTTTTTATGTGCGAGGCTGCACAATTACCCTATATCGGACAAGCGTAAGTGAGGAGTGGACGTATAATCTGTTTATAAATTAGGAGAGCATTTTTTTTTGTATAGTTGAATTTTTGTTTAGAATAGGATAAAGCATTGAAATACGCTGGTGTGATTGCTGGATTTTTGATGAAATATGGAGCTGCCACGTGAGTCATTTGTCGAGAGTTACACCAAGGTATTTAACCATCGGTTGCCAGGGTATATTTTTACTGTCAAAATTTAATTGTGGGAGAGTAAATGCTAGTAAATGCTCTTTGAGGCATTGATTTTGATCCTCCAGTTTTTACCCCAGCGCGAGAGGATATTTAACTGGGCTTGCAGATTTGTAGTTATTGCTTCGATATTGTGTGATTTCGTGAATATAGTTGTATCATCAGCGAAGAGAGTAATATGTGTACGTGGTGATTGAGGAATGCCGGAAACGTATAAGTTGAATAAAATAGGACCAACTTTGGAGCCTTGAGGTATACCAGCAGAGATAGACTTGAGATTACAGGAAAATTACTAAATTAGTATAAGTATCTGATATGCCAAATCAGGTTAATTAAATAGACTTTTACAGTATAAAAAATAAACAAGTATAACCTATTTGGTATTTAATTTAATGGATTTAGTATCACGCTGATATAAGTATCAAGTCCTTCTAATTCATATTTTTAAGCAACATAAAGACATCAATCATAACATTGATTATTTAAAAGTATATGAAATTCTATAAATAATTTAATATCGTTGAAGTATTGCATTTCGTCAATATTTAATATTTTAAAGTTTATGCTTCTTTTTGAAAATTCCTGGAAATTTAACTGCAAAAATGCTATAATTTTTGTAATTTCTCTTGAATATTATCAAGATTTAAATATTTATAGTATTATAGAGTCTATAATAATATTTTTACATTGAAGATTAACTTATGAAACGTTTTGGGGTATTATATATAATTGTTAGGTATTAAGACCAACAATTGAAAATTTGATCAAACCAAAACCAATTATGTTATAAATAAAACGAAAAATGTTAAAATTATACAATCAATATATAATCGTTTTATTAGCATTCAATGACATTTTAAACTTTTTACAATGTTATTAATAATTTTGAGTTAAGTCAGTTTTCATTAGATACCAGAAAAACTGTTGAGAAACAACTCAAAGAATAACCTCCCGAATACATCAATTAGACAACAATTCTCAACTTACTTTAAGCTAAAAATGGTTTAATTAAAAAAAAATGTATTTAAGATAATAAATTTAAAAATAATTATAAATTATTAAACACATATTGACTCTAGCTGAAAATTATTGGTATTATATTACTTCGCATTTATTTTATAGATAAACGGATGAAACTACATTGTTTGAAAACTATTATAGATAAGTTATATCGTGAAGCTCAGTATAATATCTTTACTACAGTTTTATTTTTCTTCATTTTTAAGTTTTAATGTAAATAAAATATATATTATGCTCAACACCATCCTACTACCATGACTAGCTCTGCACACTCTTACCATCCAAAAAAAGTTCACTGACCAAATAATCTTCATCGTCCTTCGGGGGGTGAAATTTCCCATGTTCAGAAATACTGAGTTAGATAAAATACTAGTATGCAATCAGATCAATTATTTCGGTCAAAACCGTGTGGATGTTCACTAAGACTTGTAGATTTCCGTTATACTAATGAGTAGGGCTCGGAACTTATTGAATTTGCATATTTTTATTGAATACTCCAATAAATTGCTAAGTAAGACAGAAATTTGTTTTGAGTTGTAACTAATTTAAAAACACCAAATAAAAATTGCATATTTTTGCATATATTGAGGTTTTAATGAAAACACGCATTTTTTCTCAATAAATGCATATTACATACATATTTATAAATTGTATGCATGTTATATGCTATATTTTAAGTTCGACGTAGAATATTTCTTATAATAACTTATTACTTATTAATGTTATATTTTTCTGTGCACAATTATTATCGATTAACGTCATTAAAGTCAAAACGTCTAACGTCAAATAAAGATAAGATATTTGAAGAGAACATTCTGGTTTTTTTTTTAAAAATAGTTTCCTGTACAGCTCGTTGTTATTTGTTACTCCATTAGCTATACCGTCTACATATCAGTCTCGTGTCTTGCCGTCTCGTGTACGTGATCGTAAAATTGTATTTTTATTTTTGTTGCAAATTTCATTACATTTTTAATTTAATTTAATTTCATAACAAATATGCCTAAGCAAATAACGAGTGTTTTAGTTAAAAAATATATTACTGAATTCGGGTCAGATGTTTTTTCAGCAGACCAGATGGAATACCCGAAGATTTTAGTTTAAATGATCTCACGTATATGAAAAACTGCCCAATAACATCAGTCGACGTTGAACGTTCGTTTTCAGCGTACAAAAATTTACTCACTTCCAATCGACAATCGTTCAAATTCGAAAACATTAAAAAATCTTTAATTGTTCAATGCAATTTCCAAGGTAAAATAATATACAAAATAAATAGTAAAAATAGGTACCTAAAGTAAATTGTTTTTATTTTTTCAGAGCCATTAAAAGAAAACTCTGAAGAAAACTGAAACTTAAACAGAAATACACATTTTTACTATTTATATAATTTATTGTACTTATATTATTAATTTTTATAAATTATTTATCAAATTGCTTTTAAAATAAAAGAAATAACTTAATTAATAATTATTAATTACATATTTCAATGCATATTTTAGTGCATATAACTTTTTTGTGCATATTTTCGTGCATTTTTGATTATATTTTAATGCATTTTTACATGCATATTTATATGATTTTCAATTCAATAACTTCCGAGCCCTACTAATGAGTAACGTGAAATTCAAACGCTAACCGTATAAGTGTTAATATTTTTGTAAGATAATATGCATTTTTATGTATATTTACCATTATAAAAATGGGGGAGGGAGTGCATGTATATTCAGTCGTTAAAATATATTTTTAAAAATTCGATTTCACCGAACCCGTGAACGGTGCTAATAGTACATATTCGATTCGAATAGAAAACATCGAAATATTATGCCGATAGATATCGTAACGAACGGCGATAAATTATTATTTGTATTTTTTTAAATCGTTGAAAGCGGGTGTTGAAAAATTCAAGCCGTTTTTCATATATATTATATTATGAATCCTAGTATCGTTTCTTTAGTTATAAATCAAAGATCACGTAAAACGATCTCACATGCACGACCTCTCGATCAAGTCTATTGGTAGCGCGAAACGTTGACACTTTTCATTCAAAACTTACCACAAACAATATTTCAATAGTATGTGAATAATGACTTTTTATGTAATGGCGTCAAGTGAAAAATATTTTTGCTATGCGATGGGAACTCTTAAATGTTTCTTTTTCACATTTTAATGTTTACCGCCGAGGGGCATGGCATACGGCGACGGAGAATAAAATTGTTTTTGAAGACTTTAATTGAAAATCGTGTACTGTTATAGAGGTGTCGAGTATGTTTTGTAGAATATTATTATGCATTAAATATAAGAATACTCGATGTAACCATTCAAATATAAATGTTCCTTACACATACTTAATTTGCTAACAAATAATTGGCCACACTTCCAATTTGCATAAATCATTTAATAGTGAAATAATTGTGTATGCGTTTTGAAGTTTAAATATAACTTTAAATTTAACTAATTATATATTTTTATTTATTAGGGTGAACGATATTATTTCAACCATACCGAACTATTCATCAAATTTTCTAATAGTTATCTAAATATATATATATGAGAATTTGTAGTCTTGTCAATTTCGTCCAATCGGTTAGTTTCCATAATTCAGCTATAAGTACATTATCTCTAAAACTAAGATTAAATCTTTTAAACTTTCCTAAGAACGATCAATAATTATAAATATATCATAAGTTTCAGGAATTTAATATTTCGATATATATATATATATATATTATACATATTTGAATAATGATGAAGCATATTCTACACAAGTTCAGACAGTATTTATTCAGAAAACAAGGTAAATATATTTATATATTATATAAAATTTGAAAAAAATATTTACATCAGTAGGTACAACATATAGAACTTCACTTAATGTATATGAACTTATAATCTACCAATGTAGATTTAATAATTATTTTATAAATTTGTTTGAAACTTTTGTTGTTAATAGAAATATCATATAAAGTATATTTAATTTTAAAAATTATTCTATTCACAATATTATATACTTAACATGTCTATATTTTCTTATTAGTAAATACATGAAACATACATTTTTTCCTTCTTTTTTCCATTTTGTTTTTTTCTACTCCGTGTTTCTTGTTAATTCAGTTAGAAATCAGTAGTTGACAACTGTTTGCACAGAATTACGATTGACAGTTTTAATACAAGTATATTATATAAAAGTGTGTGTACATGTATAATGTATATTTATGAGATAAAATTTGATCATCGGATAATGAGAAATCTATGATGAAAACAGTTTTTTTTTTTTTTTTTGCAGAAGTATTGATTAGAAATGAATGTTTTGTTTATTGAAAAAATTTCAGTGTATTTGTTAGATTATATACTCGTATATACTGTGTTTAGTGGCCGAGTATGGAAATTGAATCATTCGATTCTTAGATAAAGGTGAGGTAGATCAATTTAAAATATTGTTATTTATGTCGTTTCTAGAGAAATTATAAAAATTTGATTTTCGTCGTTTTCAAGCTTCACGACCGATATCACTCAACCATAGCGGTGGTCAAAGAAGTGATGGACTTACTAAAGTTCAGTCTCACACTAAGGGTGGTTCTGTCAAAATATACCGTTATGTATATTAACTTTATGACATGTAAAAGACAGCGTTCAAAAATATTAATTTCCGGCCTCTGGTATTTACACAATGTATATATATATATATATATATCAGCCCGAATTTAGAATATGATCGGGCATGTACACAATAAAAGTCATTATTTATACTCAATGCTATCAGAATCAAGATTCGGAACTCAAGTATGGGAAAGTTCGGAATCCAATTGTTTTTATATAACATTAATATAGATACCCAGTAAGCTGTCTAAGTGTACGCTGAACACTATGAATTAATTATTTTCAATAATTTACATAATTTACTTTTCGAATCCTTATACTATTACTAATATACTATTATTATACTGTTTGTTAATTCCATTAAAATAATCTTTTAAAGTTTTAAAACTGAATTCGTTATGTGTAGTTTATATTAAAAACACGTTTCCGATGAACATATCGTGATGCAGTTTGATTAGTATATAATTAAATAATAAAAAGACAAATTACATAATATTTTTTTCATATTTTAAATAATACATTATCATATATATATATATTTTTTTTTTAAATATATATTTGATCGAAATAAATTACACTCTATTGTTTGACTATTGTTTGCGAATGTGTGACTACAGCATACCACCTAAATGATCGTAAAACAATAGCTAACGTATGAATTATGTGTGTACCTTTTTTTTTTTTCTTTTGTCGGATTTCTCAAAGTTTGACCTAGTTAAATTTGTAGTACTTGAGAGTGATATAATTTTTTTACCATAAACTCTAGAGTGATAAGCAATGGTGAATTTAAATGCAAGTCTGTTATCACAGTACAAAAAGTACGAACAACTTTTTTTCTTGTTAAGATACATAATAATCATATTAGCATCATCGTCGATGAAAATATTTATAAATTACGTCCCGATGATTTATTATGATCTGAAGTGTTGGTGAAGAATCATTTTAACGAGTATATGTGAATAATATATAAGTATGAATAATCAGAAATTATCTACATTTAGATTAAAGTACATTAACATAATATTTGAACCATGGTATAAAATGCAATGTAATACGTATTACATATTAGTTCATACAAAGTAAAAATAAAAATTGATAAATCACATTCGAAAGAAATTATTTGTAAATTCTTAATAGTTCTTAATAGTTATTTCCTACAAAATATATAATTATTAATTTAATTTATCACCCACATTACATATTCTTTGCTGCTTGATGGTGTACATAAATGGTTTTCTTTTAAATCAGTTTTGTTTTCACTAAGATTGTATAAGTGTATTATACCATAACGGTTGATTGGAAAAAATTAAGGCTTTCATATTTTTTACAGATTTTGATAGTAAATAATTTAAAAAATTAGAAAAAATAAAACAACAATAATTTAGTTTAACAACTTCAAAGAAATGCAATTTCATGAAATGTAATTGTCTTACAGTAAGGTAAAATAACACAAAGACAAATAATCATTTAAAATAATGATATAATATTTGTGTTTCAAATGCGGTATGATCCTAATTTATTCCAAATTGAATACAATAGTGTTTGAATAGTATTAATAATAATAATAATTATAATATATTTTTGAGAATGCAATCAGTACTCTTAAGAAATATATTTTTGTTTTTTAGAAAATATAATAAATGTAGATATACGTCATGGTTATTAGCATTGGAATGAGAGAGCTGTTTATAAAAAGTGATGATAAATAAATATTGTGCTCGACAGAATTATTCATTCATAGTATTATCACGGCGTCGACTGAGATGTATTCGAAAATATTTAAATTTTCCTTTTCGGACGACTGGATGTAATCATAATTTATCAACCATATTTCCACTAATAAGAATACAAGAATCACGTTAATTATATCGTACAACCACCGACAGACAATGACTGGGGAAAATAAAGGACAATGAGTGTTGTTGCGGAAAGCACAGGTGTAGTGCCGCGTGATCGTACTATACATATCGTGTACGCGACAGACCCGTTTTCATTTTGATGTCCGCTCGTTACAGACGCCTCTACGTGGCGTAATGAAACCCTCGTCGCTTTCATATAATCCTCTCAATTTAATCCAATCTATCTTTAAACCGGCTCTAATGCCGCATTGATTAACGATAACGCGAAAGTGCCGCCCTCCCGTAGACGTCTGGTAAATTTAAATGTTTCGTTGCTCTCTCACAGCAAGCACGTAGCGGACGGACGAAATATCACACGGTGAGGAGAATCAAATCTATACGAGCAAGAAGATTACGCGCGCCCGTCAGCAGTGTTGTGCTTTATAGATAATTTTATCTAGATAAAAACCTAAATATTTTTATTTCATCTAGATAATAATAATTTGAAGTATCTTTTTATCCATGTTTTTAAATAAAATGGTTATCTAAGACAAATTATCTAGATAATTTTGAAAAAGATAAATTTTTTTGTGGGAAGTGAAACGAGGAATAATAAATACTTAGTTTTACCGTATATATGTTTTAAATTTTAAATATACATATTTTATAAACGAAAAAAAGGTATTGTTTAATTATTTACACAGAAAACAAAAATTAATGTATTTCAAATAATACCATTAAATTTTATAACGATTAACTTTTTTTTCTGTAAAATCGGTGACTGGGCGATACCCTCTGTCCAATGCTTATGTATGCCCGGAATTTAATATACGTATACCTAATAGCTAATATTAAAGTCTTATAATAATAATATAGACAATAATTGTGTTAACACATGGACATAAAACGTCAATCTTTGGATGGAACGTTCCATAAATAACAATGTATAAACTTAGATTAAAGTAATAAATAATAATAAAGCCTAGTAATCACTGAATAATGACCACAACTATATAGTATAAGTGTATATAGAACTTAAATCGTGTTAGTGAATATTGAGAATAGAAACATGGTAACAGTAATCGCTTATTAGTTGTTATTGGTAAATCAAATAAATATACCGATTTATATGGAATAGTTTTAAAATTATGATATATTTAATCAAACTTGAGTTTCATAAATATAACTTCCTTCATCTGCATCTGTCGAGCGCTTGTTTAGCAGCGGAAGTCAAATACTAACATTTAGAAGGAACCGTTTAGGTGATAAGACATTTGAAATGTTGTTGTGTTTTGTCTAATAAAATTAATATGTAAAATATTTTATTATTTATATATATTATACAGTGAAACCTCGATAACTTGAATCGGTTAACGATAAAAAAAAAAAAATCGAGTTACCGAAAATATTTTTTTATTTAAAACACAAAGAATTTATTTTATAATTTTATTTATTTATATATTTACTAATAATAGTATAATGTATGTAGGTTAGTATATTGTATTAAAACTTTAAAAAATTATGGAGTAATAAATATATATATGTATAAATCGTATATAACGAAGAAAATAAAATATAATGATTAAAGTGAAACTATTTTTTAAAGAAATCTGATATTTTTTTTATTTTTTGACCTATCTTTAAAGTTTTCAATAACATTTAGCGCGGAAAAATATCTTCTCCAATTTCTAGTTATTTTTGTTAATGTACTTACGTACAACCAGTAAACTATCTAATGCCTGGGTAAGAGTAGTTTTAGGCAAAACCATATTATATCGTTGGATTTATAACTGTACTTTTTAAGAATTAGGTAAATATTAGATTGATAATATTAAACGGTTTTCAATTACAATTATCGTTATTTATAATAATACACTTGGTTATTTGACCTTCAAGTTATCGAGTTATGTACGTTTTATATATTATTATATAAATTTGAGTTGTAGCCAAAATTCAATTATAATTACTTCGTCTTATCGAGAAATTCGAGTTAGCGAAATTCAAATTATCGAGAAAATTTATCACGCATATCATATATTGTAAGACAGAGGCCAAGGCATTCCTTCGAGTTATCGAAAATTCGACTTATAGAGGTTCGAGTTATCGAGGTTGCACTGCATATTTATTTACATTTAACTGCGTGTAAATCGAAGACAAAATAATGAGTTATCATTAATGACCATTAAATTAATTTGAATATTACAAGATAACAAAGTAGAGTTACATACATCCATAGAAAGTATTATGTAGATTTCTAACCTATAAATACCTAGGTATAAATTTAAATCATAAAAATCATAAAACTAGGTACATTTTTAATTATACATTAATTAAATTATAATAAATTAATTTGATCTATAAACTGATTAATAACATAAAATAAAAATAATTTATTTATAATATCTTAAAATACTTATGTTTAAAACATTTGGGTAGTGAAAAATAAAAATAGGTTTATGTATAGTTTTCTGTCTAAATTAGCAAAATTAATTAAGATTATTTTAAACCAATTAAATCATGATTAATAATTAATTTTTTTTATTCATAGAAAAATAATCATTTTATAAATGTAAGTTATGAATGATGAAACTGTTTAAAATTATGTTTTTATCTAGTTTTATCTGTTTTTTATTTAGATAAATATAGTTATCTTTTATATTTTATCCAGATACATTTTTAAATAGTTATCTATTTTTTTTCTAGAAGAAATTTTAATTTATTATTCGTTTTTTTACCTAGATAATATTTTGGTTATCTATGTACAATACTGCCCGTCAGTGTGCACGTGCGTTAAGTTTGTATATAAATATTTTTTATCCTCCAGAGATCATTCGGTGAAAGAACGAATGTTACTCTCGAACTCCCACAATAGTAATCGAGCCGTACGTCTTATATAGAACACCAACTACATCCCGTCTTTTCTCCCGTACCGTAATATAACTTCACCGGACTAGAAAATGTATTTGCTTTGCAAATTCATCACGATACATATCGTATCACTGACCTGACTAATCAACGATAACTGTACCGATTGTACAATATTTTTAATAACAATTGCATGTCTTTATTTATTTATTCCCTCTTTTCTTTTTTTTTAATGTAGTAAAATAAACTACGTAAAATAGAAGTTTGATTGCAACAGTTCCTGATGTCAATTACAATATATATTGAACAACAATGCTGTATACGTATGCTTGAGTGTGCATACATGTTTTAGTACACAGCCAGTGGCGTAGCAAACCGTAACAGAGGAACGCAAACTGCGAGAGGGCGTAAAATCGTGATTTTTACGTTTTTATTTGATTTTCCTTGAACCTTACTGATGAAAAAAGGATTTTCCGTTGTTTGCGCTAAGGACCGATAGCGAACCACTGCACAGAACAAGTTTACTGTATACACTTAGTGTAATATAATTCGGTTCAATAAACGTAAACCTCGCGAACGTTCGTCGATGCGCACTAATAAGTAGTCTCAGAGAATTCCACTCACTGGTTTTCTGGTTGTGAGACCATCAAACGCGTATGTGAGTTATTTATAAAAGCGTGTAGTTTTTAATTAAACGTTTAGTTTGTACAAATATACAAATCGAGCAAAGAGGATTATATTCAACAGACGTGAAAATCAGACTCGAACCCTCCTATATTGTTATACTTCACGTATAAATGTAAGTGTATGTTTTGAGTCATTTTCAGAATGAACAAATGTCAATTTATGAGAAATAAGTGCTCTTATATACGCAGAATTTCACTAACGAATGTGTTCAATAAACAATTGAAACGTTCGCTTGGACGTGCTGGAAAGCTGATCGCTTTGATACTTCCCGGGTTATAATATAATCAATCTCGAAGAAATAATTTATAACGATCAAGCGTATTAGTCAAAATGTTTTGTAATATACATGCGCATTAGTGTGTTATCACGTACAAAAAAAAAAAAAAATTACAAAATTATAATTTACGATTTTCATTTCCCTTATCTCGTTACCATGTTTTCGGCGTGTAAGTTTAAAACTGTACGCGTAATGAAAATATAACTGCAATAAATCTATACTTTTGTTCGAAAAAAATAAAGAATCAGTATCATAATTTGTAATTCACCGTAAGCGACAATACATATGAGTTCACATAAAATATATTCATAATTTTATTTATTTTATTTTTCAGTTTTGCGATACCGATTGTTGACGTTATACTTGAACTATTATTTCTAACTGGGCAATTCATATTTTTTCATTTAAGTTGCTTATTTATAAAAAACTACCGTAATATAATACCTCACCAAAAGATGTAGTATTATAATATCGCTTAAAATGCAAAAATAAATTTTTTACTTTTACATTATTTACAAAAAAACTGTAAAATAAATTACAATAAGTAAATAAATTTGTGATATAATATTGCTTATGTATGGTTTTTAGCTTTTTATGTAATTCTATGCAAATCTATTCGATATTATTTTACATTTTTCTTTACCTTCAGTTTTATGTAAGTACTTAGGCATTATATGTGTAAAATGTTTACTGATTGTTTTAGTCATACGAATTTGAACGACTAGAACAGATGCACAGTATGAACTACAATTTCGCGTTCATAAGTCTTTACGAATTCCAATAAATATTAATTTATATTTTTTAACATACACTTAATGTGGGATTGGTATAAATATTTATTAAATTAATAAAATAAATAAAATATTTTAAACACATTTTAATATGAGTATAATACCTTTATTATAATGTTTTAAATTAATTACTAGCCTAATAAATTATTTAAATTAATTTACATATTTTTATTCGTACCATATTATATTTTTTTATAAATGATAATTACTAGTTAATTAGAGAGACGTAATATACGTATATTTAATTTTCAATGATTATTGGGAAAGTTGGTTGGACCTTCTGTTATAGAACTGAGCACACGATTCAAACTCATTGTTGATAATCCATGTTTACAAATCGATCAAGATATTATCTCCAGAGTTGGGAATTATCTAAATAAATTATATAAATAATGATGAAAGATAATATGTCCGAATTCAT
Organism: Sipha flava; assembly: GCF_003268045.1. Classification (NCBI taxonomy): domain Eukaryota; kingdom Metazoa; phylum Arthropoda; class Insecta; order Hemiptera; family Aphididae; genus Sipha; species Sipha flava. Next base: position 252,784 of record NW_020273635.1, read on the forward strand.
CTAGATAAAGATAAAAGATAATTTCATTTTTATTTAGATAAAAAATAAGATATTTTTAAAAAATGTTATTTTTTGGTCAATAATTCATATTCTAATAATATCTATAAAAACTCAATTATAATTATTATTTTCAATAGATACCTTGGTGTTTAATGTTTATTGTAGTAATTTAGTGTACCATTAATATATAATGTACAATATTTAATGATAGTTAGTCATTATAATGTTACACAAAAAAAAAAAAAAAAAATGAAAATTGCTCTGTACGTATCAGGATAAATGCAGAATACATAAAGTTAACAATATTGTTTTCCAAATAATATTAATTTGATGATTTTCATTATTCTATAAGTAGTTACGACTTTACGGGTTCCTAGAGTGAAGTAATGACTATTCAGCGTATGAGTTGCATGTGCATACTAAAATCAAATACCTGTTATATTTGGAATTTTCATGGAAAAATAAGAAATTAAGTTTAAAAGTATATATTACCCGATATGAAAATTCAAACAAAATGTCATACCAAAAAATAATAATTATTTATTAATAATACACGAATTATGATTATGAATACAAAATTTATATGTATAAAAGAAAGTCAGGTTATTTACAGAATTTATAATTCAAGAACAGCTAGACCGATTTTGATGATCTCTGATTTGTTGGATTCGTCTCCGTACAAGAATAAAAATAACTCTAGTTTTGATAAGAATACAGACAATTATCTAGATAAGTAAAAATTTTATCTTAAATAAGTAATTAGATAACTTAGCGTTATTTATCTAGATAAGACAAAAGATGACAAAAAATCTATCTAGATAAGTCCCAACACTGGTTGTGGGTGTCTATAACCATTAAGGAACATGAAAAAGATAGAAGAGCTTTAGCAACCCCAGTTTGTTCATTGAAATTGCGCCCCTGGATAAACAGTAAAAAACGGAATTATCTACATTTCTATTTAGATAAATTCCATTTATATTATCTTCATTTCAATCTAGATAATATTTTGGTAAAATTATTTTATCTTATCTAGATAGTTTTTTAGTTATCTATTCCTAACACTGATTATTTCTGGCCAAAACTCCAAAACCCCGGAAAAAATCATAATCGTACTATTGTATAGATTAAATTGATTAAATTCTTATTTAGCCAATAATACTTACATTTATTATTACATACAAAATAGAACACAAAAATAAAAATAAATACATACTTACATAACAGTTAATTTTTTATTTAAGTTATTGGACTAAATTATTAATAATATTGAATCCCTCAAGTATGTATAGAAATTTAAAAAACATGGATTGTTCAATGATAACTTTTAAAATATATATAATAAAAGAATAAAATACACTTATGTAAGTCGATAGTTAACCATAACCTTGAATCGACAGCATATATTTTTTTTGACTACCGTCAAATGAATTGATAAATTATTATCTCAATATATTTGTATAATATCTCGTGCCTATCTGAATAGTATTTGAAAATTTTTATTTTTATTTTCATTTGAAATTATCGGGGTACATTTGAATATTGAATAATTATTATTATATATATTATAATGCATAACAAATATGTATTTTAACGTTTAAACGGTGAAGAAGAATTGATTTTTAAATGTTTCAGAAATTCGCCATTATCAAAATAATAACCCGCCACGCAATATTATTAATCTGTTTACGGTGGTTATCTACTCTGAATATGAAAACAGCTTATTGGTCTCATTTAAACTTTATGAATATCTATTTTAATAACATACCCTTATTTTCTATTGTATCCTTCTCATTTGAATAAAATCTGCTATAATCCATCAGATCATACATTTTATTGCCACGCATACATTATGACTTCAACAAAAATAATCAGTTCAAACTAAAGATAAATATTTACTTATACCTGCAAAGACGGAGTGTAAAATTATTATTAGACAATATTTAGTTAATAATTTTAAAGTTTTTATATATATATATATATATATATATATATATAAATGAACTATCTTCCTTCCATAGTTTATAAACACTATAAACATATGTGTATTGCAAGTTAAATAAATATAAAGATAAATAAAATAAATAATATATATAAAATAGTCCGATATATAGACAAGATTGATCGTATAATATATTTAACGGATAGAAAATAATTTTAAATCAACGACTTGCAATATTCGGTCATCTCTAAGTGGATGAAAGGAATCATCTGACCTAAAATATCATACTAAATAAATACATAAAAACATATTTTACTGAGTATACGGTACTTAAATTATTTTTAATTTTTAATCGAGAAATACGCTTTATAATGTTATTTTGAAAAACCTAGAAATTAAAATAAATAACAAAAAAATAGTTAGTTAATGTGTCACGTATTATGATTAATTAATTTCAATTTTTTTAAATTCTAATTTTCAGGAATTATATTTTTACTAAAAGACAACAATTCTTATTACATTATTTTTTTTACTGCTTATGGAGTATCCTCTGTCAATTTTCATTATTCAAATGAGAACTCAAATAATTATTATAAATAAATTTTTGTAGAATTGATGATGTATTAAAACCAATATATAGATTATTTCATTTGCAATAATAACAATTTTAAACCATGTATTAAAATATTGATATATTTTTTTTTGCTGTCAAAATAATAAAACTAATAATCATAATATAATATAATTTGATTTTCATGTATTCTCATGCCATTCGGCTAACATTGAACTACACAAATCGTTATAACAAAACAAAAACAAAATTATTGAGTTACAAAAAATTGTCAACTAAATTTTCAATAGTGAAAGTAACGCGATAAAAACTATCGAACATTGTAGGTACGAATGAAGGAAATTGTATCAATTTCTTCTTCATTAAAATTGAATATATCCGAAATGTTTTGTTCATATGTTCACTACATTACGTTAAAAATTGTTTGAGTTAAAAAAATGAATTTTGTTCCCCTTTCAAAAAAAAAAAAAAAATTACAATGCTGCAGTAGAGTCCTTGAGAGGTACAAGGAATATATGTATTCAAAAATTTATTATTTTAGTACATACACATATTCGAAGAATCATAATTTACTGAAAACGCATAATTTAAGCATAAAATTGAATGACCATACACAATAAAATCATTCTTTAAGTAATGTAAAAATGAACCTATGAGCCATGTATCAAGAACGTAAAAGTAAAGGCCACGTGATAATAATATATAATATAAGTAAACATGTCTTTTGCAGGAACTCATACACAACGTATCTTTTGGATTAGCAGTCTCGAATGACGTGTACATAATTTACACGCTATGGTGTATTATAATTCGTACAAGTATATTGATGCCATGAGAAACAGTTAAAAAAACCGCGACATATCATGTTCGATAACCTTTCTGGATTAATGTTATTCATATTACTTACAATGATTTGTTATTTATTTTAATACTGAGCAATTTCAGTTAAATAATGATAAACACCTCGAAATACGTATAGTTATAAAAAACATGAATTGTTCAATGTAAACTAAAAAACATACAAAAGGAAAAATGCACTTTGTGGTCACTCCTGTCATTCGGTCATTAACCACGAGCCAGAATCAAATACCTATTTATATTAGACTACCGTCTTAACACATTTGTATTATTGATTTAGCGCATTTGAATAGCGTCTAAAAAAGATATTTCGTTAGAATTTCATGTGTGGTTTTCTCACGATACGTCCGTTTGCATTTTTTTTTTTTTTTATTATTTTAAAACCTGTGAAAAGGAATTACAATAAGTAAAAGTGATTGTAGTGAACAATATTTACAAAAAGTAAATATTAAGACAGTAATCGTGAATAAAGGAGACAACTATTGTTGGTACATTAGATTTTTCTTCTTACGTAGATAAAATTAGAATTCCACAACTTCTCATGCCTACTGTACTATTAAATATGGTATATATTATAAATACAATAATAATGAAAGCAAAAAAAATTAAATAAAATAAAATTCTTAAAGTGCGTTGAGGATAACAAAACTTGGAACAGCTGTGGTTTCAGGGATTTATTATCTTATGATATAAGTACCGCATTACTTAATGACCAGTCTGGAATAACAAGAACGCCAAGACCCATGCTGCCATGTAGTAGTATGTATAATATACATATATACTGTATATATATATATATATATATATATATGTATAAGGAAATACCTATCGGGCGTCACACACGCGTATCCTTTAAGTCAACTGCCAAATGGCATTTACAGGGTATTTCAGAAAAATAGGAAAATTTAAAAAAAAAAAAACTCTTACAGAAGCAAAAAAATTATGTGACAGTTGAAAATATAATCTAAATAATACATCATTCAGTATCCTAAAGTTAAAAATATCGGTGTAATACCATGTCTGTTTGTATGAATGTAATGCATCCCTGAAATGTAAATTATTCTCATTTGATATCAACAAAACTGGACACGTTGGTTAAAATTTCCATGCTTTACTATTTCTGCATTTGCCATAATCATCGCTGGTTCAATGGCTTCAGTGCCTGCGTTATTTGAATTTTGGAGGTGTTGGGAAGATTTCAGAAATGGTCATCATTTTATGGACAATTTTAGGACACGATAATTTCAACCTTAGGATTATTGATGGGCGTATATTATAGATTTTATTTTTAAAAGGAAAAATACGCGTATATAACCTTTTTTTTCTTCTGCAAGAAGACTTACTTCCAAATGCTCCGTTATTCTACGAATACCATGTACGCATACAAGCAGTAACGCATTATTCGGCTGTCACACAAGCGTTTTCCCCAAATGGCGTGCGTATACCTACGAGTACATAGTATTATTTACAACTACTGAGTAGGTGTCTCGGCGAATGACCTGCAGCACGACGCATGCATTCGGTATAAACAATACACTATAAATCAGCAGCCGTCACTGTGCAACTTGTTGGGGTTTTCGCATTTTGGCCGGGAATCCAAGCAGTACCGACACAATACGGATTCGTATTATTTATTAACGGTTCCCCGACAACAACGGCCCCACCCCATCGAGTCACATGCCGAGCTTTCAGGTTTTTCTTCCGGGTTTATAACAGTCGTTGCTATTTTTTTTCCATTAAAAACGATTATCCCTTGCCCGAGAACCACGTCGTGCCCCACGACGTGCATAAAAAACGAAACTTCGGTTTTTATTATTATTACACATTCTTCCCCTCCCACATCATATCGGAACCCAACAGTACGCGGTGTAATTTACATCGGTTGTCAATACACGCACCGTTGACGACGTGATAAAACAAATCTCCTAGTAAGTCCTGAAATGACGTGCTATTACTAATCCTCCCTCGAAAACACCTCGACATTTCGATTAACCATGTACATTGCACGCATACATGTCCACCCGACCGCACACACACACACACACACATACACGCGTATTTCCCACGAAGACTGACGGCTTCAACGGCGGCGTACACATTACGCAATTGATAGTGATGTATTAATCAAAAAACGATTTGTTTACCGCAGTCACTCGATGACATTTTTGTCGCACGAGCATTTATGACCTAATACGGTGTGTGTGTGTGTGCGTGCGTGCGTGCGTGTGCGTATGTGCGTATTTCGGTATATTTTGATTTTCGAATTTCTCCACAGGAGGTCCGTTATATTGCAGTTCACATTGATGTATTATTCTTAACGGAAATTTGTCGAAAAATAACGTTTACTGTGTTAACTAGTGAGATATAATAAAATATACACAAAATATCATGGCACGTGTAATAATTTCTTTTTTTATTTCCGGGTGTTCAATTTACGCAGTTATTTGCTAATTGAATTTTATCAAAACTATTTTTCAACACTGCTTGTTATTGTTGCGACCAATGATCATTGTTATCAGTTTACCAATGTTTTTTTTCTCACTTAATGCTCATGTAATCAATGGCATCAATACACGGTAATATTATAATTACGTCGTGGAACATAATTGTCTCTGTTGGTAGTAGTACAATACCATTAATTTTATAAAACACAAAATACGTCACAATTTCATTAAAATTGGTAGCAGTATATGTGAACTTTGCAGTAATCGTTAGCATTTTACCCGATGAAAGCAGATTTTTAACAATATAAAAATTTTGTAATAGTTGTTTTTGAAAATTGTTGAAAATCTATTATTATACGAGTATAATCAATAATAATGCAAAAAGTTCAATAGACGTGCTCGTGCTGCGGTTATTTGTGAAATCACGACGAACATCCGGTAATGCCATACACAGTAACGATCGTTGAATCATATGCTGTACAGCGATGACCATGAATCAAATGTTTTTGTAGTTCATATATATCAACCGTTCATCAATTATTATGTCCCAAGCTTAAGTCAGAAGATTGGTCGAGATTCTGAAACCGAGCCAGAAGCAAGTTAAATGGATTAGCTTTGATTCACCTACACGACAGTCGTGTGGTAGATGGAATAATAGACCTGCAAAGGGAATTATACAATATATTGCAATATATAAAAAATTTAACTATAAATTATATACTTTATGACAGGAACGAAAATCGCTTATCTCACTTCATTTTTTAAAAACCTATTTTTTTTTAATTATTAATACATTTTTTTAATCTTATTTTATTTAAAATAATTTATATATATATATATAAATTTACCATCCCAGCTCTGATTATTTATCATAATTAGTTACTTCTGCATTTTACTGATTTACCATTTTAAGACAATTTTTATTCTTGTGATACTCATGCCTTTAGAAAGTAGTGCTTTAATAAAATAACTGAAAACTAAATTTGAATACATTAATTTGCATAGTGATAGATCCATTAAAAACTTTGTTCCAATACAGGATTATTTAAATGCATTTTTATTTATTATATATTTACACGTATTTACGCATAAGGGCACATATGTATTTATGTTTAATATTATCATTGTTTTATTATTTATTCCTAATATTTATAAGTAAATTGATACTAATTTTGCTATTTAGTTTTTAACTGAATTTTATAATACACACACTTACGCATAAAAACAAATGTAAACAAGTAAAATAATTTCAAAGAGATTTTTTTACATAAATATTTTTTTTAATTAAATATATTGATAAATATTTGTATACGAATTCCATACGAAATTGGTTAAAAATATATTTATGTAAAAAAATCTCTCTGAAATTATTTTATTTGTTAACATGCGTTAGTATGTTTATTATAAAATTTATTTCAAAAATTAAAATTCATTAAAACTAAATAGCAAAATTAATATTGATTTACTTATAAATAATAAAATAATGATAATAAGTATTGTTACAGCAGAGTACAATTTACTTTTTTACTTTGCATTTAAATTAATATTTTTACTATTAAGATGTATTGATCTTTTGATATTTATGCTGAACGTATTTTCTATTACATATAGCTTTTGAATGTCAATCTCCCCCTTATTACACCTATATTACTATATATAAGATTATGATATTAAAAATGAATTTTAAAAATCATAGCAAACAGTGCTATAAATAGTTTCATTATATTTATATTTTCTATGAATGAGTAAACAGGTATCTCCAGACAAAATATAAATAAAATAAAATTTGAGGTTTACGAAAAAAATCATATAAATTTCATACATAAAAAAACAACACGTATTTATTGATGAAAAAGAAATACAATTAAAAGTATCTCTCTGGTTTGTTCTTAAAGCATTAAAAATTCTTCTTCTTAAAATATTCGAATACTTTTCAACCAACCACATTGTCTAAGTAATTACTGGTACTTCTAATTTATGGATTTATCACACAAAAGTGTACCTGTTTGGGCTTTTTAAATAATGTTAATTATATTTCAATAGTTCTTTTAATTTAAAGTTCTTTTCTTCGACTTCTTTGATTATATTACGTTAGTTATCAACAAAAATGTAAGGTTATTTTTTGGCTTCACATTTTAAAGCTAATTTCACTGTTTTATATGTTTATTTCAAATATACTCATTATAATAATCATTATTGAGTTTAAATAATGGATATTAATATCTATGGGTTCAGTTTACTTCATTACATGTAACAATTTACTATTAGATGATGATAATATTATACTCGAACAACTAGGTTAAACTAGTTAAACTAGGTTACTACTAAGTTTTAGAAAACTGTGAAAACTCGTAATTCAAAAAATAATAAAATGTGTGCAGATAAGATAAGTCACGAGATATATCATCATCGATAGAAATATAACATACTTATAGTATAATGGATCAAAAATAGTTTTGCACTTTTTATAAATTGTTGGTTGGTGGCGATTTCTAAGTCAATTGCAACTGCATACTACAATGTAGTCAGACTTGGGTAAAATACTTTTTAAAAGTATTCCGAATATGTATTCAAATACATTATACAAATTGTATTCCAAATGTATTTGGAATACTTCAAAAGTATTCCGAATACTATTAAAATACTTCTAGTTTTCATACTATAAAAATAATAAATGTCCACTTAACAGAAATATTTGAAATTGTAGACTAAATATATATTATTGTATTGTATTTTTATATTACATAACTGTTATAGTTTATGGTTTACAACAATAATAAATACCTGATATTAGCTTATAAAAAATAAAACGGAAAAGTAATAAAATCATTTAAAAAGAGATGATTTAACGGTATTCGAAATACAGTATTCAGAATACTTTTTAAGTATTGATGACTTCTTATATTTAGTTTTTTTTTTTTTTTGATTATCCAAGAATAGGTAGAAGTTAATACTGAACTGGACAAATACCCCAGTTGCCATCATTTACATCATGCTATTGGCTTAATTGTATAGTGCAATAATACATCTCCCATGTAAGACCCCATAAAATAATCCATAAAATAAAATAAATGTTTATGTATTCAATCATAATTCTGAATAAACTTCAGAAAATATATTATATGATCATATTGTGTTTTTCATTACAAATTAAGCATTTATAATTCAGTAACAGTCCTAATAAGTGGCCTCTTGAAATAGCTTGACCCACAGCTTCCTAATTGTGGATCCACCCCTGAGTGTAGTCACAATTTAGAAATGTTCCGGAAATTTTCCACATAAAATTATTAACGATACGAAAACACTACGTGTAAAATTAACTGCGCCCAGAGCAAGACGTTATTCGAATACATAATGCCCATATATAATAAAGATACAACTTTTAATTTTCACTAAAAACTTTACGCAGCTTAAATTTATTTTTTGAATAACACGATTAATTATTTTGGAGATTTTAAATATTACCATGAACGCATTCATCCAAATTAATTGCGGTACGCTGGTTACCACTATGGTTGCATATAGGTACTGTTGATTATTAAACAATAATTTATTCGGGTAACCGGGGTTTGAAGTTTTTTAATACGATATACTGCTGTTCAAAATAATAACATATAACAATGCGTAATGTTATAGCGTTAGCTATTTGATTTCCGTTTCCAAATTGCCCGTGTATCTACTACTATTCGTTATATAACTATAGCGAACATCAAATATCTGGAATGTATTTTATTTCTTTTGAAAAATTTTGTATCTCATAAACAGTGATATCAGTTGATACACGAAATCGAACCGTATATACTATAATATGAATCATTCTGTTCTTTCTCAAATCAATACCACTGCATACTAGTTTTCATTGAATAACTAGAAAACTTTACATTTGATATCTATACTTATATAAATAAATTAATATTTATAAGATTATAAATGAAGCGTTTTTACAAAAAAATGTTTTTTTTTTTCGGTTAATACTTTTATGGGTAATACATTTTCATCAAAAGTTTTATATAGTAGGTACAGTAATTCAAAAAAATTGAATGGAAAATTTTTTTTAAACACGTACATATATTTTTATAATTTTTAACATATTTTTTACGATATAAATTTAATGTTAAAAGTAGTTTTGAAATAATGTATAACTTTCTCGGACAAACTGCTATATTTCTTTAGATAAAATTTATAATTTAAAATTTATGACTTGAAATTAACATTAACTTTACTTTAACCCGTTTTACCTAGCATTACAGCTAAAATATGTGGCATAATACATTTATTTTTTATATGGAATAAGATTTTTAATCTACAAGCACTAACCTGGGCAGTATCTTAGATACTAGTATTTAAGATACGTATCTGAGATACAATTGTATCTTGTACCTTGTATCGAGATACATTATTTTAATGTATCTGATATCGTGGATTTAAATAATTTTTTAATTTGTATCTAGTATCTTTTTATGATTTAAGATTCTAGATACAATCTATTGTTATGTAATAATAATTATTAATAATTTAGATTAAAGTTTTTTACGTCGAAGGCATTCACTTGATAAATTAACAATATATACAATATTTGCTCATAATAAAGATTACATTACATATAACCTTTATTATGAGCAAATTTTGTAATCGATAAGTTACATAAATCCAGTTTATCGACAGAATGTTTTATTAATTTTATCATGCTAAATATTTATTTTAGACTGTGTGTTTGTGCGATGATCGGTTCATATTTTCTGTTTACGCAGTATTTGTGTAGTGTCATCCGATTTAATGTATCTATTACTAAAAACATGGATAATAATGTAATTGTTAATATTCCAAAATCCTTAGATGGAATATTCTATGCAATATTAAATTTTGATGAAATAATAAATGTGAATTGAAAATTGAAATTATTTATTATTAATTATATTATTTACTATTATATTATTAATTATATATATATAATTATTTATTATTATTAATTGAAATTAGTCTCTTTAAAAGGAAACCAGGAATTTATTTTAAAAATGGGATATAACATATAAAAAAATTTTACTATAATACTAAATATCCTTTTTTTAAATTTAAACATTTAACAGTTTATAAATAAACATAGTAATTTATAAATATATTTATATTATTTTTTATTGTACCTAATGTAAATGGATAAACAAATAAATAAATAAATATTAATAAATGTATTAAGTATCTTGTATCTTATATATATCTCAGCTACCTGTATCTTGTATCTAGTATCTTTAAAAATATCAAAGTATCTTGTATTTTGTATGTAGATACGAATTATAAATGTATCTTGTATCTTGTATCTTGTATTTAGATACTTTTTTTTAGGTATCTTGCCCAGTCCTGTTTACAAGGAGTATTTATTTTATTTATTTATTTAAAAAAAGAAAGTCAAACGCCATAACTTTTTTGTTGAACAATATTTACAAACAAAAAGTAAGATATTATTTCGAAAATATTCTCATGTTTTGTATTGGACAAATATGCCAAAATTTTGATTTTGTGTATTAAGATATTGCTATAGGCCCGTAATATCTGACTATCCTTAATAAAGTTTAATGAAGGCGATATATAAAACTAGTATTGTGTCATTTTAAGATATTTTTCAACTTAATTCTACATAATTAATGTCACGAACATTGCAACTAAAGAAAACATCCATTCCATAGTAACCTAAACAGAGTTTAATTCATCCGTATCCAAGCTGAAAAACAAACCACCAATGCTTGACAAGTGATCTTTGAATGGATATTTTTTTTATAACTTGTTGAAAAATTTCTAAATCGAATATTGAAATTGAGGTTTACATTAATTTATATTAACATCGATTAACATTTACAACTGTCCAAAACTCCAATAAAGTTATAATAATACCAATTTCTTATTTTATTTTAATTTTCCTTTTATAATACTTATATCGTATTTTATGTTTGATTTTGTTCAGTGAATAAATGCACACAAACATTTTATTTTTCTCGAAATGATTTATCTACATGTCCGTCATTCTTATTACCTATATGGATTACAACCCAGGCGTTCAAGTAGTCTATCTAAAACAGCATCTTATACTTTAGCTTGAAGTTCTCGTCACTATTCGAAACATGAAGCTAGACACTAAATTATTGTTAACTCTTGTTGCCATCATATTTTAAGTTATACTTAACGAAAAGTTTCAAAACACAATGTATTTACATATCATTGTTTCTGTTTACAAATATTACGAAATTTAATCATAGAATTCGATGTAGTAATATCAGTGATGTAAAAGTATTGTATTTTATTTTTTAACTGTATAATACAGTATTTTACAAAAATGTTATTTTGTTTATATAATTGTTAAATATATACCTGCCAGAATGTAATAAGAATGTGAGATCAATAATATTAGACATTATAAGGTCGACTCGTAGTGAAAAGAAACAGTAACTAACGTTTAGGAACTTTAATTATTGTAACTTATAGCCTATAGGTAATTAAATAGAATGAATAGAATTTAGTATAATTTTATACTGCGGTCTACTGTCTACGATTATGACTTATGACTTGAGTTTATGTCTTAGCACTTATCGCACGTATCACTATGATTTACAAATATTTCGACTAGAATCATGGAACTTAAATTATTAGGTCTATCGTCTATTGCTAGAATAGTTCTTTATAATGGACAATGATGTTTATTCTTTATAATCTCTTTCCTATAATCGATGCCAACTGTCAACCACCTACCAATAACCATGTTACTTGTGTGGCCGTGCTCCGTTGTTCTATTACTGTTATCATTTATCACTGTTATCTACCATTTATCAACTATCACTGATTTTTTTTTTTTTTTATATCTACCACTTATATTTTACTTTTTTATACATGGTATTATGTTTACATTACTGAGTAATAAACAAGTATTATTACAATTACAATATTTTTCGGTTCTATATTCGGTATTATATTCTGATCGAAATGAATAATGCATTATTTTATATGAAGTTTATTTTTTATTATTTTTTTCCGTCTGTTAACACATGATTTTGTTTTAATGGATTGCTCTGATCATCAACGATTTTTTTTTTATGTTTTTAGATATAGAATTTCGGTTTTTGGTTCATTCGAGTATTACATTTTTTCAATTTATCATCAATTTTTCAAATAATTTAGATAAATTATAAAAAAATTGTTTAAAAAAAACCGGCAAAATGCGTACGGTACAAAAATTATTATTATTTATTTTTTTAATTGTAACTTGAAGTATTGTGGTTTTCTAAAGATAGTGAAGTTTTCAAAATATTTCAAATTTTGCTGTGATATTTTTAGATATTTGAAATTTACATATTTTTCAAGCTATTTTTTTTATAAAATGACTAAAATAAATTTTTTTTACAATAATCTTGATAATTTTAATACAAAATTCTCTATAAAAACAATTTATCTACATCAGTTACTTGTCCACGGATCTTCAACCCGACATTGTGACGTATGTTTTTTTAAATACTAATATCCTAGAATTTCCTAGTCATTCAAAATATTATTAGAATTTAAATAAACTATTTGATATTATATTTTTAAATTTTAGAAATAAAAATGTTAACTATGATTTACAAAAAAAGAAAAAAAGAAAATTTTTACGTATGTATGAAAATTATTTAGAAATATAATATATTTTATTTTGTATAATATTATGGGACATGCCAAAATTACAATATTGTAAATTTAAATAATATATAAAAATAGTTATTAATATAATAGTTAGTCCTAGTTAATATATTCTTAAGTTTTTATTACATTTATAAAAGCTTTGAAAACGAAATGTTATTTTTAGGGAACGGATTTTAATTTAGTATAAAATTAAAAATATTTAAATATATATTTGTTTATTACTTAATAAATATTTATTTATAAATGTATAATATTTAGATATTTAAATTGAAAATAACATAGAATTATTAAATAATTAATTAAAAAAATATAAAAAAATTAAAAATCTATTCTGAATCATCATAGTCTTCATGTGGGAAACAGTTAGAAACAACATATAGCTTGAAATTTTCAAATGTAAAGTGGCGGCGGTTCGGTCTTAACATTGCTTTGTAACGGCTGAATGACCTCTCCGCATCAACGGATGTGACAGGTGCATATTTCATACACATTATTTCTTTTGGAGTGTATTCAATTTCTGAATAATTGTTATTTGGAGTTTTGTTTAATAGTATGTCTCTTATTGACATTACAGTATTAAAACCTGTGTTTTTTTCCAATACATTTTTTAATTTTGAATTGGTCAAAACTCCAATTTCTCCAGGAACCCGTTCTAATTGCTTTATGGCATTATCAACTATTTCTAAGCTCTCCGTTAGTGGCATTTTAGAAGTTTCTAATTTTGAAATAGTATCAACCAAAAATCCAAAATTAGTCGAAATAAATGCTAAATTGTTTTGCAAATTTTTACTGTCTATGAGCTCAACAGTTTTTTTTATTGCAATTGCAGCTTCGGGATCTAAATTTAAGACTACGTTTCTAATCTTTTCAAAGTTATTTGAATAATATAATACAGCTGATAACCACGTACCCCATCGAGTTATAATAGGCTCGGGAGGTAGAATTAAATCCGGGTACAAATCTTTAAATGTTTGTATACGACTTGGCGCTTTTAAAAATATTTTTTTTACGTTGGAAATCAACGAATCAACTTCTGAAAATTGAAATCTAATTGTTTCAGCTATACGATGAAAACCATGTACTAGACAAGTTAAATGTATGTATTATTCTTGGATAAAATGTGTCCAACACTTTTCCCGCCTTATACATATACGGCGCGGCGTCCGTTAAAAGTAAAAGTACATTATTGTGTATTACACCATTCGGCCACATAACACCCATTGCATTATTAAATAATTGACATATAGTTTTGTGGTTGCATTTATCTAATTCTTCACAGCACAATAAAAATGGTTTAGATGGTTCAGTGCTCAATTTTCCTACAGTAACATTTGCGATATATCGACCGTCGGCGTCTGTTGTTTCATCTACTCCAACCCAAATAGGGCCATCTCCAATGATATTTTGAATTTTCGAAATAGTTTCTTCATACACCCCACTAACATAATTTTTTCTAAGTGTACTCTCGTCGAGAATTTTATGACCAGTATATTTTTCCATAAAATTTTTAAATGCAACATTTTTCAATTTAAAAAGAGGAATGTCTGAACGTATTAGTGCACGATACAAATCATCATTAAAAACTGACTTACTATTGGTAGATGCGGATGATGTAGAAATACAATTTTGTTGAAATATAAGCTTTCTGTCTTTATTGCCTCTATGTTTACTGGTATTGATGTGCTGAATAACTCGACCACGTTGGTCGATAGATACTGATTTATCACAAGACTGACAGTATAAAACTTGTCCATCACTCCTACAAGTTTCATTCGGAAATTCTTCCAAATAAATACTAACTTTTGACCTTTTTGTGCGAGCTACTTTGGGCATATTTAAATAGTTAACAATATTATATTATACAAACTACACGCACGGACTCAATACAAAAATAACGTGATCGAATAACGCTCATACGAATACTGATCGAAAAGTGAACGCATGTACTCATATACTGAAATTACTACCTACTACTTAGATAACTAGATAAGATATCGAATCGTTGTCGTTTGATGTCAAAGGTGTACAGTACAGAAACCTAATCGTATCGCAAAATACTAAAATAAAAATGGAAATTCTTCAATAATACAGAATACGTATATTTATTTGTAAAATAATTAAAAAATACCCGGAAATATTACAATATTACATAGTTTATGTATTTATTTGTAAAAAAATTTAATTATTCTAAAATATTTAAAAATATTTAAAATAAAATTAGCATCAGACTACTTGAAATTAAATGAAACGTATACATATATCGAAAACTTTCCGATGCTATTATTACATAAAAATATTTATTTAAATTAAAATCCGTTCCCTAGTTATTTTAAACAATCATGCTCTATTGATTAAGGTCGTGGTCAAAATTAAAATTAAAATAATAATTTTTCGTTAATACTTAATTGTTTTAGTATGAATAAAATCAAAACCAGGTTGGCATATAATAATAAATGTCAAACCACCTGCACAATAAGCACCCATGTAGTTTATAATAGTTGAAAGATCTAGTCAGTCCGTTAAACTCCCTCAGCTACATCTCGAGTTAAACGATTTTCGCCACATCAACGTATCATTTACTTCTTACTGTTAAATAATTCCATGATATTACTGTACACTTTAGGCAATGACCCGTTCTGTATAAAATAAAACAATTGTATAACTGTGTATATATATATATATATATATATAGACGTCTAAAATAATACGAACATGCTTACAGTCTGACCCTCGGCAGACGTTTTCATCCAAACTATATGGTTTTCCGTCAAATTATTACTTTCCCGCATCTCTCCTTTTCATCTCGTTTCGTCCATCTTAGTTGTCCTCTCTGTTTATGTATTTATATATATATATATATATATATATGAGGGTACTCATAAAACGTGAAATGCTAGTCATAATAAAATCAGATCCAAACTGAAATACTACCGTGCTTTGATAAACTAGCGAAATGTGTTTTCTGGGACAATAGGGTATTTCTTTTTATTTATTTCTTTTTTTTTTGTTAGGGTCAATTATTGGTCAACTGTCAATTTTTGACAAATTTCTTTTGTATCTTTTTTTACTAGTTGCGCCATTTTTCGTGATTTGTTTTATGTACCGATAATCAAAAGAACATAGTAAGCTAAAGCAATCGTTTTATATTTATGTATAAACCACGATGTTACGAAGGAACTGTATATACACGTGTGTGTACTGTATTTTTATATACAAAGGTATACTAATGTATTTGTGTATATCGAGGAGAAATTGTCTTAGAAAATAAACTTCAATTAAACTTCGAATCGTGACAATACATAAAAGAATACACTATATTGATTTGATACATGCACACGGTAATATTCAAGTAGCGGGTCATGCACCAATATATCACTAAAGCTGCAATAACTTAAATTACAGTGATTAGATAAAAATGTATAACGTTATTATTTGCATATTTTATTCTATCTCATGTCGGATGTCTTATGAAAATCAATTTTATTGTTATCTATTGTAACTGCAATTACAGTTATGATTCATGAAATTAATATAGAACTATTATGATTTTAGGTTAGGTTCGCTAAAATCAACATTAAGAAATTAACAAGAGAACGTGTCAAAATACAATAAAGAATATTAAAACCATTCAGTCGTTTAAATTTGGCATTAATATTTGAAAACGAAATAATTATATACACACTTTTGTGTAAAAGTGAGTCCAAATAGTTTTGATGTTGCATATATGTATTATATTATGAATTACATAAACTATCGAAAATAAATTAAACAGGCATCGAACGACTTAAAATACAAATTACCCTGGGAAAATTATATATTTCGAAATGTATGTATATATAACATATTCTGAAGTCATTATCACTATTATAATATGTCGTATATGTGTAATATAGTCATTAAATAATTAACAATTATAAATTAGCTTTAAATATAATTTTATGCTGTGCAAAAAAATAGGGGTGTTTTATTGATTTGTCTAACCATACTACTAACAAATCGTGATTTGCGGATACGTTTTACAGTGAAAACGAAATATTTGTGTATTTTCACAAAACGAATCTTTGGTTTATAATCTAGTCCACATTCTGGTGCTGACTGATTGTTGTATTTGATATATTTTGAATTTTCTTTGTAGTAATAATCTGCATAGAAATTATTTTCATTTCACGATACCGAATTCCATACCATGGATTTATAATTATACTTGCTATTTCGTAGAGTGTAGATTTCCAGATAAGAGCTAAGTATCAAGTTTTGGAAAGGAAGCATATGTACAATAGCTTTTAGTGGTCAGATCCATCCCGAGAGTATGGGGTTGATACGAATGGAACACTTAGTAATGGGTACACGGTGGATAATTGGAGTGAGCAGAGGAAGAGGAGAACACGGAGGAGGAAGATGAGGGAGCTGAAAGTGATAATAGTTTTTCTAGACTAATCGTACATGCAGATGAGTCTTTGGTGGATAAGGTGAAGGAGCACATAGTATAGAAGAAGGAAATCCGAGTAGGAATTAATGCAAATGATGCCGGTGGACAATTTGCCAGCAGAAAGGAAGACACGGATGACAGACCATCTATCACCGACGGAGGCAGCGGTGGTGGGGCTCGACAATGTATCATAGCCTGTAATGTCACAACCGACTTGTCGTTTTGTAAACGGTAGCCAGAACCTAGAAATGTCAAGTGATCAAGTGAGCGAGGGTTTTATAAATGAAGTTCGAAATATTTCAAAGATCAATCATTCTTAATTAAAAATGTAATCATATTAATATTTTTTCTGTCACTGCGCATACTGTAGTATATAATTAATAATAATAATAATAATATATATATTGTCAAATAACATAATATGATTATACATTATAGATTGACTGTTAGTCGTTGGATCTTTTTAGAATTTAGAAAAGACGTTTCACCGAATTGCATACATTTAATTTAAACATTAAATTGTTCAAAAACAAGATATAAATGTTAATTTCCATTTGTAAACAAAATACTGCGAAATACTAAGGTTCCAAAATTTAGTTATATAATTTTTTTGCGTTTCATTAGTCTCATTATGTATTCAGTTTTGAAATTATTATTTACGTATTGCCAAAAAACTTTAAATTTTTTTTTTAATGTATTTATTTCCTTCATATACAAATATAATAATTAATATATGAAAATTTAAAATAGTCATTTGATCATTGAATTAATTTACTTTTAACATGAGAATTAGCATTAATTATATTTAATAATTATATTCAAATTAATTTATCATAAATACCAAGTCGTAATGAACGAGATTAAGTTAGTACATCACCGTAATATTATTTAATATGTTATGTATTTCGATAATTGAATTTATAAAATGAATCTATCAACAACAACACCAACCTAACTGTATACATATATAAATATATATATATAGTGTCTGGTAAAATATTAATAAGCATAATATATTTCAAGCATTAATATAATTTCAGTATTCATGCACATATAATTATTATTATTATTATATAATTATATTGACAAATAATAATGGTAGACACCGTCGCGTCGATCCTATAGCAATAAGGATCCAGTTTCGGTAGCTAATCGCGACGATGCCGTCAGAACTATCGTGTACTTGTACATTTCTCATCAGGTCGTAACACGTTTAGGTGCAGTAAACCCTAAACGCAACACGTTTGGGTACAAATGAATACACCGTTTGGGTACATATAACATAGGTATTAATATAACATTTAGAAATATCTAGAAAAATAACATTTTTATACTTAATCATTCATTTTAAATTTTTAGAGCCTATTAGCGTTATTCAGGAGACATGTTTAAAAGTGATATATTAGTAGCATTTGTAAAAATAGGTACACTACTTTCCGAATCCATGAAATAAAATGGTTCATTATTTGAAACGAAATCTTTTTTATTTTGAAAAATCATAGTTTTTGCTTCGAATAAAGATTTTGGTATTTAGGAAATATTTTTTTTTCTGGCTTCATACATACTTTTCCTGAATAATCTGATGTCAGAATGACTTAGATGCTCTGATTTTGGGCAGTTAGGAAGTTCTTGACGTATAAGTTATTTGGTTTCACATTAAGATCAGTTGCTTTGCGCTTTAAAAGTGACATCACTGTTTTTTTAGTGATGGTTTCTTCAACTAATTCATATATGTTCTATGAATATGTTCTCCATTTATTGAAATTACCGTTTTTAAATTAGCAGTCCATTTAGCAGTGACAGTGAATTTACCATTCGTGCAATGAAAAACTTTAGTTGTATCTATGCTTTCTCTAAACTCACTAAATTTATAACTGTTAATTGCAACATACTTTTTCCCACATCAGGTTTCAAAAACATCGGAAATGTTCACGTCCATAATTACGAAGAATAAACTAATCTTACCGATTGAAAATCCAAATCGGAACTGAACATTGAAAGGTTGAAACATTAGTATAATATAGTGTATATATAATATAATATAGTTAGTTTCATAAACCATATCTCATAAAGATTGTTAACCTTTTTTTTCGCGATAACCTATCGTAATTGGCAATTAGTATAGTATGTACCCAAACGAGTTCTACATTTACAGGTAAAAATAATGTAATATACTTAAACGTGCTTCGACTTTTCATCACATTGCTTGCTCATACTATCAATGTATTGATATAAAGAATAGATTTTTATTCGATAACTTCATACGGTTATTACTGATCGTTTTCAATTCTTCGCATGTAACCCAAAGCGTTCGATTAAATACCATTGCCGCAGTTATTGGAAAAAATAAAATAAAAATGGTGTAGAATTTTTCATTTTGAAAACGGAATATCATCTTGCTTGACAATGGTGCAATATTACTACTACAAGTAACGGACACGACCGTTAAGTGCCCGCATGCGTGGTGGATAATATGATAATATATACCCAAATAGCAATTCAGTAACGTTGATATTATAATAACATTGTATATTAAATTATGTTGATTAATTTAAATACTAATATCAATAAATTATAGTATAAGCTTTTTTTTTATGTTATTATTGGAAAAACATTCTTTAAACGTTTTCATAATAATCAGTTTTAATTTTTGTAATTAAAAAATTATTTATTTAAAAATTATGGTTTGTATCTTTACAGTTGATTATTTATAATTTAATTTTTTATATGATTATAAAGTTTATACTCACCAGTGATATTTTTATTTTCATTTCAAAATACATTCTTATTATCTATTGTTTATTTTATTATTTTTGATAGATTACAACTATATAAACAATAACAATAATATATTACCAATAAAAGAATTATAATAATATTTTTAATAAATATAATTAAATATTCCAATATTGTTCAATCATAAGTATGTATTATCATTATTATTTCAGATATGCAAGCTTTACGTATCATTAAAGTCAATAAAATTTTATTTCAGTTAACTTTGTTTGTTTAATAAAAAATAAAAAAAAGTTTACAACAATATTCACATATATTTTCAAAACCAATATGTTAAAAGAAATATTCCAAAACATATTTTTCTGTTGTTTTAATGGTTGAATTATAACATAACAGTTTTATTGGGTTAAAATGTTTGTGAAATTTTAAAAATTATTTTTTATCTGAATATTATGTTATTTACATTGTCATAATATTGAAAATTATTAAATATTGTTAAGATTACATCAAATTAGGGGCCAGCTAATTTTGTGGCAATAACAATGTTTATTTTAAAATAATATTGTTATAATATCATAGTAACATTGATGAAATATATTACTAAATATTACTTTTATTTAACTAACATTATCATAACTTTATAAGAATATTTTTTGCTCTAGGGGTAATTTTAACTAATTTGATTTAATCATTCGATAAACGTCACGACTCGATGTTTTGAGAACAAATGCGCATAAGCACAGTAAACGTATTTCTCATCCACCGAACATTTTGAAAAACCGATCAAACGCACATACAGTATAATATATATACATAACTTATTGGATTATACAATGGCGAATACAACGATAAGAAAATTGAATGAATTATTATTGACGCATACACTGAAATTTCACGCTTGTCTGATTTTATATGTTTTTTTGGAAACGGTGGTGAGGGAACGCGGGAAAGACTATTGTTTCACTTGAAATAGAGTATTATCCAGCCAATCATATCTTTATTGTTTTCCAATATAAATATTCTATATTATATTTTATACTCATATAAATTTATTATATTTTTAACAGCTACAAATGTTTGACATGTAGTGTAAAATATTTGTTGTAAACCAATATCGAATATATCCGAGTGACGAAACAATTAAACAAAACTCTTCCTCTTTCACTCTTTTTTGTGCCAGTAAATTATATTTAAAAAATAAATACAAAATTACCCTAGCATTATATTTACCTGGGAAAAATAAAATCTATTCTTAAAGTATCACGTGTTAAAATAATCGAATATACTTTCTAAATTGGATATCACATACATACAGACTTATATTATACATATATATTTATATTATGTTTACATATATACATAAACGAGAAGATAAATCTATTTTAAAAAATATAAAAGCACGCGAGTAGTGCCTATAATATTATTTCACGCGTGTTATTTCAATTTAGATACTAAAATTGTTTGCTCAAAAATGTTGTCTTAAAAAAATAATAATGTGATATACAGGTACATACATGAGAAAACACATAAATAGCTTAGAAACCTGACAGAAAAAAAAATAACAAAATAAAGTCAAGTTTGTAGTTTAGTTAAAATAAAACAAAAGGTCAAAGTGTTAAAAATCTTGATAAACTTGAATTGATTTTTTTTTTTTTCATGTCAGTAGATTTTTGTACTCTGTTTCGATCCTGGCCTTCTCGTTTTTGACACTCGACAAGTTAACGAATTCCACGGTATCCGACATTGCATTTATATGCCTTAATACTATTTATGTATATATTGTATGTCAATATTTTATGCATTAATTCGGTAAGGATTTGTTAGCATAATAGCATATCATAATGTATATTCCAATTGCAGCAGGATGCAAACCATAGTAATTGTTTAGAACCGTTAAGTTGTAGTTAAGAGCGCTGAAGGTAAACAATTTACGTTTTTCATTATCAAGTAGAAAGTATTAATGGCTTTTTCAATTATTCGCACTCGAAATCAATGTACTCAAAGTTCCGCCGAGGTGGTCTCTCATTGTGCGCCAGTTGCAAATCTTACGTTACAGTAATCAGTTCATGACACAACTCACATGGGTGAACGATAAATCACAATAATATATCATATTCGTTTCACAAGAAACCTGATGGCGACGACGTTGTTAGTAATAATAATAATAATAATAATAATATTAGTAGTAGAAGTATTGTCTATATAGTATTATATTCAAGTCGACTTGTCGTTATCCGTATCATACGATTTTTATATTTGATGCATCGTACAAAAGATTCTTCCACATTCTGATTTTGAAACCGTCATTTGAACTTGTCCGTTCTCTCCGAAGAAAAATATAAACAGTAGTGTACATGAAAGTTTCCCGTACATATGAGCCCACATTCATACTAAAACGCCATTGTGCAAAAATAATACACCCCAAGCAAACCGTAGGCAGCTTTATCTCCCCCAAGCCCCTACACCTAACCCTGACACGAGAAATGTAATTCAAAATTAAAATGTTGAACTACGATATTAAAACAAAATTCGAGTTAATCTTATGGTGAAACGAGAAATGTAAAACGTGAATTTCTATAGTGTCAATTAGAGTTTATAATTACGTTGCGAGCGAAAATAAATAAATTTTCCGACGGCGAATGTTTTTCATACCAATTCCCGTTTTATCGTATGCATAGGTCGTCATCTCAGATGACAGCGCGAAGTCGATAAAATTATTACTGTACAGTTATTTGACCTTATTCTTCGTTTATTTTACAACACGTGTTGTCTCGCATGTTAACAAAAAAGAAATTTTGTGCGTCAAAATAGCGGCTAATCGTTAAAAGAAATAACCTTAATTTTCCAATTGTTTATTCGAATCTCATTCGATTTCTACAAAGCAACAGCAGTTCAGTTTCCCAGGGCAACAATTTCAGCATCAATCGTGCGTTATCCGTGTATACATCTAACGATCACTGGGAATCCGACACGGACCATCTCGCCAGATTGCCGTTCCGAGTAACCTCGTTTTTTTTCTCTTACAACTTATATGTGCTGCTAGTACTTAACCGTGATGAGCCGAGTAATGGCCTACGCGTCTGGATCACGGGTCTCCTGGTAATTCGCTGAGGGCGTTGTTCTCTCGAGTCAACACCAAGGTGTCAGGAACTGTTTGAATTTATTGTTGAAGCGCGGAACAAAATGATAACGGATTTTCGTTCGTTGTGCACGCGTCGTGCAGTCGTCACAAAGCTGGACACAAACTTTGGGCGACGTTCGCAACACGTGTACTACACGTGTATTTCGAGGGGCAAACTCGAACAAACCAAAAGGAATAACTTGCGAACGCGGTCTTGTGCACACGTGACGGTAAACGTTATGATGAGTGTACATATATTTATGTACATAAATATATATATATATATATATATATATATATATATATATATATATATAAGAAAAGAGGGTCGAGAGGAAATGCGTAATTAAACACATCAGTCATTAGCGAGAAAAAGTTTTTGGAAACGATAAAAGTGTACAGGTCGAATAATACTGGTTAACGCGTATTACTTGCGATGGATTAATTGCGTTGGCATGTCAAGCATATCCGTGGTCGGATTTCGATTGACTAAAATGCATTAGCCCGAGACGCGTTCTTCACCTGTGTGCTAGGAAACGGTTCCACGGTCGGTGGATCGGGTCAGAAGTTTTATGAAAACATTTCAACAATAAAATTAAATGCGCTTTGTATTATTGGTAAATGTTTAGAGATAAATTTTATTTGTGGCATAGAACCCGATTCGATATTGTTTCGTGTAACTAAACGGAAGGAAAAAAAAACTTGTAGATCAACGGATGTTATAAAAAGTACTTAAATTAAATGTGTTCTCGAACAAATAATTGGAATCAGAGAAATGGGCGAAATGGAATTCAAAGAGCCACTAATTGCAAGTGCAACAATAGAAAAATTATTTTAAGTAAAAAAAATATATATGTAAATCGTAAGCAGTGGAATCAAAAAGTTCCCGGTTTTTTTTATATATTTGGTATATACATACAAACATAATTACTACTACGAATTTGTAACTGCTGGAAACATTTTTGATATCCCTCTATTGATAAACCCCTGAGATTTACTATCACATTAATTTTAATGTCCTCGATTGTCGAAAAACGTTGATCTATGGGTTCAAGTTTTAGTGTCAGAAATACCCAGAAGTAACAATGTGAAAAAAAAAATGCTCAATATCTGACGAATACGGGGGTTGAGAAATTGTGGACATTTTTTCATCAGCTGAAAATTATTGAACCGCAAAATATGAATGATACAGAGCATTGTTGTGATACGAGAACCAACTATTTTCCCATTTTCAACGAATCAAACTCTTATATGTTATTAAAAATCAATAAAAAAAACCTTAGTTTGTTGTTTATTCATTTGGTACGAATCCCTAGTAAACTAAAATTTTGAAAAGCTTAAAACAAATTTTAATGTTGGGTCATTGTTTGAATTACGAAATTTTACAAAACAAAAATATATAAACTCTATTTTGTATACAAACCTTAGGTTAATAATGTAGTTTTAAAGAACAAACCTGCAAATTACACACCTTTATTTTTAATTCCAATAATCAGATATTTAATAAGACACATTTTTTTTCTATAAATAAATTCAGCGAAATTTTTGATCCTATAATAGAGTGACCATATTAAGAAAATAAAAAAACCGGAGAGCTGTTACTTCTCCTCACTAAAATAAAATCTCTCATCCATATACATTGACACATATGCACACAAATCTCGAGAGTTAAAGTCTAAATCTCTGTTATATCATAAACAATTATTTTATTTTTACTTTACTCTTTTTTAGTAAAATAATCTAAATAATCAAATATTATCTTTTAATTATTATTAAATAATATTTTCTCTTAATTATTCATCAAAAAACACGATTTAGCATTTCAAAACTATTATAATTTTTTAAACAATTAGAAAAATTAAACAAATTAAAAATAATTTAATTATTATTATTATTATTATTATTATTATTTTTATTACATACAGTGGCATGCACTCATTCTTACCAACATGGGTCGAACATATTGTATTAATACTGACCACCCACCCATAAACATTATACAAGCAACTCCAATGAAGGTAATTTTGGAGCTTGAGGTAGTGGAACGTAGCATTTAAGGCATAAGCCTAGGTCCAATCGAATTTCATATGTTCAAAACTGAAATAAAATCTAAAAAATCGCAAATATTTTTAATCGCCCAATTTTTTTTGGAGGGTCATATAACATTACATACATACATACATTAACATATAGTTACTCTTATATTTTTTTTAACAAGAATTAGGAAAATTATACACTATCAGTTATCTCCATTATTTATGAATTTTGTAAGCTATCTTCTACATTTTTCACTGCTTTCTCGTATTTTTTGGAAGAACTATTGAATTTAACTATTCTGGGTATTTCAAAAGAAATTCATAAATTGTGAACAAGTTAAGTTTTTAAAGTGTTGTTTTGTAATTATTATCGATCTAAGGGTTTCAACATTATAACGGTTTTTTTCATTTATCTACAATATATTTATTATTGAAAAAATTCTTTCTACAGATGCATTTTTCTAGGTATTACCAATAAGTATTCAATAATTGTTGAGAAGTTGTTGAAAGAAATATCATTTTTTTCGAGTGTTTTATATACATCACACCATTTGTCTGTGATATTTTTTGAAATTTTTTTCCATTCTACAATTTTAACTTATATCATATAAACTACACGATTATGTTCATCAAATAAATTATCCTCTTCCAAATTACAATCCTGGTTAAGTTTTTTATTTTTGAATGGATATTGAATACTTTCTTGAAGGTCTACCCAATCAAGAATATCTAATAATTGAGTTAAATGAAAATGTTTGAACGGTTCAAAATGACAACTCCATTTTTCTATATAAGATAAGAATACACTATAGATATCATCAATATTTTCTATACAATTATTTTTGCTATATATCTTTTTTTTATCACGGTTTTTAATAATTAAACATATTTAGATATTTTATTTACAAGCATTAATACATTATATAATAAATAATATGGAAATAATAGGATTAAAACGTGACAATCTTCTAAAAACGGGATAAAAAATGTCCCACTCGAAGTTAGTCGGGACAATGGGACTTATGATCAAAAAGGGACATCCCATTTTAAACGAGACGTCTGGTCACCCTATCCTACTAGTATGAACATAAAATGTGACATAGTAGTTCCCTTTATATTCTAAGATGTACAATAACAAAGGATTTTTCTAAAAATTCATTTTAAAGGGTCGAACTAGTTGATGGCTAGATGTATGATTTTTTTCATAGTTCGGTCACTAAGTTATTGATATTTTATTAAATATATAGATTTTAATAATTACGAATTGAGATATATGTAAATTATTATCATAAATAAATATAAATAAATATAATTTAAATACATGACGACTATGCTTGTTTGAATCTATAATAATGTTTAGATTTGGGATTAGTAATTATTCTAATCTATACTTATAAAATGCAAATACCACTTACTCACTGATCGCTGAATCTCTAAAACTACGCAATGTACGGATTTTAAATTTGAAATAGAGGTTCTTCTAATATTTTCACCGTGTAATAAGAAAGAATTTTCAAAAATGTTGCGTTTTAGCGGAGTAATTAACAATCATAATTATTCACCGTCAATACATATTGTGCGATACGGCGGCCAACGGGTTTCCAGCTACCAGTAACCTATCCTTTTTGTCCATCGTCGTCGTGTAGATAAGAATAATTGTTCCAAGAAATTTATTGACAAAAATAATCTCATGCATTGCGTGTACACCAATACTCATATTATATTATATATATAGTAGAAATATTTACTTTTTTTTATTAGTTTTATTATACAATCTGTAAATATATTATTTTTACAATAAGTATAAATACTGTACAGATAGAAATAGAATAAAAATAAAATAAAAAGGGACTGATGACTTGAATGAAGAATCCATCCAGTAATGGAACTTCTTGACATTGTGAATGGGTTTTATTAAATTAGGAGATCCCGACACCATTTGCGTCTTAAAGTCTTCTGGTGTCACCTGGGATGGTGAAGTCAGATAAGTTTGAGATTAGAGGATTGCGGAGATTGGAGAAATTTAAGTGGAATCGTTTGTATAGAGTTTTGGTTACGTATTGTACTGTTGGAATGGAGAGGTCATTATAGAGTGTATCGTTTGAGATATAGAGGGGTTCTTTAGTAAATTGTCGAAGGCATTTAGATTGGAATGTTTGAATTTTCTTTATATTTGATGGTTTGGCCGAAACTCAAAGTTGTATACCATATGACCATATGGGTTTTAGCAATAGTTTATATAAAAGTATTTTGTTCAGATTGATGTGTTTAGAAGTTAGGAGGAGACGTAGTTGACAGGATAGGTTATTCAGTGCGATACGTTTGTTATGGATGTGGTGGGCCCAGGTTAATTGATGGTCCAGGTGGAGGCCGAGATATTGGACATTTTGTATGGATGGGATGGGTAGGTTATTGAAGGTTATGGTAGTATAATTTCTTGATCTTAAATTGAAAGTACAGTGGGCGGATTTTGACCAGTTTATCTAGATTCCCTAGTCTTTATACTAGATTTGGAGTAGATTTAAGTGGAATTGAATGAGATTGGAGGCTATTTCAGGTTCTGAGTTAAGCGCCATAATGGATTTGTTATCGGCAAAGTGACCTGTGATTATATGGTTAGTTGTGGGTTGATCGAAGATGTATAGATTGAATAAAAGCGGGGCTGCTACGACACCTTAGGGAACTCCAGATTTCAGATTTCAGATAAGGCTGAACCAGAACTTTCAACAAAGTGTCTATCTTTGAGGTATGATTTGAAATTTCAGTTTGAAAAGGAGGCTTTGGTGCCATACATTATCAAAGTCCTGTGCCATGTCTAGAAATGCAGCAGTGCATATTAATTTTTTCTACTAGACGGTGGACTTAGTGTGTGGTGCTGTAATTTGTACAGAAGCCAAATTGGTTGTTTGGAGTATTTGATTCAATAACTGGGATAATACGTTTCAGAATAAGTTTTTCAAACATTTTTGAGAAGAGTGGGTGTAAGCTATTAGGTTTATAGAAACTAGAGATATCGGGATGTTTATTTGGCTTTGGTATCATCACTATTATAGAGAATTTCCATAGGGCAGGGAAATAAGGTGATATTATCATGGAATTGTAGATATGAGTTAATAAAAGTATAGCTTTTTTGGGTAGTAGAGACTACTTCAGCGGTTATTAGGTCAAAGCCTGGGTTTTTTTTCGAGCAGATTTTTCTATGTTATTAATGCCAAAATACATGTGTGACCAATGGTCACTGACCATATCTATCAAACATTCAACTATTAAAATATAACACCATGATTGATGCTGTTTTTATTTTCTTTGATTGCAATTTAAGGTACTGTAGCTATATTTTAATCTAGACTTGACCAATGATCCGGTTAGAATTACATTTACGTGCATGCTTAGAATTATAAGCATTATGGATCAACTTAGGTACCAACAAAATGCATGTTGATAGGTTTCAGATTTAAAGTCTTCATCGAATGTATATTAAAAAAAAATTAAAATGAATATTGATTTTGAATTTCTTGAATAATGATATAATTCTTAAGTGTTCAAATTTATATTTTTGGTAATATTTTTAATGTTTCAACATTTTCTAAAAATTAAATCATACTCGATAACACTATTTAATTTTTTTTTTTTTTTTAAAAAAAAACGAGTAAAAATTAATTACAGTTTCAGCTAATAGAGCGAAAAATAAATATTATTAATTCATAGTGTATATACTTCAACAATTGATTTTTTTCTTAGTAATTGGATTCATTTTTAAAATATTATTAAAATTTTTAAAAAATAAATACAATTATATTTCTTTTATAATTAAAATAAACATAAATTATGATATTTTGCATTTTTATTAAAAAATTAACGAATGAAATAGTTTGAAATAGCACAAACTATTTCTAAACGTGTAACTCATAGCTTAGATTCCAATCGTTATACAAGAATTTCTAATGGATTATTATAAAGTTTAAAGATTTTTATGGTTTTTTTGAAGGAAAACTTACGTATGTAAGATATATTTTTATTTTAAACTTTTGACATTTGAAAAATGAAACGAGTTAAATTAATTTATAATTTTCTTTTTCAACTCTTAAAATTACGAACTTTCAATCATTTCGAACAAATGTCGTGCCTTCATCTGTAATTTAATATTAAAACTAAAAGTTCGAGTAACAATTAGTATTATATTTCTAATTATACATCATGTAGACATATTAAAACCAACTTAAAAATTAAATAAACATTAAACATAAACCAATTTATTCCGAGATTTACACAAAGTTCAATTTTTTAGTATTTCATAGTTCAATTTTATAATAATAATAAATAGCTTACTTACATAAATATCAGATAAATGTTTAAAAGTTTACACTCAATATCTATTAATGTAAGGTATTTATACCCTTTTAGTATAAGACGTTTATTTCTTTTGTTATCTTAAATGGAATAAATAATGAATTAAATATTTATTAAGTATTAATTAACAATACGTAATCATTGCTTCATAATGTGGTTTAAATAACCAAATGAGTTTTAATATACGCAAAATTTGAGCTAAATCACTAACTTTCCAATTAAATTTAGTGTTTAATGTTTAATTTGACAATCGATTTGGTTATAATTCAGAAGCAGTGAATTGAAATCATATTGATTAACCAACGCAAAATTGCATTTCAAAAGTTTATTCCAATAATTTTCCTGAATATATTAAAAGACGGAAATTGCATATTACAAATGATGCTCTCAGTGAGAATTGAGTAGAACGCGAAATGTTTTAACAGTCTCACCGTCTGAAATTTTGGATTTTTCATTTGTTTATTTTATTGTCTTTCATTTTTGAAACTGAATCCCTTTTACTTATTGTTACGTATTCACTATAGTCATTGATATTTCCTTTCGTTGACAGATGTTGCTTTGTTTTGATTGCTTTGTTTTATTTTTTTTTTTACAATTCATTCATTGGGATATTAGTCGTTTCTCTCGTTTACTTTTACAATATCTGTTTTAATGGAAAATTAGTTAATAAACTGTCACAAATGCTGTGTTGCATATAACTCTTAATGAAAGTCCTAGATATTTAATAATCAAAAGAATAATAATAAAAACAGAACAATGCTTATAATATATTTATTAATCAAACAATTACTGTTCTCTTTCGAAATCAACCAATTGTCTACGTTGAATGGTTTGGCACACACAACCACGTTCACTTTATACATACAGTAAGACCTCGTTAAGATGCTCCTACTCAACATGCCATTCCGTTTCGTATGTAAACTTCTTCTGGTACTTGTATGTCTTTAAAATTGAAAAATAAACTTTTAATAGGTAATCTTGCATAATAAGCTCTATTTATTGATCACTCGTACCTTCTAAAAAGAAAAAATCCCCTCTGGTATGTCGATAAAAATGTAAAAAAACTCAAAGAACCAGCTAAAATTATAGAAACATACATACGAGGTATTAAATTTCAAATTCAAAATCAAAACTTCTCAATTCTTAACTTCTCTATTCTGGATATATATACCTAAAGTTCATTCTTAATTATCTCATCTTAATAAAAACTTCAACCCTCACTACATTATTATCGTGATTTTTCTTAAGTTTTCACTATCTTTGAAAATGCAGTACATGGTTCCCCTCAATTTCATTCACATTATATACGGACGCCATCGATTGTGAATTCATGTGATTCATCCTGGTAAATAGACGGAAACGAGAGCTCTTAGGCATACCTAGTTAAATAAAAGCGAAAGATGATGTTTGTTCACCCCTAGCACAAGCCTGAGAGACTTATCCTGACTCCACAATCGAAAATTTATAGTTATATTCATGATCCACTGGCCATACACACACACACACACACACACACACACACACACACACACACACACATACACATACACATACACGTATTACATAACACGCTTATAAGGTCATGGTAATATTTTCGATGTCGCGCATATAAACAAGTATGACCCCAGCCATAAAACTATTTATGTAAAAAAAAAATATATATATAAAAATCTTTGACATGTTTATTCCATCATTATTCAACACAAAATTGTATGAACATACGAATATATAGCATTGTGTATTTTAGAATAACGCATTCTTAAACCGATAATTTATTTAATGTTATTCATTAATAAAGATAATGAGTGGTATATTTTTTATTACATTAATAAGACATCGTGACTTGGTTTATTGATATGAACTATTTTCTTATTTTATTCAGTCTATCATCCCGTTAGAACCGCTTTAAAAACGCATCAGAAAAGATCCCGCATAAAACATTACAAGAAAATATTAGGCTCGAATACCATCTATTACACAATTTCACATGATACGTGATTTTACGATGTCCCCTTCGAAAGTATCTTAACGATGTTTTATCGTATATATATATATAGAATATATTTTATCTTTTTAATTTGCATAAAAAAGAGCTATTCTTATATGGTGATAACCTCTATCATTATTCTTAACGTGTATTACGTAAAATAAACAAAAATTCGTGTTTACTTATTTAATTATATCATTACAAAAACTCTTCGTCGTATTTATGAAGGTTTTAATCTGGTTACCGGCAATATTAACAACAATAACAGTAAATAAATTACGGTTGATTCAATACAATGGAAAAAAAAAAAAAGTTCTTGAAAGAAAACTGTGCTCGTCGAACGATATTAAAATGATTTGAATTATTTCTTTTATTATATCTGAATGTTGTATTACCATCACTTATCACGATAAATACCTTGCTGATTCCAAAAAACGTCGTTATAGTAAGTAAATGTGAGAATTTGATAATTATCGTTTTATCAATGGAATACGTTGCAAGTGCCAGCCATGGGTGTACATTGCACCGTAATATATAGATACACGATGTACTTGTACGTTATTAGGCAATACAATTACACAAGTACTTCGACTAAAACGGTTGGTGCCGTGAACTTACTTTTATTTTTTTATTATTTCGTGATAAACTACCATCGTTACGATAATTTCTTCGAGAACTAATGATGGTATAATAAGTTTGAGATTTTTAAAAAAAACGTTCTGATTTCCGTAAGCGAAACGGCTTTTATTATATTATTGCAATATTGCGCAAAACGTAGACGTTTGTACAATATTACGATCGAATAGGTATAATTTAGTTTTCATTAATAAACAATTAACACCGTTTTATTGATGTTCGATGATGGTACTCCAAAGCACGCGAAATGATCACCACTTATGCGAGGCAGTTGAGTATAAATCGATAGCATTTATTTGGCGATGGCCTAGAGATGGAAGGGAGGAAGTAAACCGTTCGCACCGTTTGGAATAGTAGTTTTTACCATGTCGGTTTAGTTCTCGTAAATTAAATGAAAAGTTATTAAAAATGTTTAAGCCAAATCGTTCTGCTCGAAACGAGATACATTTTATTCCACGATGTTGTTTGTTGAGAAAACGTTTAGCATCATAAATTAATAGCACTCCAGAAGTAATACAAATTAAATTTTTCATGTAGCCTCTTCTGTAGTGCTTTTTAATTTCTTTGTCATTAGTGAATAGAGGTTTCATAAATTTGTCTACTCTAATCGTTCCGGCATCATAAATATTTTGATTTTTTAACCATTCAAACATTAAAAATGTAATGAATAATTATTAAAAAATAATGTAAGATTGGGCACATTTATTCTTTCAAATATCTATATTACTATGGATGCACCTTATCCTAATTGATAATATTCTGGCTTGATTTTCGTTATAAATCATTGATAAATATATAAAATAAAAAATCATTTCTAATAGATATACCACAAACATGAAATAATTTTACTCTCCATTTGGTTGATTTATTTTTAATATATTGTATTGCATTTAAATATCTTTTAAAAAAGACTATTTGTTCGTTGACAAGGAATTTTGATTATAGCTGTAATATTTTTGTATAATTTCATATAAAGGCATCACTATCCTAAACTTATCATTATTAATTGGATTTTTATAAATTATCAAATGTAAATTATTTCTCAATATAAAAAAATCTATTTGAAGTCTTATTCTCTGAAATTGATTAGACGACAAAATTTGGCACTTCTAGTAAACATAGATTTCCCATCAAAGCATTAATACTTATATTCAATTTTATTATTACGGTATATTGTTACGAACAGTATGTACATTTGTGTTAAAAAAAGCATTTTCTAGTAATTCGTTTGAAAATAATTTACTGAACAATTGAAATGGATATGGTAAATCAAGTAGACGGTTATATTGGGTTGTGGTTTAAAAATATCAAAAAATGTATGTACATCACGAATCCACGTAACATTTTTTTTGTTTGTCAAACCTTCTTGGGTAAAATATTCGGTGTATGAGATGATATTATGAATATTTTAAATATTTAATATTCTACTACATTTTTGTCAACTGCGTTTTCGACTTCCATATTTTCAACTATAATTTCAATGAAATCTTCATTGTTAGTAAAAAAGTCTAAGAATAATAAATACTTAAGTGTTAAAGTAGTATAAAAGTTTAGTTTTTAACTTTAAAGTAGTATAAAATATAATATTAAACATGACATAAATAATAGTATTGAAAAATGTACTAAAATAAAAAAATAAATTACCTTTAAGTAATTTCAAATCCTTATAATAAAATGTATCATCCAAATTATCATTGTTAGCCAATTCCTCAATTCCTCAGTATCGGGGTCATTTTAATTTTCAAGTAAATTTAAAATATTATCGTCTAATAAATTACGTTGATCTTGAAAAATCATATTTATAATTTTTAGACAATGTACGAGTAAAACAGTATTCGACAGCATCGCAATGTCCTCTATAGAGTGCAGGTATATCACATAGTATAACATGCATTTAAATTAAATTTTTTTAGATCTGGCTCGTTGAATGCTTTCAGAAATAAGTATATATTTTATAAACAGAAATAATCAACAATACGCAGAAGGAACGAAGATTAGGATAAACGATAAAACCACAATGAGTTAAAAATAGAATATTTACTTGTGCCGGAATAACGATGATTATCATTAAAAATGCAGTCAAAGAATATAATATTAAATGGCACAACTAGTTAAATAAAAAATACGTACTTTTCCTCTGGAGAGTATAATATGACTGAACATAGTTACATCATAGTAGTTTTTCGTAAAGCTTATAAAACTCGAGTGTCCTCAATAGAGGTCAGCGTGATGGAAAGGATTAACAACGACTAACAGGGCGAACCACCCCGTTATACTTATTTCCGTATCTCTATTAATTTTAACTGATGAATTATTTTTGCGGGTCATTCATAACTCCAGAATACTTATACAATCATAAGACATGATATTATTTCATTTTTAAACAATAGTAATGTTTTCATGTAATGTTTTTTTAATACTTTTATTACCTTCTCCTTTGAAGTATAGTAATACTAAGGATTGAATAGCTATGTTACCTACCTTAAATGTAATTTGTTTTTCTGTGATCAAACTTTTGGTAGCTAATCTAAATAAGAAATTATATCTGGCAACTTTTTAAAATACTCAGAATCATACAATCATATTATAGAATGTATTTATTTATTTATTTATTTATTAATATTGTGAACGAGTAAAAACAGAGAATTATATTAAAAACGATACCGATATATTATTTAATTAAAAATTATTGATTTATCGTCATAGCATTTCATTTTTTAAGAAACAGATTAATGGTACTGCTCAATACTGATAATGTAATAGCATACCAAGTCATTATTCCTAATTATGATTTATATATATATATATATATTTATAATAAGAATAAAACAAATAAAACAATTTTGTGCTGATACTTATTCTATGAGAATTATTGGAATGAAAAATATAATTTAAGGTAAGCTTCTGAAGTGTGAAAATAATTAATATCCTGAAATATGAAGAAATAACTTTATATTTTTTATATGCAAATTATTTATTTATTATTTAGGTACATTAAAATATGTATTCGATTTAAATTGAACACCAAATTGAATTTCAAAGAGTAATTTTTTTAGCGGCATAATCTCATACATGGTGTTAGTTAAGAACATAGTATTTTCCTTGATTTTTTTTATTACAGTTCATGAATATTTATGTATTTTGTGCAATTTAGTAGTATTTCATCATCATCATCATCATCATCATGTAGCTTCATGACTCTGAAAGAGTTTTCGCCGCCTTTGTGAATGCTCTCCAACTTCCGCGATCCTTGACCAATTCTTCAATATGAAGAATAATAATATCTATTATATTATATATATAAATAATATCTATCAATATATCTTCAATATCAGTTCGTAATTTCCAGCCTCTCTAAATCTTGTCTTATCCCATCTATCTAACGTTTTTTTTTGGCTTAACCCTTGGTCTCTTCCTTTTGGTTGCCAATCCATGGTTGCTTTGGTTTTGCTTGTTTCTTTTTTTCCGTTTGACATGCCCAAACCATTTTAGCCTTTGTCCTTTTATATAGCTTGTTATCACGGGTATTTATGTAATTTCTCATAACTCTTTATTCTTCCTTCTATGCCAGTAATCGGCTACATCATCATATAAGGGACCAAATATTATTATTAATACTTTGTTTTCGAAGGTTATTAGTTGTTGTTCCACTCGTGTTGTCATGGGCCATACTTCACATCTGTATGAGATTGTGGGTCTTACTACCGTCGTATAGAAATGTGTTTTTTATGCCTCTGAAAAATATCTTTGATTTAAAGTATTTAATTAGAGTAAAATACGCCCTTTCACCTTTATTAATTCGATTACAAATTTCACTATATCAATCATTATTCCTAGTGATTGTTGCGCCAAGGTATTTGAAATTTTGTGTTATCATGAATACGTAGTCCTCTATTGCAAAGTTTTCATCTTTACTTTTCTCTGTTTCCAAAACTACGGTCTTCTCCTCATTTATCGTTAACTCTATCCTTCTTGCTTCGTTTATCAATGATTTTGTGTTTTGTACAATTGACTCTTTATCTTCACCCAGAATGTTTATATCGTCTGCAAATCCTAAAACGTTTAGTACAGTTTCATCTATTCTGACTCCACGGTTGTTTCTTTGTACGTTACGTATCACTTTTTTGAGAGCGATGTTGAATAGTAGTGGCGAGAGCGCATCCCCCTGTTTTAGCCCAGTCAATACATCAAACTCGCCTGGTAGAGCATTGTCCACTCTTACTTAGAACCGTGTGCTATTCATGCACATTCTTGTCAGCGGGATAATTTTTTTGGGGAATCTAAACTCATATATTATGTTATACAGGCTGTCACGTTGAATACTATCGTACGTTTTTTTTGAAGTCCATGAATACCTGCCAGATATTTGATCTGAACCCATATTTTTTTTCCATTAGTTGTCCGATAATTGATAGTTGATCAATTGTAGATCTGCCTTTTCGGAATCTACACTGATATTCCCCTATACACTCCTCTGCTAAAGGTTCCAGTCTCCCTAAGAATATTTTGGATAATACTTTATACGTCGTGCTCAATAATATCCCTCTGTAGTTGTTAGTTTGTTTATCACAGATCATCTTATTTCCTTTTTTTGTAAAAAGGTATAATTATGGAATTGTTCCATTTGTCTGGCAATTTTTCTTTGTACCAGATGTGTTTACATAGTGTATGTGGTGTCCGGTCAAAATAGCAAAAAAAAAAAAAAAAAAACAGCGAAAGGAAAAATAGTGAATTCAAAATATCAAAAAAAAATTTAGCGAAACTGAATTATAGCGATCGAAAATAAATCGAATGTTTGGGAAATAACTATAATAATTCTTGGACCGATAAAATCAGATATCAGTCAATGAGGTATATAATAAGTAATTATTAATAATAATATCATAACAACTATCTAATTAATCCCCTATCGTTTTTATTGTATGTAGTGAACACAGTACACATGTAGAAAAAACATTAAGTTGGGTTCGACGTTCGATGACATAAAGTATAAAAGTGCTGTATATCGTAGTAGTGTAGTGTATTTTCTTTTTATAGTTAATTTTGAATAATGGAATTTATTAAATCTAATAAGGGTAAACATTTTCACGTGTATAATAGTTATACTTATAGAGAAGAAAAAAATATACAAGGAGTCAAATTATTGGAAATGTTTAGATATGCAATGCAAAAGTTGATTAACAACTACAAATAATACTACAGTTAAAAAAGAGCCTTCAGAGCATAACCACGTTCCAGATATATGCAGATTAGAAGTAAAAAAGAAGTCGAAAGAATGAAATTACAAGCACTATCGTCACAAGATAACCCTCAGTAAATAATTTCTTCATCGCAAATTCATCCATTTATATCAGGTGCGTTACCAGAGTTATCTAATTTAAAACACACTTTACGAAGAGTACGCTAACGTTATAACTGCGCACCACCGAATCCTAAGTCACTTTTTAATCTCGAAATACCTGAAAAGTATACTTAACTAAAGATGGAAAACAGTTCCTGCAGTACGATAGTGGCTCATCAGATGATCGTATTTTAATATTTTCTACTAAAGAAAATTTAGAGTTAATGATAAAATGTAATAATTGGTTTGTCGACAGTACATTTAAGAGCTCTCCGATACTTTTCACTCAAATTTATACATGTATTGACAGCCCATTTGTTGACACATACTGTTTACGCCTTGTTACCAAATAAATCACAAAATACATATGTAAGCCTCCTTAATTAATTAAAAAAAATTAAACCAACTTTATCGCCAAAATCGATTATGTCAGATTTTGAAATGGGATCTACTAATGCATTTAAAGAAGTATTTCCAAATTTAAAACAAAAAGGATGCCATTTCCATTTTCCCAATGTATTTGGCGTAAAATACAACAAATTTAATATATGGCCCAAAAATATATATTAGAATCGACATTTTCATTACAGGTACGGCTCTTATTAGCATTAGCATATGTACCAGAAAATCATGTGATAGATGTGTTCGAAGAACTCATAGATTCACAATACTACACCGATAATGAGAACATTTTACGACCATTAATTGATTACTTTGATTACTTGGATAGGCCGTCCAATGGGTCGTAGAAAAGGTCGTAGATTACCGAAATATTCAATTAGTTTATGGAATTGTTACGAATCGGCGACTACCTTATTGCCAAGGACTAATAATGCAGTAGAAGGTTGGCATAAAGAATTCAGTTCATTACTTGGTAAGTATTTTAAAATCTATTATTTATTAAATTAATTGTAGGATTCATTATAATTTATAATGTACCTATTTGAACTATTTAAGGGGCATATCATCCAACCATATGGAGATTTATTGATGTGTTGAAGGAACAGTGATATTTATCGGAAATTAAACACCAACAATTCATTGCCGGAGCAAAGTTCTAATCAAAAAAAAAAATCTATAAAAATTGTTCAGAAAAAATTAAAAGTATTACTTCATCTTACAATACTAATGACAATATTAATTATTTGAAAGGTATTGCGTATAATTTGAGCTTACAAATGTAAAGATTGTGATTTTTAATTAATACATATTTTTATAACATTAAGACAAAACAAAATCTGTGAATAAAATTAATCTTAGTTTTTTTTTTAACTTTTATTTTTGTTTGTTTGCAACATTTCAACTAACTTAAATATAAAATAACAATATTATAATAAATATAATAGTTTAACTTAAATATAAAATATAAATAACATAAATAAATAATATTTCACTGTTTTGGTTTTCGTAACAATGTAAAATTCGCTTTTTTTCATTTCGCTATTTTGCTTTAACTATTTTTCAATTCGCTATTTTTTTTTTCGCCATTTTAGCCTAGAATCAGTGTATGTATAATATATATTTCAGGTAATCTTTTAGCACCTAGTTTAATGAGTTCGGCTGGTATTCCTTCTTGTTCTGGCGCTTTTCAGTTCTTTAATTATTTTATTGCCTTTATTGTTTCATCGAATATTATCTCCTTGAGTTTTGGCTCTGCTCTTTGTTCTATTAATTTTTAAATAGTAGTACTTAATATTACTAATTTTATAATCATGCATATAACCTGGATTATGTATAAATTATAAGATAACAATTTTATATCTACGAGGGTTGAATTGATAATACATTATTTATGTGCTTATAGAGTTAGATAGTAAATATTTAAATTTTCTTCATAAAAAAAAAAAAAAGAAAAAAAGTTATAAATATAGAACACAAAGTTAAGTTTAAAAAAAATAAAAATTGTTCACACATATACTTATTCATCTAAATAAATTTCTTTAAGCCTATGTTCTTTTTAAATTTTTTAAATCGTATTTATTTATATTTTCTATTTATTCAATTTTGTTCATAAATTAAAATTATATTTATTTAACATCTATTATATTAAAACGTGAATTGTTTCATTTTCATTATTTACTAAAAAAACATTTAAGTCATGTGGTAACTCAAAATCCTTGAATATTCCAATAATTCTTTAGATCCCTTTCAATGTACTTGATTAAAAATTAATCCTTTAGTTCAAAACTTCCGAGAACCCAGTCTTATAAACTCTTTTTTTCGTATTCAAGTTATTGTGATTCATCAGTACCGTTTTAAGAAAATTCTTTACAGATTACAGTAATCTATTGTTTAATTTGACAAGTCATATTTGAATTTTCAACTGTCAGGTTTCTGTTTTGTAACACATTCTTTCAAATTATAAAAAAAAAAAAAAAATGTTTACCTATGCCACATTTAATTTTACATTTGTACTACAAAATGGTATCCATAAACTCATATGCAAAGGATATAAACATTTATCTGCATATTTGTAATCGTGTATAAAATTTAAGAGACTCGTAAACCACACGTACTATTATGAATAAGTATTATAAAACCATAAAACCAGATAGTTATAAAATGTTGTCTAAGGAATCACTATTATTTTTATAAAATAATAATATTATATACTTATTTTTTCTTTAAAATTTAAAGACATTATAAAAAGTCAATAATTCTTGTACGTCTGGAAAATGACAATTGAAATTTATTTCATGAATAACGAAAATAATATTTATATTATAATCTTAACTAAAATGTTCAACAAATCATCTAAATATAATAATCAATATGAAATTCGTTGATAAATTATCGATTGAAATATTATCAAATACAGGTTGAAATATCATTTCATCAGAATATAATTGATCAAATCACTCCCTTTATTTGGAAAAAGTATGTATTTCCTATATTTCTTGGACAATATCTGAACTATATTGGGTAAATCACTAGATTTCATTATCAGCATGAGGTGAAATAGAATCTTGGACAACAGTGGAACAGAAACATTATTATAAAATGGCGATTTCTCTGAAAACATGCGGAATGGTAGAAAGGTAGAGCAGAGACACAGTGAGAAAGAGTGAGGAGGGAAAGACTACCGTGAGAAATAGCGTAGATTTATTTAAAGAGCATGAAATGGACTGGAAATGTAAACGCACGGCCTGAAAACGATGGGTGGGAAGACAAACAACAAGGTTTCTCAGATGAAATTTCATCGTAAAATGGGCAAAATACCGGTCATACAAACCTGAAAAGTTTTACAAAAAAAAAAAAATTAATAATAATAAGAATAAACCACATACAGCATATTATTCATAACAAAAATATATAAAAACAAATAAATTTAACGGGAATTTATTATCCTGGTTGAATAAATATGGTAAAAATCGTGTGATAGTGTTAAATAGAGTTTTAGACTCCAAATCTATGATTATCCAACTTACATTTCGAAAAAAAAATGGAACGTCACGTTTAGTGAAACGAATTGAACAAATTACAATTTTGATTAAGGGATAATTAAAATTAAAATTTATTCCATGCAATTAAACACGAGCTCATTTAATATGACAATAAACATGAATATTTTTTTCGTGGTATACCTAACTCTATCATAAACAATCTTTCAGGATGAAATCTAATTAAAAACTATTAGTTAAACTAAAAACTATACTATGTAATCATTTTATTGTGTGATTTTGTCAATTTGTACTGACTTTAGCTTATAGGTAATTCTTTACTTTTAACAAAAAATTATTACAAGTTTAATCTAATACATAAACTTGCTATGAAAATAACAATAGTTTTTATATATAAAAAAAAGATTATTTCTTAAGAAGCATTAAAATAATTGTATTTTTCAATGTACCGTGAATAAATAAAAAAACAATGAATATGTAAAAGGCTAAAATTTAAATCGATTAAAATCTTTTATCAAATTATTATAGGATATAAGTCATAAGTAGCTTATGATACCTCATATATATTTATACATATACATTTAAATAAAAAAAAAAGAATTAAATAATCAGTGTCATAAAAACCGGATGAGCAAAGTGTGCATTACGTATACGGCTCTATACCTCATATTATTTTATGGGGCCTAAAACGACTTAACGACTGGCATAAAAATATCAATATAAAATTTATTTAAATCAAACCATTGTTATTTACTAAAATTACTCATGTACCCCTTGCCCAGCATTCTTCTAAGTTATTGTGTTATGTTCTCGTGTTATTCAAATCATATTATAAATAATATAATTAAAAATGAAATGAAAGTAATGTGAATTAGTTGTAATAAAAATAAATACAATATCTATTTAGTTGTTCACTTTTGTATGACATATTTTTAATGCTATTTTATTCTAGTAAACTAGTAGCTTTTTCCCAATAAAATACCCCAAGTATTATGTTCAATAATATAGGTATATGATTAGTATGTAATTTTTTTTAACTTCTCTGGTATACAAGTTCAGAGTAAATTATTTATTTCAAAATAAACTATCTTATTTATTTAAATATTAACTATCATTTTTATTCAAATTTTTAAATTTAAAAAATTTTTCAACTCTTTAAAATAAATTTTTTTATTTTCTATTGAAGAAGTTATAATGATAAGGAACCTCGAGATTATGATTAGCGTACAAGAATCGAGTAGTCTAGTTACAATACTGAAAATAATTATTTTTATAAACATCATTTTTATTTTTATTGTAGTATTTGCATTTTTTAAAATTGTAACCAAAGTATATTTAAACATTTTGTCATACATTTTATATTGAAGTTTATTTGAAAATCGAATTAGTTTAGTTTAGTTCTAACAAATAATGTTCACTGTATGTATTAATAAATACTAACTTTAACTCTTATAACAGTTCAAAATAGTTTTGTAGTTAAATATATAATAACTATAGACAAAGAAACAAAAAACAATACTATTCAATGACAAAACACTGAATTTCACTAATCATAGCAATTTATATAATAAAATGAATATATTTGTTCATTATTAATTAATTATATTGCACAAATGAAACATTGCTAATTTTGGTCAACACTGTGTAGTGTTATTTAATGGAAAAATCAATAATTATTAATCTTGTTCTCTGTTTAATACTGGGATGTTATACTTAAGAATAAAATAATCAAAATTAGTCACCCGTACTTATGTAATAACAAATATCACATTGCACATTTTCTAAAATATAACAATAGGTACATTTTTATTTGTATCACATCTGAAAAGTATTTTTTCCGTCTTATTATGTATTATAATTTAG
The DNA here is from genome assembly GCF_003268045.1 of Sipha flava. Taxonomy (NCBI): domain Eukaryota; kingdom Metazoa; phylum Arthropoda; class Insecta; order Hemiptera; family Aphididae; genus Sipha; species Sipha flava. The sequence continues at coordinate 296,158 of NW_020273635.1, forward strand.
AATATAACATTAATTTTTTTCTTTATATTATATATCAGTAATTGAATAGTTAATATTATGTCTATATTTTTCAATTCTTAGTAAAATTTAAATTTATATTTATTGTATGATAATTTTTCGGCTATTCAGAAAGCGAAAAAAAAACGTAAATATATTAATGTAATAATTTATTGAAAAGTACTATTTTCGTTTCAAAACAACATTAACTAAAACAATCAAATACTAATTCAGAACCAAACTATAAATTATTCTCTCATAAATGTTTAAGTTAAACAATACCCTTTATTTATCTCAATTTGTATTTATTTGTGATTTATATTGTAATCCTTATTTAATAGTAAAATGTACAACAAGGATTGACACTAAATCCTCGATAATTTTGATGTTTTAAAATATTTTAGGCAATTTTTAACGATCGCTTAAATCTATGAGGATTAATAGATAAAAATAAAAGATTTAACATGAGAAAATCTGATAAAAAGTTTAACCCTTTACCTAGAAAGAATTACATAGTACCTCGTACCACATAGTACGAAGAACATCACTATAATTTTCATAGTATACCATTTGTTTGTGAAACTTGATGTTGTATAATATTCTGTTCGAGGTGTTTAAGTTACTTCAATATTTTCTATGATATCTGTTTTGAGATGTAATTGAATAAGTTATCATGCGAATGTAGATTATGTGAAGTTTGAGAAGAAGAATAATTCGTTCTACAAAAAACTTAAAAATTGTTGATCGAATAATCACTGAAGTCCAACATATAATCCAGTAATGAAAAATAAACTAAGCATAATATGACAGCAGTTGTAAGATGCCAGTAGTCAAAGAGTAAGCAACTATAAAACAACTGTATCGAATTTTGTCTTTCTGAGTACTCTTAGTAGATACGACTGGCTAAGGAACCTATGAATACTATAATAAACGTGCTAAACGTTTTATTTTCAATCATTGTTGTCTTTTTTACATTTTATTCTATAATATACATAACGCAATATTAAATATGAATAATATTTTTGGCAACTAAGTATTTTTAATCGGATATTACTACTATTTTAGAATATTTGATTGCATTAAAAAAATTTATTTATTTCAGTTGGTATTCAATAAATTACAACAATGGTTTAATATAATTTTAAAATACAATTCATAATTGTACACACACACATATATATATATAGTATCGTTACCAATGGTCATCAAATGAATAAAAAATTATTTCATATTTCATGCGAGTAAAATGAAAAATAACATTCACTCTTAATTTAATAATAAAAATCACCATTGAAATTGTTTACAACAAATAATTTATCAGTTTGAGTAAATTATGAGTGAAACATTTTCATACAAAGGAAAATATTTTGCTTGTTATGTTATAATATTCAAATAAATAAATGTATTTTTAGTGTATTTTATGTCATTTAATTTTAGTCTACACATTATAAAATACAGTGGAACCTTAATAACTCAAAAAAATGCCTTGGCCCCTGCCTTACAATACATAATATGTGTCATACATTTTCTCAATAATTCGAAAGTCACTAACTCGAATTTATCAATAAGTTGAATTAATTATAGTTGAATTATAACTTATAACTCGAATTTACATAATAATATATAACAAATACGTATTCGATAAATGTAAGATCAAATAACCAAATGTATTATTAAAAATAACGATAATCGTAATTGAAAACCGATTAATATTATTAATCTAATCTTTACTAAATGCTTAAAATGTACACTTATACATTCAATGATATAATATGGCTTTGCTTAAAATTACACTTGTCCAGGCATTAGATAATTTATAGGTTGTACATTCAAGAAAAACGAGAAATCGAAGACGAGATTTCTCCGTACTAAATGTTATTGAAAACTTTACAGATAGGTCAGACAATAAAAAACAATCAAAAATATCAAATTTCTTTAAAAAACAGTTTTAATTTATTCATTATATTGTATTTTCTTTATTATATACAATTTATACAAAAACATACATATTTATTACTTCGTACTTTTTATAGAATACTTTTTTAAAATTTTAATACAATATACATACCTGCATATATTATACATTTATTAGTAAATATATAAATAAATAAAATTATAAAATTAAGTCTTTTGTTTTTAAATAAAAAAATATTTTTGGTAAATTCAATTTTTTTGCCGATTCGAGTTATCGAGGTTACACTATATTAACGTATACAAAATACAAATAATCTTGTTCAAAAAAGTGAATAAAAAATTGCAGTTCACACTTTTTTCACCTCATTACGTACTCTAATGTATATATTTACCATGGACCTTTTTTTTTATATTTAATTTGAAAATAATTTGAATTAAAGTTATTCAATATTATATACTCGGGATAAAAGTTAAACATGTTTCGATTTTATCGTATCGACATTTTTTTCAGCCATCCGTTGATTTATTTTACATAGTAATGGTTGCAAATAGTTTATAGATGTATAATACATGTTAATTTATAAAAATAAAAATATGTGTGGTATTATTTTGATGGCATAAATCAAAGAAATTTGAATCAGGGACTGGAATCTTTTGAATTTATCGGTATCGATTCCGGTACTGGTTCTCAGAAAATAAAATAACTCTTCCAATTTGGTTTTGGTTCTATGATGAAAACTAATAAAGGTACCGGTTTCTGTTATCAGTAAAATATAATATTATTTTTTATCGATGAAAAAAAAAATAGCGAATATACTATAATATACCATCATCCATTTGTTAGTGTAGTATAGTAGTAAACGATAAATCATTTTAATATATATTACTGACAATCAACGTTACAGAACGATAGAAGTTCTATCGTAGAACATTATTGTGTTGATTTTTACAATTTGGTAATCAATTATCACCTACTATTTCTATGTGTAGTGTTGGTTAAAAATAGTATAATACCATTGATTATTAATATTATTAAAATACTTATATTTATAATCATTGATATTATATATAAATAAGTGAGTAACTACTAACTGATAAAACTAAATCATTATGTATCAGAATTTAGAGGATAAAAAACTTTTATATTAAAAATTGCATACGATAAATCGATAAATAGGTTAAAAATAATTAAATTATAAATATTAGCCTTCGTTCCATAGAAACAGTACCTAGTTGATAATACATACAATACTCGTCAATCTTCAGTAAACTATGAACTACAATTTACACTAGCGGGTAAGGTGTCTATTTTATTAATATCATCACTTTATTTGGAAGATAATATTGATTCCAATTATGGTATATACTGGGAAGTATATTTCTATATTATATTATTTTGAGATAAATATACACGTAATAAATATTTCAAAAATATAATTTTAAATAGGTAAAGAATAAGAATAAGAACTTTGTATAATTCTAGGTATAAACATAATGAAAATGGATCCCTGATTATTTATAAACAAAGTAGTAACTACAAATAATTTATGCTAAATAAAACTATTAATTTTGAGATCTAAAAGAACCTTTATAGTTTAAAAATTCCGGTTTGGTTCGGATACTTCATTTATCAATATAAATGTTTTGGTTTCAGTATCGGTTCCTATTATTTAAACGTTTTGGTTCTTTTTTTTTTTACAATTATTTTTACAATTTTTTACATTTTAAAATTTAATCAAATATATACAATAATGCACTCAATGGTTGATTAAAATAGTGTCTATAATAATTATAGACACTATTACAATAATTACAATTATTGTAAAATGTAGGAATATTACAATACAAAAAGAAATTTAAGTTATGTTGATGCGAAACATATAATACGCAATTCAAGCTAATTTCACGGAATGAAAGAAATAAAATAATGCTATTACTGCTTATAACATATAATACTTAATCACACGCTGTCATTTAATTATTTATACTCACGCATTAATTTCATAGGTAAAGTCTATTCATCTTACATTTAGAAGAACACCATCATTGGCATAAATTAAACTTATTTGTTACAAGTTACAGAATAAAAATGATCCCACAGAAGACAAACAATAGTTTTCTTCAGATCAAGGTAAAAACGATAGGAATGAGGGGAAAAAAGAATACTCAAACGAAAGTGCAAATGTTGTTTGATGATTACTACTACCCTGTATGGGTTTATTTTATACTGATTACTCGAAAGACTCTCAAAGCAAACTAATAATGTAGCAATAGTGACTTATTGAATAGAGTACCTATGTAATAAATAAAAACGTGCCCGCCTTTCGATTGTTTTTGTTAACATTGCTTAACCCTGTAGTAGATAACATATTCTGGTACAGTGTTGTATAAAATGAGTTTGTTGGAAACCCAATGCATTAAAAATTGAATGTGTATATAAATACAACAAATATATCTTGTCGTTTTATTATTCCTTGATTACATATAACCTTTGGATATAAAGGAGCATTTTGTTGGTGGAAATTTTTTATTCTCTTTAATTCATCAACATCTTTTTTGGTGTTCAATATATTTAATTGTTCAAAATCAACATAATTTTAGGTTATTCATTAAAAATTATCTAATATTATTTTATTGTATTCAAAACATGAATAAGAACGGAAAATTAAATGTTGAACTGTATTTGAATAATATTTAATTTGGTGATCTGGCGTATAGCATAGGCAATATGGATACATCCCAGTCATAATGAAAAATGTATTACATAATCGATAAGAAAAATATTTTGGAAACTTAGATTCAATCGTAGTTAATGACTGAAAACCAACTCAATACATCGTATTATATTCCAAAATGATTATAATTTTAATTTTTAATTGCTGATAATTTTAATCAATTTTAGGTCACAAGAAGTGAAATATAACACCATAATTTTTGTATTAAATAATATACATACATAATATAATAATAACAGAGTATACAGGATGCTTATTTAAAGTTTTTTGCTGAACATAAAATAATGTATAGCATACCCAGGTTTTATTTAATATTTTGGAAGTGACTATATTTGATAATTATGTATATCATTGGAATATTATTTAATGAATCATGGATTAGATCTTAAATAATTTAAGCCCTATCTAATAAAATCCTAACATTAATGAAATATATAATATAATTTGAGTATAGCATTTTTATTACCTTACTATTGATAAAATTGTGTATTAAAGTATTGTACATTTAATTTCATTTTCATAAAGGTACGCTGTATATCAAACTTAAATATATACATTTGATCATACAGAATTATACCTTTGAATAAAATAAATGGGCAAACTATTTTAAGCAGCTGTTGAATTGTATTACATCAAATAGTTTATTCTACTTTGAGAATATAGAAACTAATAATACAATCTGCCTAGCACCAATTAAGGAGGAAATTCAGGAACATATAAGAAACTTAAAGAACCATAAGGCACCCGGAGAGGATGGTATACCTGGAGAATTACTTAAAAGTATGGAAAATTATATGCTTGAATGTGTGTCCGAACTAATAAAAGAAGTTTGTGAAAAATAAGTGATTCCGGAGGAATGGCAAATAGCGTTGATATAACCTATACACAAAAAGAGAGATAAACAGTTGTGTGATTTATAGAATTATAGAGGAATCGCTCTATTAAACGTTACCTACAAAGTGCTATCCAAATGTATATTAAACAGAATTAAGCCATGGGTAGAAAATTTTTTTGGAAGATTATCAGGCAGGCTTTAGATAAAATAGATCCACCACGGATCAGATATTTATTCTGAAACAAATTGTCCAAAAAAATGTGGGAGTTTAACCGAGAAGTACATGTCCTATTTATTGATATTAAGAAGGCGTATGGTTGCATACCTAGGGAATTTCTGTTGAATGTACTAAGACAGTTTAAATTTCCCCAGAAATTAATTAATCTGATAAAAGCAAACATCTTACATTCAGAAATCAAGATCAAAGAATATTTTATCACAAGGGATATTAATATCGACTGGTTTGAGACAAGAGGATGCTTTGTCAACCATAATATTTAATATTGCGTTAGAAAAGATCATCAGGGAGAGCCGTATTGAAGAAAATGGAGTACGTTTGGGATGTTGCATAATAGAACTATTGGCCTAGGCAAACGACATAGTATTACTTACCGAAAATAAGGAAAATCTCAGGGAGCAAGCGGAAAAACTTCTAAATACGGCAAAAAGAATTGGTTTTAAAATAAATGCTAAGAAAACGGAGTACCTAGTCATGCAGAGAGGAAAGCTCGTGGATCATATTCACCCATTTTTAGAAGTTAGATAATACAAGTTTCAGAGAGTATGAGAGTTCAAATATCTGGGATCGATTTTGACAGAAAAAAACGTGAACTTACAGAAATAAAAGCAAGACTCCAATCCGGTAATAAATGTTACTACGAACTTAGTAATTTGTTAAAGGCGAGAACGATATCGAAGAACCTCAAGATATAACTATATCGCACCCTCACCCGTCCAGTGGTAATGTACGGTTGTGAAGTATGGACGTTACGGAAATCAGACCAAAACAGACTACTGATATTTGAAAGAAAAATATTAAGAAGAATCTTCGGACCGTGTATAGATGATACCACAGGGGAATGGAGAAATTCGTAAAAATGAGGAACTTAAACAGTTGTACCAAATGCCTGATATATTAGAGAAATTAAAAAAAGAAGACTCCAATGGGCAGGACATGCATGGAGAAAAGAAGGAACTCTAATACGAATGGTTCAATTTGGAACTCTTCAAGGAAAAAGACCCTTAGGACGACCCCGACTAAGATGGAAAGACCAAGTCAGGAAGGACGTACAATCAATAGACCCAAGGGCCAAATGGAATGTCATAGCGATGAATAGAAGGAAATGGCAAGATAAATGTTTGAATATATGATCATAATGGTCGATTCAAAGAAGAAGAAGAATTATACGTTTTATTATCATATTTATTCTAAAAAAAAAATTCTCATAATTTTTAAGGAATATTTCTTTGCAAAATTCAATCTACTAAGACAGGCGATCATTTTTACTAACTTAATTTGTGTTCTTTTATGCGAAAAGAAAATTATTTACTACCCCTGAATAACTGATTTTGATCCGATAAATAAATAAATTTATAAGATAGATTGATTAATTTGTTTATATTAATATTGATTTCTGTTTGCATAAACTTTTGAATTAAAAATTTTGAATGGGAACTATTTTAAGAGAAATATTTGCACAATATATTCTTTAGTTGTATGGTTACTATTTTAAAATGTATATTGAATTTATTTATCACATCAACGTGTTTTATTTATTGTTCGATAGACAAATATTTTTCAATGGATATTACATTTTGGAATTATGAAGAACAATATTAAATAAACAGTTTTTACGATGTGCTATTTGAGTTTCAATTAAAATGATAAATTTCTCTCGATAAAAATGTCATATAGTAGTATAAACAAAATATATTTCATTCAAATTATTGTCTGGTGTAATCGTATTGAGCAATGACAAAAAAAACAGAAATAAGAAGTCTTCTACGGTTGTCATAAAGTGTACATTTTATAGACATATCGCCTAACCATTCATGTCAGACACTAACGTAAACTATGTAAAACCACAAGGGAACGCAATGTCAAACATGATTGATGATAAGACTATAAGACAAATGTCTCTCAACACTACCAACGAGATAAAATTTCTTTTTAACCTTTGTTCGGTTCATATCATTAACCACATATTCATCAATTTTCTGAAACTTGTCTAATAACACATTCTTCTACTAATGATTTTAATTAAATAATTTCTGTCACATAACTTATGTTGTTGGTAAAAATAATAATGGATTAAGTATTGTTTGTGAGTTAATAATTGTATTTAAAAAATACATTGTCTGATATTAGAAATTTATAAATATAACTTTTTGAACGTAAGACTATTATGAATAACCTCTAATAATTATTTAATTATAATTTTTTTCTTGATAAATACAACTTTTAGTTCATATTTTTTATAAAAATGAAAACTGTTAAATCAATAAGTTTAAAAAACCATATTTTATTTTAAAAACCTTGAAATACAGTAAACTCGCTTAAGACGTTCTTTAAAAGACTACCTCACTATAGCGTTTTATGCGGAAGTTGAAAAAAAAATTAAGTGATTGAAATATCGAGTTTATTTTTTATTAAGTATTAAATATAATTTAACAGGTAAAAAATTTATAAATTATAATTACATATAATTTTTGCTGCTGATTTGAATTAAAAAAGAAATACATACATTTATCTATATTATTTTTTCCGTTTTATTATATATTAAAAATATTTCTCTATTTTTGTTTTTTTAAGATTCTAACAATGAGTTTTAAGAAAAAAATATTTTGATTTCATTATCATAACCTATGATTTCTTCGGCAATTTTTGTAAAGGACAATGGTTTTCGAATTTCATGTAAGTGTGGTAAATCAGTGGTAATTGTAGAATTCGATACTGAATTGTCTGGATCTTCTTCTTGATTGTCTTAAACTTCAAACTATAATGAAATACGTACCTATTCATTAAGATACTATTTAAGTAAGTATTATAATAAAAAAAAAAAAAAAAAACGAAAAATACGATAACTACTCATAAACGAGTAAAATTTCTATTTTTATTTTCACACAATTTCTGCAGTTTGTCTTAATTTGCGGAAAAAAAGTGCGTTTTATCCGATGGCAAAAAACTGAGCATCGTAACAGGTAAGTTTTTACATTGACTAGTATAGGAAATGTCTAGGAACCGAGGAAGAACAGCGTTTTACGTGGGAAAGATATATATGGGATATATATTTATTCTATGTTTCCTTACATTGTACAACTGTCAGTTAGACTAATTTACTAAACATCTCAACCTATATATTAAAAAAAATTACTGTGCTTGATTTGGACAGTTTCTTCGTGAAGGTTTTCTACCTTAAAATATAGAAAATCGCATTGTCTCTGGGAAAGAAATATTAAGAATTATTTTTGTTTTTTATTTGTATGTATCTTTCATGGATAATAATCCAGAATCATTTTTCCAGCTTGACAATTTTTTTTTTACCGTCGAATATATACAAGTATATATGATTGATTTATCAAAATATATGCACTTCAAATCAGAATTGAAGTGGTTTTTTTTATTACCAAAATGAATCGATTTAAAACTATAAAATATACCTAAATAAAATAATATAAAAAAAAAAAATCTGCAATTTCATTAAATTTTAAAAGTATATTTATTTTATTTTTTAACACTTTTATGTAAAAATAAAAAGATAAAATGTTTTATGATGTAAAATGTTTTATACTAACTCTTAATAACTAGTTAAAAGTTCAAAAAAAACTTAAAAAGATGGTAAAATAACATGAAGTTGATGGACAAATTTATTGATTTGTGTATTATTTTAGAGGACATAATTTACATTTTATATGTGAAGTTTAACTTATCTATTTATTCATCATTTTAAAATACGAAACAATAATTTAAGCTTTAAAAATATTGTCAGTATCTAAAAATTACAAAACTTTTTTTGGGTGTGAAATTCCATATTTTTTTATTATTTTAACTCGACCCAAGAAGATACATCCATTAATATACATTTAATCTACTCACAGCACTAATTTTATGATAATTTAATTTGTTTTCGTTAACATGGAAAATTTTATTTGCACGATGGTAATTTTTCAAGGATTCTTTAGTATACATTAGATTTATACATTCATTTATACATTATACATTTATTGATTATAATGATACTCATTATTATAATCATTATAATTAGTACATTATACATTAGTTTTATTGTATATTTAAATTATGCACTGCTTGGCAATGTCAAAAATTAAAACATTTAATAACGGTGTATATTAATAGATTATTTGCTTTTCCAGTATTATTCAGATTTTTGGTTGTGCACTGATGTGTTGAAAATATAGCAAGATCCGTACCCATCAAAGATTGACTCCACAGCATAAATACAGGTTCAAAATCAAGAAAAGCGGCAAGGATATGGTGACAAACGATGAATATGCGCTGTGAAGATGGAATGAGTCCAAAACATCGACAGCATACATCTTAAGTCACGGACATCCGATTACGTTAATTAGTTTAATTAAAACTATTTATTTATTTAATTTATTTATTTAATTTAATCAATCCGTAAAATTGTATACTAATTCTGAATAACAATTAAAGACTATTGATAGTTTTTTTTATTTAATCCATATAAATCGAAAGGAAAACTATCGTAATAAAATGTATGTTAAGGCTTACAGTCATTTACTTGCTATTGAAATAATGCCAATGCGGATCAGTCTGTATTTACCTGCGAAAAAAGTGAAATAAAATTACATTTTTTTAGTATTTACATTATTGTTATTATCATACTATATATAATAATATAATGTCATTATATATTCCTAAATTTATTTTTAATTTCAAAAATCTTGTTCCGGCATTAGGTTTTCGATTTAATACATGCAAATGATTAATTTTGGTTGGTTATTAAGAATTTTGGCAGTTGTTTCGGGGAGTTTGTGTTTTGTTCTGGTGATGCACATTCATTAATCTGTTAATATATGTTAAATGGTAACTCGTACCCCGCATTTTGAACAATTTGAGGGTTCTTTTTTGGATGTTGTATTTCTAATATTATTAATTTGAAAATCTGAGAGAGTTTTTACAGTTCACCGATCTGATTAATCTGAAATTAAAGTGCGTTTTAAGTTAGGGCAAATGATTTGCAGCTTTAAAAACTCACCAAATATGAACTTAATTATTCAAAATGTGCATTAAAAATATGCACTTAAATAGACAAAATATAATTTTATAAATATGTATTTCAAAATTAATATTTCAGAAAAAAACATTAGAATTGATCTGTAAGTAATTATTATTATAATGAATACATTTTATGTACAATATTATTTAACAACTTAAAAGTTACAATTAACTATTTGCTTATTTTATGGGTTTTCTTATCTAATACTTACTTTAGACAATTTTTTTAATAAATAGTAAATATAACACGTTTGGACGTTTGGTCTACGGTTAACCATTGAGAAATACAGCGATTACTGTAATTTGAATACGTCCGATGCGTCCGATGCCGGCGAGAGGTGTCTCCGTGGTCCGAAACAATATATTGTGAGTTGAACAATATCATCTCATCTGTCTTTAAATAAAATTAATAACCCGACATTTAATCTAATCGACAACTCTCGAGACGAGTTTTTAGGAAAAACATGCACCTGGGAATAGTCAAAAACCATATAAGTATTATAATCAAAATTTTGAATAATTTTAAATTCAACGTTATTTTTACTGTATAAATAAATAAAAACGTCGATGAAAAAATACTGATAAAATGATAATTTATTTAAAATTCTCATTTAAAAATATAAAATGGAAGAAATATGCTCTAAAAACCAAAAAACGCATAATATGCATTTATATGTACAATAAAATTTCAAAACAAGTTTGTGAAAGCATGAAACATATTTGTTTTTTATTTTGCTATTTTTGTAACTTTGCAAAGAAATATGCAAATGCTACAAGTCCCTGCTCTAGTTATAATAAAAATTAGATTTATCCGCATCCACTAATAGTATCAATCTATAATTTTGTGAAACAGTATTTTAATATTTTTGCTAAATATCTATTAATAATCAATTATTTTACTAGTGAGATACATAACCAGTAATTTATTTCAAATTATTAATTGTATTTTTATTTATTTTTTAACATCCCTTTGGTTATTATATATTCTCATATCTTACAAAAGCTTCAAGGTAGTCATATTTCTCAAACTAATGACTATATTTTTTCATCATTAATATATTAATTGATAAGCATTATAATGGCTTTTACGTTTTTCATTATTTATTTTAATTAAATATAAATCGATGATAAACATATAAAATTAAATAGATTCACGTATATAAAATCCACGTTTGTTTGTAGATTGCTTAATCCTATTTCATAAAATCTATTTTTTCACAAAAAACATGTCATTTGGATTTCAATTTTTAATTTCTATTTCAGAATATTTTTGGTCGATATTATTATATATATATTTTAACAAAAATATCATATTCTGACATCTTATTACGGCGCTATTACATAGAATTACACAATAAACAATGCCCTTTGGAGCGTATTTATTTAATCGAAATAATTTTTACATTCGTTGTTTGATTTGGAACATAATAAAAAGTATAAATGTATAATAAAAATAAAAATTTAAATTTTGTTTAAATCTCATTTAAACAAATCACAAAAAAAAGTATGTTTGTCGTAATGTGTGTACGTTTAAACATATCCCAAGAGGGTTAAATGACTACCAAACATTTGCAAGAATATGATTTATTTACGATTTTTTTTTTTTTTTATTGTTAATAGAACCCTTAATAATTTAAATGGATTTCTCTTATCACTTTAAAGGTAAAAATGTTTACTTTTCGTATAATAGATTCCTTGTTGTGCTCCCCAAAAACATTTTTTTCTTCGAAAAATCTTTCAAAATAAACAGGATTGATGTTTAAAAAACATCTGCGTTAAGAAAATAAAACTAAATCTAAAAAATTTCAAATGATATCTGTAAGTATTTATTAAGTTATTTATTTATTTAATTTTTTGACAGTTACGAATATAACAAAATATATTTCATATTAAATTTATTTTTTAAAAACTGAAATACAGTAAAAGCCCATTACTATTATTTATACTTATGCAAAATAAACAATACCTATTGTATTTCAAAAGAAAATATATAATAATTTATGTATATCAAACATACGTTAAAGTGAAATAAAAGATAATTTATAGAGTAGATAAAAGAAATCACTTAGCGGTGACACTTTTTAATGTAATAAAAAACTCTGTCCGCGCAAAAGATTATACTGTATAATTTGATAAGTAAACATTGTGTCGTATACGCCGATTGATTTGTGCATATAGACACCAAAAAAACATATAAAAATTAAGGCAACACTTAAAGAAAAAGTTAACAAGTTTCCTATCGTGGCCGAGTCACACGACCACTATAGAAGAACTGCTTTATTGGTTTTTTGTCATTTTATATTATAATTATCATCTAGTGTGGTATATTTTCGTAAACTAATGACAGTGTGAAAATAATTTATGCTAAATTGAACATAAAATAAAAAATTTTGTTTTACATTTATCTTTTTATACATTAAAATGTTATGATAAGCTATTTTTCTACTGTAACATGAATACACGTTTATTTTAGTTATTTTAATATTTCTAAATTGCCTAATACTACAATTGTCTATGAGAAAGATTAAAATGTTAAAAAAATGATTAGCAATGGAAAATAATAATAATAATATTTTTTTGTACACTTCAGTTTGTATAAAAACATTAATATTCCATAATTCTAAAATGTATTAGATTATATGAAAACTGTCTACTACAGAATTTTTTTTTAAACTATTTTTAAGGTAATTTTAAAATATTATCTAAATATTTGCCGTTAAACACTCGTATTTCATAATAAAATATTAGCAATAGGATAATAATTATGGATTCCATTCACCCAACATAATTATAATAATGTATTCAACTATATTAACTCACAGTACCTAATTAACTTTGGATACTTTGGATTTCATTTTCGCTTGCATGAATTTTAGTTCATCCATTATTATCCCCCCATGCCTACATTAGTCACATTTCCTTCATACATCTACACGCGTATACATTTTTCTCATATTATTATCACGTCAAGAGCATTATTGCATTCCATATAAATCGAACATTCGACTTATCACCAAATCAATATGCTATGAATCATAATTAAATACAAAAAAAGAATACTGTCAGTTTTTAATTTAGTTTGTATTCAATCTTATTGCTGGACATATTGAATTTGAACTATTTTCTTTTATTATTATTTTTTTATTTTTAATTAACTACACAATAAAAATATAACATATAAATAATAGTCAAAAAACAATTAATTTTAAATTTCGGATCGGTTCTTAAAATATGAACCTAATTGTTGACGGAATAGAACTGGAACTGTGTGGAATATGAATATTTTAGAGTATTTTATATTGAAAATACAGCTTGCTGCATAATCATTCCAAAATACTCCGGTGGCACTTTGAAAAAGTAAATTGTAAATATAATATGAATCAATCGAAAAAAAAAATTATAACTGGAATATTCACCTTGTAATACAATTTTGAGCATAAGTAGAACCATACAAATTATCTATGCGAGACAAAAAATTAATTACTCTTTTAAATCATACTTACACTGTAAATTTAATACTTAAACTAAACTTAATTAAAGTGGAAACGTATTTTAAAAAAATTTTCATAAATAAATGAATGAAAAAATATAAAACTATTTTTGGGTGAAACTATTCTTAACAAACTTTTTCCTTTTAATAATAATTGATTATTCGGATGTTGGAACTTAAAAATTGCTATTATTAATTTTTTCACGATTTTTAAATGACTCGTCAATACTATCGATCTATATTGGTCAGTACATTCCATTAGTATTTTCTTACAACCCAAAAAAATGCCATATTCACCTACAAGTTTTTCATTACATATTTTAAAAATATGAAGACCTAAGTTAAATAATTTATCCCCCCTTGTTCGTGTTTGGATGCCATTGCGAGTACACGTGTTTTAATCGTGCACCGTTTTAATTAGCTTCCGATAGCAATACTACTCATCGTGAACGCCGCGTCGCAGACGATCGGTAATGTATATGTTAGGAGCATAACAATTCACATAATCATCACGACAGCGTCATCGTTGCGTTATCGCTGCGACGGGCGATAATACATCCATTAAACCCACTTTTCCATATCTAAAACGTTCAAAATCGAACCTCACTAGTAAATCTAACCATAATATTTCTACATCAAAAAATCCAAAAACCAAAACCCAACCAATATAAAAAACACATTTATTTCAACTCCTGCAATGTTGCTCCCGTTGTTTCTACAACGACAGAAAATTTTTCTTTTCCTAAGAAGGACCAAGCCATTATATTCAATATAATCGACGGCACACCACATATAAAGTATATTAAAGCCCTGAGTTCCATGGACCCTGCTAACATAAAATTTGCGTCCAGAATGTCTAATAATCGTTTTTGCGTCTATTTTGCAAACAAAAACATAGTCAACGACATTATGAACTCCAACCCGTCAATTAATGTTAATAACCTCACCATTCTAATACGTAAATTAGAAAAACAATCAAAACGAGTAATTATTTCTCTTGTCTCGCCCATAATTTCACACTCATACATCACAAATGCGTTAAACAACATGAACATCAAAACACTCATACCAATCAGGTTCTTAAAAGCCGATTTTACAACAGATGATTTTTCCCACATAATAAGCTTCCGAAGACAGACCCATATCCCTCACGAGGATATATCAAAACTACCCGGTTCACTCGTAATCAATTTCTATAACACCGACTACCAAGTGTCTCTCACCGATGACGCGCTTATCTACTACCTTTGCAAAAAAACTGGCCACACCTCAGCATACTGCAAAAATATGTCAGTTCTAAGTTCAAATCCACTTGATTATCAAACTAATTACTATATTCAACTTCCAAACAATACCTCTAACTCACAAATAATCACAAACATAATCTCTAAAGAAACACCTAACAACATCCAATTCAATGCAATAGAAAAGATGGAATCAGAACACATTGAAGAACCACCTAACAAAACACTCTCACCATTCAACTCCACTTTATCTTTTCACCTCCAGATGCATTACACAAAAATTAATGAAGAAAAAACTCATACTCAAATTCCAAATGCAATTCATAAACGACATATGTCTGAAACATCTTCTTCAAAGTCATTCCCATCGCCCACCAATCTTACTCCCAAACTCCAGAAACTTGAAAACACAAAAACCACAAAAAAATCAAAATTCTTTCTCGCTCTAACTCACCTACACTAACGGTTGACAACCTGAATGAGGGACTTAATAACTTAGAGAGCTTCTTTCAAGATAACTCCAACACATTCATTACCTTTTGTCAATTTAAACACATATTTGAATATGTGTTATATATATTATTATATATATATGTCATATATTTCACAACAAAATCAATAAACGTTCATTCAATGATTGAAGAAACCAACACAGACCTATCAACCGCTATCAACCGCTCTATAAAATCCCGAATTACCAAGCTAGCAAACCTACTTTTTCAAACCCTACCACACGTAATAAACAGCAAATATCAAGAACTAAACTGAAACTAAACTGATGAATAATAATTTAATAACCAATAACACTCAAGTTCAAAACTACATTATACCCACTTATAATGCACAAGACCCTTAAAAATAATAGTACAATGGAATATAAATAAATATTATAAAAAACTGCCTGACGTTCACCGTATAATTTCTGATCTTCAACCTCTCGCGCTCTGCCTCCAGGAAACAAATTTTAAAAACCAACACAAAGAACCAAAGCTCAACAATTATCAGGGATATTTCAAGAACCGAGACCCTCTAGGCAGAGCTAGTGGGGGAGTCTGCATTTTTGTATTATCATTAACAGAACATGAACAGATCCCTCTCACTACTTCACTCAAAGCCATCGCTATATCCATCACTACAAATAACAATACAAAACTATCCATTTGCAACTTATATGCACCAGACAGTACAGAGCTTACACTTTCGGATCTCAAAAATCTTATCTCACAACTCCTCCATCCATTAATTTAACTAAGCAATTTCAACAGTAGAAATATTATCTGGGCATCCGATTACACAGACAGATGAAGGAGAACATTCGAGAAACTCCTGGAAGATGACTCAATAATCATCTTCGACGATGGCAACCTAATAAGACATTACTCAACAAACAGCAGCTTTTCAGCAATTGGCCTGTCTATAGTATCCGCATCTTTAGAGGGTACAATTGACTGGACCGTGCAAACATCGTATTGCAGCAATGACCATTGGCCCATAACTCTGAGTCTTTTCAAATCTCAAATAATGGACGAGACACCCCTTAGGTGGCTCTTGAAAACAGCCAATTGGCAAGCTTTCAGCGACATGACTAACAAACTATTGGGCGAAAATCAATTCAATACTCTCCTTCAAACAAACCCCTCTGCAAATATTGAGTCAATAGTTAAATAATTTACTAATACAATAATCGAATGCACCGAATGCCAATGCACTTCTGCCAGGAAAAAGGTCCCATGGTGGAACAATGAATGCAAAACAGCCATACAAAACTATAAAAAAGCCCTAAATAAATTCAGGAAAGCAAGACTTCAATCTGACCATATAAATCTTAAAAATTCAGAGCTATATCACGCCTAATAATTAACAGCAGCAAAACAAACTCTTGGAAAGAATTATCTTCTAATATCAACCATAAAACCTCGTCCAATATAATGTGGTGCATAATTATGAATATCAAAGGAATCAACAGAATTCAGCCTAAAACAATAAACTATCACAATAATAAATTCTTTGACGAAAAAGAAATCGCAAACACTTTTGGCTCCTTTTCCCAAATCATTGTGAAAACTGCTATCAATAAAATTTTTCAATGGTCGAAGAAAACTGGCTTCAAATTTTCTCCATCAAAATGCAAAACAATTCTTTTTCATTGAAAAAACAAAATTCATTCTAATGCAATCAAAATGCAAAAATCAATTATTTAACAAAACAACAGCATACGACTCTTGGGTCTAATTTTTGACCGCAAACTAAAGTAGACTCTACATTTAAAACAGCTGAAAACAAATTTACTAAAAAAATTAAATATAATTAAAATTATAAGCCACTACAAATGTGGAGCAGATCGCAAAACCCTTATCGTCCTCTTTAATACTCTTATACAATTAACACTTGAGTACGGCTCCACAATTTATGGCTCAGGTAATTCTAACACCCTTAAATTACTTAACCCTATACACAACGCTGGAATCAGACTGGCTACAGGAGCTTTCAAAACAAACCCAATTGACAGCCTGCATTGTGAGTCCAGTATCATTCCACTTGAATTTAGGCGCAAATACCTTTCCGTTAAATACGCAGCTAAAAAAATTTCAACACCCCAAACAAAAATGAAAGAAATAGTCATCAAACCTCCCCGAACTCATAACTTTAAACCACTATATGTTAAAATAAAAGAGATTCTAGAAGAAATTTCCGTTAACATCAACAACATAAGACCTATTGTAAGTCCCTCTCTATTTCCCCCATGGCATACTAACCGTATTGAAGTCAACACTGAACTTAAAACATTTGACAAAAACTGTATACCTCACAGACAAATCATCAACTCGTTCTACGAAATAATAAACTATAACTTCAACAATTTTTACCATATATATAATATACAGATGTCTCAAAAACCTCAAAACAAACCGGCTTTGCTATCACACATAAGTCACAAAATATCTTGTTCAAACTTCCTCAATTTACGAGCATCTACACAGGAGACATCCTAGCAATATTTGAAGCACTATCAACATCTTCTCTTTCCATAACTCACAATAATATCCTCATACTAAGCGACTCTATGAGCGCTATATTAGCTATATCGAACACAAACACAAAATGCACATTGCCCAATGTATTTGAAACAAAATACGCGCTTCCAACAAAACTATAAAAATAATGTAAATCCCATCTCACATCGGAATCCCGGGCAATCAACTTGCTGATGACCTTGCCTCAAAAGCAGCTACACTCCCCAACATCCAAATATATCAACATATACTATATGAAGATATCACCAAAGTCCTTAAAAATAAGCTCCATTCCCTATAGCAATTCAAATGGGAAAAACAAACATCAAACAAACTTTTCCAAATAAAATCCTCCATTAACACATGGCTGGAACCGAAAATCAATAACTTCAACAGACAAGATGAAGTAATGATTACTAGAGAGGCCACACTAGGTTAAATCACTCTTACCTATTAAGTAAAGACCCTGCACCACTATGTGACACACACCAATGTACTCTCTCGGTCAATCACATATTTCTCAAGTACCCAAATTTCAACTCCGCCAGAGCATTGTCAAAATTAATCACAGCATTACCTAAAGAAGCCTTCAGCAACGGACAGGAAACATCAACATCATCCACTTCACTAAAACAGCAGAACTATCATCACTAAATTAAGTCTGCAACTGTGTTATATTTGATTTATCCATTCAAAGAATAATCTTAAATACCATTATTACTAGTACATCAAATAACATTAATACCTCCTTTGTAATCCCTTATCATAATTAATCGACCTTTTTTATTTTACTTTTTATATTTTTATCTACCATAGGCTAATGAACTTTGTATTTGAAGCCTTATCAAAAAAAAAAAAAAAAATTATCTCCCTTCAATGTAATCGAAAACAAATGCTCACTTTAGTAATTACACTAATGTTTTAAAAATACACTTTATCAAAATGTACCATCAATTAGGTAATAGGTCAATGTCCTGTTTGTATAAACTCAAACCAAAGTATTTTGCTAATCAAAAAACACAAATAAACCAAACATTTTATAATGTCAAAAAAATAGAAGCAATTGCTTATATATACCAATAGGGAAATGCAAAGAATGTATATAGGTATTACTTGGACAATTTACATACATTGAATTCATTAAAATTATGCAAAATTCTTCTTTTCATAGCAAGTTTGTTTTTAGAACTTAGATACTAGTATTTAAATTTAAATTTAAATTAAATTACTAGTTTTTCCAATTATAACACTCAAGCATTGAAATATCTTAGGTAGATCAGTGAAAAACCATTTCGATACTTGATGTAAATGTAATCAAATTTAATATGATTCATATGGAGTAATACACAGCCAAGTTAAAGTCAGGAGCAATAATTTAATAACAACGTAGAAAATTCATATACAAATGGATTATTTTATTTTTCACATAAATGTATAGGAGTACATATAAATAGATAGGTTTTAACTCGATATCCGTACACGAAAAATTGATTTTTAAAATAAACTGTTGTTACGAAAATTCTAATAATTTTAGTTATTCTATTGATATTATGATTTGTGAACGTAATCGTCGTTTGTAAGCTCTGT
Source organism: Sipha flava (assembly GCF_003268045.1). Classification (NCBI taxonomy): domain Eukaryota; kingdom Metazoa; phylum Arthropoda; class Insecta; order Hemiptera; family Aphididae; genus Sipha; species Sipha flava. The sequence goes on from NW_020273635.1 coordinate 316,237, forward strand.
GATTAAATTTTTTTTTCATCCCTCTAATTGACTTTATGGAAATAATAATAAATTCGAACCAATCTGTATTTTACTCCATCATCTATCCTTGATAAAAAAAAATTACATCCATTTGTTACAGTCTAAATTACAGAATATATTAAATCATTGTATGTTATAATTGGTAACAACGTTGATAATGATCACCAGATGTTGCCATTTGTATATTTATAGTTTGTTTCCATGTATGCCGTTTGCGGTAACGAGGGTTGTTATGTTTGGGTTCATACTTTTAATAATAATAATTATTTATCTCATTAAAAAATATATTTTTATTTAACAATGTTGGTAAAACAAAATTAATTAAAATTTGACAAATATATAAAATATTACAAAATAAATGCATAAACGCGTATAATAAAAATCAAATGATAATTTTAAAAAGGAATAAATTGAATTTCCGTTCAGGAATTATCCATGCTTACAATGTTTTTGAGTACAAAGGCCTATAAAGATTTGATTTCAAAAATATAATACATTTTTTTCTATCACGTAAACTATCAAAATTATCCAGTTATCACTATTTAACGTTATTCAGAAGTAGTCAATATACAGTTTACACCTTGTATTTTATACGGGAATGTTTATGAAAAATAACAATGTATCTCTTACTAACAATTATAATTATTAATTATTAATATTTACAATTGACAATTATATTTTTATCCATAAATATTATGAATAAAATTAGTGGCTTTTATATTATATTACGTAATATTCCACACAATCCGGTCCATATTAGTCTGGAATTATCAAATAAAAATTGGAGAATGATTGGTTCGACTCGACATAAAATTGTTTTAAGAGATTTCGATCTAGTCCTGGTTTAAATAATAATCATTTTAGTTCGGTCCGGCTTCTAAAATATAATCAGATCGGTTTGGTTCGAATCAGTCGGTATCTGTTCCTTTAAAATCTATTAAACAATGATGTTTTTAAGCTTAAGATACATTATTTATAGAATAAATAACATGTATATTATCATGGGAATCAATATTTAATCCCCTCACCGTTGTTTGTGTACTTAGTGGGTATACTCGTTCATTTCAGAGCTATTCATAGTACCTATTAATAATTATTAACGAAAGTATTTGTATTTTTATTAACAAAAGTGGTAAATATTCTCATTATGGTGCGGGTGACATGGAAAAGCTTATACATAGTTGCCACGCCATACCGTTCGATAGAATTTTATTTATATAGTGTAGTATGCACTTTTCTATATACTACATAGTATCAACTTTATACAGATTTTTAATAATTTACAAGAAGTATATACCAATTATGTGGTATATTTCAAAACTTTCACAATTCAAAATTTTTTTGTTCAAAACTTTGCCTGCTTCATCAAATTATATTATACTTTCAATCACGTCCGGTAGAAAAAATTGATATACGAGTAGGTCCAGTACATAGGCTATTAAAATCTGAAATTTTTTTGTTTAGTGATTCAGTTTTGGTCTACATTAACAAATTATTTTAAATTTTTAATGCAGTCCAGTCCAAAAAAAATTTAGCAATTGGTTCGACCTGATTTGGTATTTTGTTAATATTTTCAGTCCGGTCCAGTCACTAAAATTAAGCACCATGCAATGCAGTAGTATACGAGATTGGCTATTATTAATAAATAAAACAATAAATATATAATAATATTTATTAAATTATTTGTTATTTTTGTTTATGTATTATACAACGATTTAATACATAAAATAAAATCCCAACTATATTTAATCTGCTATAAGACCCATACCACATGGACCTACTAAACACGTACATTTACATCCAGTCAATCTTGATACAATTTTAATTATGAATAAATTATCATTGATTCTAAAATTCAGATTATTATAAAAAATCATGTAATACGTCTAAAATGTTCAAACAGAGTGAATAAAATGACCTAATAAATGGTTTTTATCTTCCCAAAGGTGCTTCAGAACTTTTAGCTTCAAGACTGCGAAATAAAAACTTATTATCTATCAATATCGTATAAATATTATATTATATTATATTATATTGTATATATATTTATATAATATCATATTATCTATTTATACAAATCGTAAACATGAGTAAGTTTAATATTTTACTCAAGATTAACCATTAGTAACGTTTGTAACAATGTTAATAATAATAATAATATATCACAATATCACAAAGTTATTTGTTTGGCCCTAAAAATATTTTGTAACCAACTTAACGTATAATACTGGGCCTAATGATACAATTTCTAAAAGCCTTAGATAAAAATGAATATTGTTTTCAATATTTATATAAAAAAATATCCAAAATTTTCGAAAGCTAAACTCAAATAGAATATATTTTTAGGCTTACAAACAAGAACATTATGTAAAGACAATGATTTTTTTATTCGATGATAACTATTAAAAAAAAAAAAAAAATGTATGGATTTCATTTAAGGAAGTAATTACTAAAATTAAAAATTATGAAACTAAATTAAATTCTATGCTCTAAAACTATCATACATTAGGCTGAAATATAAAGGTATAAAAATACATTTTATATATTCGCATATGAATAAATTCCTGAAAAATGAAGAAATTAAATTTGTGAAGAACGAGATAAAAGATTTTACCAGGATATATAGAAATGGAGAGGCGCTACTAAGGACGTTTTCACGTTTCTCACTTTTCTTTGATAATGCAACGCAAAGAAATTCAAAATGTGTAAAAAAGAAAATCGAATGAATGAAGTTTTTATTCTAAAAGGTAAAGATATTTTTCAAATATATATTCTTGTAAATATTATGTTATTACTGTGTGGAAGAAAGTGGTAATGACTCAAATTAAGACAAAATAAAATATTTATAATAATGATGCAGTGGACTGAATATTTCATTCAACACACAAAAACATAACAAAAAGAATAACTATACAAATTATATCATGGTAATGTTGTAGATGCCTACATTGATATTAATAAAGCTAGTAAAAATAATATATTAATGTGCTTTCTTAGCAAAAAAAAAAAAAAAAATAAAAATACGAATTTATAATAAATTGTTAACCGAAAAGGGACAAAATGTATACAATCAGATAATGACAATAATTTCGATAGCAATAATAATAGTGACAATACGCGTACCAACAAAACTTACGATACCCTTTTTTGGTTTTTCGCTACGGTAAATGACACGCTTGTGATCCACGAACCCAAATATGAACCGTACGATCACAATGAGCTTAGTAATAATTAATACCGTGGCGACGAGACGCACCGCGCCGGCATGTCCACGAATTACAATAATAAAAAATTCCGAGCAGCGCCGTTATTCGAACTCACGATGGCGTTGATAACGAAGACGACGATGCACGTGTGAGGTTTCGGGTATGAAGACGTACAACGACACCGATGAAACGAATGACGCGAAAAAATGTAGCGTAGCGCAGACCAAAAAAATCGCTTTAACATGAACTGCGAACCGATAACAGCTCGTCCCTGGGTACTCTGAGGCCGAAATTATCTTACAGATAACGGAGGGGCTGCTCGCGCACCGATTATCAAACATCCGTCTTATCGTCTTATCTTATTTCATCACATCGTCTTATCGCTGATATCGCCATCGAACATATATTATGACCGATAATTTTTACGTTTTCATACTATTAGAATTATACAATTATACAATGAGGACGTAATATGATTTACGGAGTTTTCGTTTGCATGAGCTAACATAAAATTTTCACATTATTCAGTTTATATAAGACTAAAGACTGTTACGTAGATCACATGAAAAAAGCATTTTTAAAAAGCAAAAGAACATTATTGTTGTTGAATCATAATTTTGTTGATATTATAAAAAGTTTTACACTTATTTCTATCGTAATATTTATATTTTTTAAACACCTGTTTTGCAACTTTCATCCAATAGGTTATGATTTATCACTTTGTTGCTTATATAATAAATATTTTTATTTTACTATTACGATATATTTGGTTTATATCCCAATAGTTACGAGCCATATATTAGAATGTTTGGGTAGATAGATCATTTACAATACACTTCATTTATGATCTATTATTTTGGATTTTTTTTTTTTTTTTCATCATAAATTAAACAGACTTATTTAGATGTTTTGTGGGTGAAATAAAGTTTGTTGAAAATAAGTTTCTGAATAAAATTATATTTGCGTTAAAAAAACGGATAGATGAAAACAACTTTTGTGCCTGTGAAAACCCATTATACAGTATATGAAAACGTCACCGAATAAAATTACACATAATATAGTTATCATCAATGTTATTCCTATTATGCATCAATACATTTTTAAATAATATTCAATGTGTTTGTCTTATGATTGAATAACAGCAAAAATCCGAAACATTCGGTTTGTCGATTTAAGAGCCATTATGGATCTCATATTTCAATAATGTCCTGATTAATTCTGATAGTGTCTGTACGATTTGAATTTATCGTAACAATACAGTTTGTGTTAAAAATGTTTTATTCTGCATATTTACCATAATTTATTGGTATGTATAAACGTCAGGTATTTTTATAAAATAACAACTCGAAATACAAGATTCCGGTGTGTTGTTTGTACAAATACCTTTGAAATATATGTTCATACCAGAATGATGGCTTCAAAATAAGATTATATATCACACTTTGTAAATACACGGTTGAAATCATAAATAACAATTCATCAATCTGTTCCGGTAACAATATAGTTCGTACAACGTATATCGTTTCAATGAATACCAGTCAATCATTCATTTAAATCATATATTTGATTGATTTTTACATTTTCCTATAAAACCACTATTGAATCGTAATTGGTTTACCATGACCCAAAATTTCATCATTCCCCGAGCGCAATAAAAATTGCCAGTTTGCTTCATTTTTTCTCCTTTTATCTAGTTAAGTTTTATGTTTTTTCGAACAACTTTACCCAAAGTTGACCTTTTTTATGAAAAATTACAACAGTAAAACTACTCGTGAAATCGAAGATTGCCAAAAACAGAAAGAAATACACTTGCCAATTTTACTATTCGTATACTCGAAACCTCTTCATAGAAATAACGAAAACAGTACGGTTTACCCAACGTCGGCGTTCTGTTTTTGGACTTTTTATATGTGTATAAAGATACAATCGAAGCATGTGTTTATAAACATCAGCTATACATATCGATACATCAATATAGGTTCGTGGTGAGTTGGTTAATTTTCTTAATTACAAGTTTCATCGTACTGCATTATGTATACTTATATATATATATATATATATATATTCAATCACAATACATTTCGCTGGAAATTGATTACGCCAACAATATTTGCTTCCATTATGTATAATTGGTTGAATCGATTTCCGCGTGTAATCAAGATACTTTAATTTATTCAAATCTACGCTTGGCTGAGAAAATATTTCAAATAATTATTGAATTGATAATGATAATTAAATTAAAAAATTTCATTAAAAACAAAAGAATTTTTCTTCTTATAATATTTTCAAAATGATACGCATTTTAATTGTTCAGCTGTTTCTTTAAAAAAAAAAAAATATCGTTTAAGCTAACAAAAGCATTGTTGTATAACTTATAATTTTTCATTATTCATTTTCAACTACATTGCACCACAATAAAAATAAATCACCATTCTAATGACATGAATTTCTACAGTATTGTATGAATCACCTTAATGTTTCTTTTATTTCAAACGCAAATTTGGATTTTTTCAATTAATAATCTAATTTTTGTATGGCTATTTCAAATACACTACACAAAATAATATCATTATTAATATTATTAATTATTCATTATTAATAATATCTCATATTGAGAATAAGTTTTTAATTTCTCATTGTTATGGTTTTTTTTTTCATTTCACAACTCATGTTATTAATAAAATTGAAATCATAATATTATTGTAATTAATTCTGCGTAATGTCTTATCATTCACTAGGTTTTATTGTTAGGCAGATGCCTACAACCCAACACCCTAACGTTCAATCCGTTATAATCGTGTAAAATATTATATTACATTCTGTTTACGGTATTATGACAATAAAAATATGGCCGAAAATCCTGGAGGATATTGAACCGTAATTTCATTTATTTTTCAATCGAAAACACTGGCAACCTCAGATATCTACTACTACTATACGGATAATGGCAGAATACTCTCAACGTTAACGTTTCGTGTTGTAACTCGAGTCCACGGTTTTCTGTTGAACACTCTTATGTATTCTATTTTTTCGTATGCTCTTTGTAAACCCACATTGTGTGGCGTAGAGAAAAGAAAAACTTAGAGCTACTAATACACTTGCATAGCTGATTAGAAAATACAATTTCCAAACGAGATGGTAACCGGTAATATTTTCATATATAAAGAAATACAAATATGGTTCGATTCACTTATTTTATCATACAATTATATCTTGACATTCTCGTATGTGATACAATATTATACTTTCTGATTTTAAGTGAGCAAACCAAATAAGAAAACCTTTTACGAAACCCTTTCTTCTTGTAATTTAGGGGATATATATATAATTATATAATTATATTTACTCTGATATAAAATGATAAAACAATTATTTTTTATATATTCTTATTTAGAACCTTTTATTTAGCACATGTATTAATTTTTATAAATTTCACACGTTTATTTATGCGAAATATTGACACAGTCATTATGTTGAACCTAGGATGTTTAAGAATTTTTCTATATACAAGTAGAGCTTATTATCGTCTCATACAAGTATAAAGAAATCTGAGCAATATATTTATTTAACATTAAAATATATAAAACAAAATAGTTAATTTTGTATAAGTAATTTAGCTTCTTTAAAAATAAAAAAAATAATTAAAAAATAAATAAGTAATCTATTGCATAGTATTCGGCTAGTACGTCTCATTAACAATACAACTATCATTAAATTCACTAAAAGCTTTTCAAATTCTTGAAATTTTCCAAAATAGTTGATAAATTAATTATTTAATATGACTGATGAGTTATTAAAATTAATTACTAAATAGCTGTTTTCAATGTGAAATTGATAATGATAACAATTCAGCGGTTAAAACACACTTGTACTATCACTGTACCAACAAAACCAAATCCATTAAAGTAAAACTATATACAGGAGAGTTTATAAACTATAAAATAAATGGCAATTTTTTTTTTTTAATTATATTTATAAATGCTTTTTGTTATATTAAACATAATACAAATCGATTTATATATATTCTACACAAAATTATCCATCGGTATAAAAAAAGTTAAGTTTCTCTGACGTTTATCCTTCTATTTATTTTATTTTTTTTCATTTAATTTGCTTTTATTTAACAATAAATCATTCAGGTGAATATTAATAAGACTAATTACATATAAATAAAACTAACAACGTGTTAAAGTAAGAAGCCAAAGAAAAGGAATTACAATTTTATCTTTAATAAATAAAAAATAGTTAAAAAATTACTCTAAAGTACTTAAGGAAGTTATAATTCGACATTTAATTTCGAGTGCTAACAATACATTTCCATGCTAAACAAGTATCTACAAGTATAATCCAACACGTACGTACTATAATAATTGAAATGCATTGTATGGTTTGTTCAAATAGTGTTATCTTATGTAAATCATGAACTTGTTCAACGGTTTAGACGAATAGCCTACATAAGACGTAAGTAATTTCGGATGCTCTTGGACTGCGCACGCTTGAAGCGCATTATTTAACGGGATTATGGCGTGTGAAGTACCAAAACTATGTTTCCTATAACAACACACGCCGTGTGTGATTTACCTTTGCTGTTTCATGTTCGTTTCGAGCGTGTCCGAGTAAAGGTTGAAACTCTGATCAGAAAACTCGAGTTTTTGTACCCGATTGGAATGGCATCTGACGCATATGTGTATCACCCAGTTCTAAGGTAAATTAAAATGAAAACCTCGTGTATTTTGTAGTAGGGATTAGAGTGAACAGCTGTGAAGTTTATTAGTGCTTTAAAATCAACTTTTTCGACTAATTTCAAATAAAAAATTAAAAAATGTTATTGCATCTATGATTGACATATTATGTTTAAATCCGTTAAATATAGAACAAAAACGCGCATCATCCGTTTTTTAAAAAAATATTTTATTCTTAAAATTTCAAATCAAAAACATTATACGAGAAAAATCTAACTTGAATTCGAAACGCACCAGTTAGTGGAAATTCTGAGCACTTATAGCAGTTATGTGTCAACTAAAAGCTTGATTACGTTGTAGAATACGGTATAGATTCGTATAATTTAACGTCCGAAATCACTTACATCTAAATTGAGGTTGATAAAAAAAACATATAAAGATAACTTTGAATAAAATTAAAAAAAAAAAAATATGTACATGATTTTTACGAGATTTATAATTTTATAACAAATTGTATACAAAATATATAATTTGTGTATATAAATTTACGTGTGGTTTTTCAGTGAAAATAATTAAACAATATTTATAACGTACAAATTAGTATTATTACAATTATTTATTAGGACATACGGAAAAAATTCTAAATGTATTGCATTTACGACATCAATAAACTATACCCACTCGAATTTTCATCATGTATTAAATACAATACGATTTCCAATATTATATACAAGGTGCAAGATTGCTTGGGAATCAATTAATTCACGGCCGTTCGAATATGAAACGTATTCGAGAAGCTTAAAACCTGCTGCGACGCGGATAAAAACCACCCCCATTTATAATTGTGCCGAAACTTCGGTAGGCTACCGAAGGACGCGAGACCGGTATAGAACCAAATGACATTTCTCGCCGTAAACCATTTTCAAAATTAGGTTCGTTCGAAAGTCGTTCCTCAAACACCATCGTCTATCATGAGTACAGTCGAAACTCGGTGATCTGATATCGTCGAATATTTACCACATTGGTCGCATTTTTTCATTAAATGTAAGTTACAATTATGTATGTATTTTTGCTGTTCCTCCGCTCGAACGCGCTCATCAGGAACACACGTTTTAGGACGCACTGTATACAGACTTAATAGATGTAACATCGCTGCGACTTTAGAAACACCGATCGGATGATAGAATCATTTAACTACAAAATAATTTTCTCTAGCACAGTGTTTTGGCGGAGTACAATCAACGTGGCAATATCAGTATACTATACCCATTTTGTACCCGAAAAAATGTGTAATATTCACTTCGAACGATTATTCTATATTTTTTTTCTCTTGGCCTACAATCAATAGATCGAAGATACAAAACGTTAATAATTCAAGTAAAATAACAAATAAAATAGAAATCACACCTTCCGGATAAAGTGCCGCGCATAACGATGAAAAATGGCACCCTATTGAAAAATATTCTAGAAAAGTAGATAAAATCAGTCCTCGCATTTACCGGACAAAAAAATGTAACCACCAAATATCTTGAAATGTGAATGAAAAATGCAATGATCTTCACATAATTATCTACGAAAAAATATCCATTGGAAATAATGTGAGAGCAACGGATAGCAAGACGGACGATTAGTGTTTTGGAAGTCGCAAAGAAACAGAATAAGATAAATAGCGTAAAACAGTTGTCGGAGTGATGAAATCGGTGTGACAACAAAAAAAAAACGAGCGGTAAGAAGGGTAGCAGAATTTATTCGTGCTGTGTACGAAAATCGAAAACACGACCTTGTTCGCAGGTGGTTCTGTCCGAGCAATTGCGCGATTAGTAACTCAGGATTGTCAAAATGACATCATCGTCGCTGTGTTTACCGGCTACGATCTAACATATTGTCTGCGTCGATTACGAAACAACGGAATATGTCATGTTGACCGATGGTCGCAAGACACAATTATACAATCAAAAGGGTGACAATGTATAAAAAATATTTTTTTTTTTTATTTATGCTATCAATGAAACAATACAAAAGTTAACAAAACAAATAGTTCTAAACCATACGCGAAAATAATGTAATATATTATTTTTTACACTGCATGATCATTCGATGTATAAATTATTTTGAAGCTATGAATTTAAATAATTATATTAGTATTAATTACAATGTATATTAGTTCAATTGTCTGTAACAATGAATTATATATGCTTGCCATACGAATGTATATATTCATATACTGATGATTACCTAAAAATGTTATATTTTATTTTACACTTCAAAATTTTAAATATCTCAAATCGCTAATACAATTGGGTTAATGTTTCACAAATATATTCGATGTCAAAATAAAATAATTGTTCATGGATTTACTTTTTTTTGTGAACTTTTACATTCATATAGGTAACTTGTAAAGTTTTCATCATTATAATTGAGCTATCACTAAAGTTATCTTAAATTATATCTTGGGTAATTTATAAAATAATTCATAGTAGATTGAAATTATTTTGTATAAAAATAATAAAAATAATATTTACTATGAATTCAAATTTAAATTTACAATGTATTATATAGAAGCAGTGAGTGTAAAATATTGCAAAAAGTACTATACGTGTTACAATTGTATTAATTGTAATTTTGTTTATAAAATAATTTTTACTATTTTTATATATATATTTTTTTATACATTATAATGAATTTCAATTACACATTTTAACTTTATGAAAAATTTACTCTGACAAGTTATTGGCTTCAGCTGTTTAAATGTACGCGTACAGTTAATTGGATTCATATATTATTTCTTAGAATAAATTATGTTTTAAGATATATTTAATCATTTAAAGCTTAACTAGTCGTGTACTGCTTTCACTTTGTATTACATGATAATACGACTATTGTTTTAAATTTGAATGTTATTCAAATAGTTATTACAACAGCCAATATATTACATTAAATTAGAAATGTAATTTTTATGTACATTAAGAAGAAAAAAAATGCTTTGTAATGAAACAGCCTAATACTAAATTTCAATATTTTTGATACTTATAAAAAAACAGAAATAATTTATAGTTTAATAATTGAATTATAAAAACTATAAATATTGATTACCTACCAAATTATTAGATTAGCAAGCAGTTGTAAATTTATTCTGATGCAAATTGATTATACATTTTAAGTATAAAGTAATATCCTAGAATACCTAGTTATAATATAATTAGAAATATTGTATATATTACCAAAATACATCACTATTGAATTATCTTGTAGGATTGACACAAATTTATTAATTCAATGTTGAAATCTCAAAAAAAAAATAAATATTATTGACTATAGCAATAACTATAAAATATAACATAAATAAAATTTATAAATATATCAATGGCTTCTATAAGAAAAAAACTTAAGTATAAACTATTATGTTTTAATTTATTTACATAAAATAATTTAAATTGAAATGCAAGAGAATAAATATAACATTTATTGATTAAAACATGTATAATAGCTAATAGCTTTAAATTAAAAATTTAAATATATTTCTCGCTCTCTACATTTCTCTTGTTATGAATTTTAAAATGAACTTTCCTGTATATCTTATAATATTTTAATATTTTGCAAATTTTACAATCGTAACTACGCCACTTTTGAAGTGGCAGAGTTCAGCAAAACGCAAAGAATAAAATAATGATATCTCGATAAAATATATACATCAATGAAGATTTAAAAATTATATTACGGAAAATCAAGAAATATAAGTCATCTATTTTTATCAGGAGTTTTAATAATTTTTCACATTTTATACCCATTAACAATTAAAACATTATCATCATTCGGTATTAAAATACAAATCTTATAATTTCAGATCAGTTATTTCCATCCATATTGTTTAAATCATAAAAATTATTATCGAGGCGCTTACAATACTTTCATAAAATTAAAGTTAAATACATTTGATTGTCATTTTAAATTATCAATTCAATAAATCAAACAGGGCTGAAAAGTAACTGGATTGATGATAATTATGCAAGGCATATTAATAGACAATTGAATTTCAGGGGATGGCGAATACTAATGTATCATGTGAAAATTACATTTGTAGGTCTTTGTGGTTGGTAACGTCATGTGATTAATAGACGTAAATTCTAAACTTTCATATCCGACGAAATAGTGGGATGCGCAAGGAAGCCCCATAAAGAAACACGAAGTTATAGATACATCGGCTTCCTTGAATTCAGTTGGTTTTAAAACTACGTGACCATAGCATAGGTGATAAATGAACATTTGTTTTCGTTTTAATCTGTAATCGTATAAAATTCCATTAGAACAGTTCAGAACATAAGTAATTGTATTTTTCAAATAACTCCAATATTGGACAGGAAAAAATATATCATATTTTAAGTAAAATTAAAGGTCTTCACATTTTATAGAAATAAATAATAAAATTAGCAACTCATTTGTCTAATCCAGAAAAAAAATGTATATAAATATATTTTTATTTAAAATCGTTCAGTTAGAATTGCTATCATAGTTCAACAATTACTGAATTATATAAAATAGCTTATCAATTGATTACAAAAACTGTACAGAATTATGAAATGCTGTGTCCAAGTATAACGATTTAGTGTGACAAATATTTTTTCTTTTCGTCATTGATTTTCGTATTCGAAGATGATGACGATGAACAGAAATTGCGTTTAAAAGTATTTCAAGACATGTTTGGATTTATAATAATTTCATTAAACTCATTAGTGAAGTATAAAATATGATAGTGGACAAACGCAATGAACAGTTGTTTATATTGAACGATCATTGATAACTGATGTACATATTATATTAAATTATATTTTTTTATTATTATTGAGATATGATCTAAATTAAATATCTTTTTAAAAATATATAAAAATATACTATATTACGTTATTGGACATTTTTAAATTTTTATTTCAACTATGTTTCAAATAACATAAGATCGAAATTAAATAAAAAATATACATACAATTTTTTTCTAACTATGATGAATAAAGCACATCAAAATTGATTTTTGGTCACCCCATTTCGCTTAAATCGCATTTAAAACGATCTCGAATTGCCAAATACATTTTATTAAAAATATTTTCCACTTGGTTTCTTTTGCATTTCAAAAACCATTTCCGCATCTATTATTTTCACAAGCATACACCCTTTATTTATTACTTTCGGGTATGGTTTTTTTTTTGTTTACTCAAATATGAGTTATAGTTTTTGGGAGGATCCACCGATATATTTTTACTGTATCTCCGCTATCATCACAAATCGATATATCCCTTAGTTATGCGAAGAAAATGCATGTCATCAAGTAGGGTAACTCCTCTTTCTCACTCTCTTTCACCCTCCCCTCATAAATATATATATAATATATATATTACATAGATTTGTATCCGGTCATGACCGGAAATACACATATGTCGAGACCGCACCTTGCAACACGTCAATATATTCAATAATTTAACAATTCATGTTTGCAGAGTTGTTCTTTTTTTTCTTTCTTAACAACCATTGAGTTTTTGCTGATATAAATATATTTTATAAAATAAATATAATACTTTTAGTAATATATATTTTTTATTTAAAAATAATTCTTATTTTATTACTAACGATTATTTATTTCCAATAAATAAGATATAAATTGCCTATATATTACATCGTGTACTGCTACGGAAATGTAATTTCTCCACGAATTCCATTGAACAATATGTGGCTGCGTGATTTATATATCCTAGAATTAAAACCGAAATTATTGTTTAGTTCAAAATGATAATTAAATACTCACTTGATTTATTGTTTAAATGATACGTCGAAATTATTGGAGATTATCTTGAGCTAGAAGTAAAGTCAATTACTTTTTGCTAAACAATATTTTTTTTAACGAAAAACATATTTCAAAACCAAACTTTAACATATTAATTAATCTAAGTTCACACCTATTCAATTACTGTGTTTAACTGTACCTATCTAATTTACCAGTTAACGTAATCTTGTTTTATTTTAATTTGAAAAAAAATAATTTCGACAAGATAAAAAGAAAATGTTTAATTTTTTCACAATAATCTTAGGAAACAATTATGTAAAAAATAAAATAAATATGTTTTTATCAAGTTTTGAAAGTAAATGGTTGAACGCTTCAAATAGATTTGGTTTTCTTTAGATTTTGATGGGAAAAAAAAAATAGATCTTCGAAATTCTGAAAAACATTTGTTGTTTATTTATCTAGGTATTATATGACCAGTTTTATCAATTGTTTGTTTTAGCATGTCCATATTTTTGTTTATTTTAAACAAAACTGACTCTAAAAAACCCCAATAATAAATACCAATCTTTGTGAAAAATATAAAATGGGTATAAACCATTATCTCTAGTGAATTTGATTTATTTCTAAATTGTGATATTTGTTGTGTATTTTCTGCAATGTCAAATAACTAAACTAATCCACCAAACACCAAAAGGCTGTTATTAACAATATAAACCAATATTGATGACCGAAAAAAAAAAAATAAAACACCTATTTTATCGAAATACAATCCTATTTTTCCCCAATAATACAATAAAAAACCTACACAACATACATTTGTTTAATAGATTATTTCTTTGAGTAAACTTGTTTGTAAACTTAGAATATGAAAAACCTTATATAAACTGAACTATATAATGTGTATAACTCGGTTAAACTATACTGTTTTTGTCATTTTTTTATTTTTCCAAAAACAAATTGATATTTAATATGAGGTTTATAGTATTTTCCAAACGAATTAACGGACATTTTTTTTTAACTATTTTAAACAATATTACGATAGTATTGATCATATGAACTGTTATAGAAATAAATTGACTTATTTCAAATCTTAATATGGAAATTTACTAATCTAGAGACATTAAGGGATCAAGGGATTAATGGCCCTCGAATAAGTATATTTTATACATTTTTTGTTTTGTATCATAATACAACACATATTTAATATTTTCAAGCATTTTGCGATGTTCACGAAATATCATTTCAAATTTTAAATTTACAATTTCCATTAAGGTAGTGAGAAAACTAAGATGTAGGTTCGAAATAATATCTTAGAAACTTAGCTTATTCTGTTTTTGGTAAAAGACGATAATGAAATTACTACTTTCCATTAGGTAATAATAGATAAAATTAAATAGCATGTAAGTCGGTATATATAATTCTGCATATTTTGAATAGCTTACTAAATTTGCAATCAAAAATACATATTGCCATTTCATTGTATTTGAATATTTTTTTTATTTAAATTTATTTTTTATTTACTACATTTTTTATTTATATGAGTGATTAGAATTTCATTAGTTCATTTTTGCTACAATAACTGCTATATTAATTTACGTTTATATATTTTTATTTAAATATAAATGTAAATGCATATAGCTGTTGGCGTAGCAAAAACAAACTAATGAAATTAGAATTGGTCATATAAATACAAATTTTAGTGTTTTTTTTACCTTAAAATGTTTAGCTGTTTTATTTATACCTGTTTTAACTCGATTTAATTTACAATCTATTGAAAGTTTTTGCAATAATAATGTATATTGGCTTGATTTCTATTGTTGGGGGTCAGTGGTTTCTGAGACGGAACCAAAAAATATTATCATCTCAATGGAAAAATAAAACCGTAAAAACCGTAAATATTGGTTTAACGTAGCCTTTTCTTGTGTACTTTTAAATATTTTATATATATATATATATAATAAACCAGTTTGTAGTATACCTAATATTAATTCATAAACTTTGCACAAATAAATGCTTAGCAATTTAAATAACAAAATAAACGAAAAATATGACGGTGACAGTGGAGTACGTAACTTTTGTTCCTAATTGGACGTAATTAATGAATTCCATTCATCTGCATCTGTCCATCATTTCTCGGGACAACATATTAAATTTTGAATCAACTATCATTTATAAAGTCCTCTGAATGACATTGTTATGATGAAATATAGATCTTATACATGAGCACGTAGAAATTGTTTTAATTACTTTACGAACTTAAAAAATTTTAATCCTCCGTGGTTTATGAAAGTTTCGTGAAGATTTTGGATAATGTTTAAGATAAATATTTTGAACGTATGCTTATAACAACAGCAGAAGTTTTTTCATTCAAGCTCTTTAAAAATTGAAAATAGACCATTGCGTCTACTATGACAAAATTAAGTTGAACAGGATATAAATTACAAATATAGATCGGTACATAGGTTGTACCTGAGCACTACCCAAAAACGTTGTTTTATAATTATTATGGTCAGTATAAATATGTGATAAGTTATACCGCTAATAAATAATACGTTTTCATTGTTATTATTTTTCTGTCCACTTAATTTTGCTGTAATAGTTCTATAAAAAAACAAGAAGCAATAAATGTGTCAAATATTCGATTCGTAACAATCAGCTACCGAACACACATGCATATGAAAATATTCGATATGACGGTGTGAGGTGTTTGTTGTTCGATAAAACAACCCTGATTTGCTATGTGGTTTGGTATTTTCGAGGAGCTCGTCCAACGAGGAATGCACAATCCAACATAATACGATGTAAATCATATAGTCATGATGTCCGATAGCATAATGGTGTTTATTATGATGGTAATCATGGGTACTTGCGCGAGTTACGTGAATTAATACAACCGATACACAAAATACAATCGACGGAAATAATATTTTCTGGTGGACGGTCAATGACGCGATGTCATGGTTTTCCAGTCATGGAACACATACACGGACAGACTCGATGGCAGTGCATGTCCGACGTCCTCGCGACCGTTCCAGGTACCTCTACTACGATGGATCGGAAGCCGAATGTTGTGATACCGGCCCGATCTGTGGTCTGGTGGTTAGTTGAAAAAATAGATGCGGTCGTCGACGGCCGTCAACGGTCGCCGCGCGGTTCACGTCGGTATTTTATTTTAATTTCCAAATTGAGAACAATAGTGTAAAGCGTGTACAAGTACGATATAAATATTGTGCCAACGGTTTACATACTCTAACGATTTAAATTTTTGATGCACGCAGTGTGAATGTAACTCATTGCCATTCCGGTAGCTCACGTACGAAATTTTTAGTCAGCGTCGACTGCAAACATCTGAATTGTAAACGGCTATACTAATAAACCGTCCGTTGTTCGTTATAAGTTTTACCGGAACACGGTTTCGGACAGGTATTAAAACGGATAATAATTCTTTGTAAATGACAACATGTGTGTTGTACTAATTATAATGATGATCCAGTATTTTCAAATTTTCTATGGTGGAGGGGGGGTTGAAGTTTTTCTAAAAATTTAAATAAAAAAAAACGTCACGTGTTGCTCGAAACGATTCATTTGATTTTATTTGAATTATATTCCCTCGCTGAGTCAATGATTCACTAAACACATTGTCCACCTCTACTCCTCCATTTGGCTTCTTTCGTACAATGTATGCACAGTTCAAACTGTGTTCAATGAAATTATATTTAAGATATGAATCTTATCTATGTGTGACCGAAAAATAGTAATTTACTAATTCTCGTAATAAATTAACATATCATTACATATTATTGTTTGCATAGTTTACTCACAGTTAAAACCATTTTTTTTTAAGCGGTTTGCAAAGTCTGTACTTCTAACTTCTATGAATTGTTTTTATTTTTTTTCTTAAAAACGGGATGATTAAAAAGAAGTTGAACTTTACATGCATGGACCGGCCGATTACAGATAGAACAATATTTATTTTGTGTAATTGATAATGCTCATCAAATGATAGGGATTCATCAAAGAATATCCCGAAGTCTTTATTTTCATATACACAGATTCAGGTTTAAGTATTTGTTATTAAAGTATGGTATCCGCATTTGATTTAAATTACGTAAACGATAAGTAGTTCATTGTCGTCGACCATGCGATAATAAGTACAAACTGTTATTGTTGACAGACATTCCTCCATATCGAATATAAATTATTATTAAAAGTACATATACTACACAGTAAGATTCGTAAGAGTATTTCAAAAGGCAAAATTATCACTGTAAATTATACGTGAATCAAGAGTAAATAGAACTATTGATAGATACTAAGTAAAAATCAATTAAATTATAGATGTGATGTACACAAAACGTCTAGAATTTATTTTGATTTTGCAAGTAAATAACAGTTTTAAACTTAAAATGATTTTCGTATGACTGATGATTAAATGTGATGTTATTATATCAATTGGTTTTTTATAGGTACGCCTCAGAAAAAAATTGATCGTAACAGATTGAGTTTTTATAAGATAATTGATATAACTATGTATACTATTAGTATAACTAATGAAAAAATGATTATACAAATATAAACCTGATATATCAAAACGTAATACACAGATTTATACTTAAAAACGATTTATGGTATGTTATGTATATAAGTAAAACATAAATCTACTCGAATACGACGACGGTCGTTAACAACGATTCTTCAAACTGATGATTTCATTGAGTTTTTTAAACCAGCCATAAGACGATAAAAAACCTACTAATGTTGTGTTTCGAATTGCAGACGACATTAACAAAAATTTACGAGCATTTAAATATTTAAAAAATTACACGGATCTATTTTTGAATTGAAAAAAAATCTAACTAATTTTCATTTCACATAATTATGAAAAAATAAAAATAAAAATATGAAATAAGAGTTACCATTTAACCAACAATATATTAATTATTATAATAAAGAAGAAAATTAAAACTTTTCGATTAATAATAAAACCAAAAAAGGATTATATGAATAAAATGTATTTAATACGTTTTCGATAAAATAAATAAACGTATATACTAGTTATGAATGAAAAACATAATATAACAAACTTTTATATAGATTAATTCTTATAAGATTATCATGAAAACTGCTTTAAAAACAATTTAAGCAATGAAATTAATAACGAGATAAAAATCTACATAAACATCAAACCAAAACCCGTATTAATGAGAATTGATCAAAATGGTATTTAGTGGTAAGTATAAAAATATATATTAGTTTAGAATAAGAGCAAAATAATAATCGATGTTCCTTTCGATAAGTAAATACGATAATTTTTCAAATAGTTATAATGAGAAAATTAATCCAAGAGTGATAAATGATATTGCGGTAAGAATAGAACAATTTTAATCCCTGTGCATAAATATATTTTTGATAGCCATATTATTTCTTTAAAAAAATAAATTCCACGGTTTCAAGAAAAGAAAAGATCTAAAAAAAACTAATAATTTCCTGAATCTTAACTGATCCATTTTTACATAGAATAAAACCTTTTAAACAAAGGTAATCCAGTACATTTGCATGACTCGCGTTTTTTTTTCTTTTTAACTCTAAATTTTTCAATAATTCTTGTACGCATTAATGAATTACATTCACTTAGTGATGCGAGTTTGTATTATACAGTGGTATAAAACTGTATTATACAAGGTATTATACACATGGTATAAAAAAAAATGAAAGCGTTATTTTTAGTTAATTTTAGTAACTCAACTATTAATTTTTTAGTTGTGCTTATAGAATGGATCTCCAATAAAGTACAGTATTATTATAAAAATGAAAAATATACAATATTATTGTAATCATGTTAATTTAGAATTCAGGTGTTAAAAATATTTAAAATCAATTTATTATACTATTATAATATTCAAATACATAGGTCCAATGAGATAGTATACAACTCTAAAAGTATTAAGTATATTTTTCACTTTATTGCTATTTAAAAAATGTGTATTTCTATGTATAACATACATACGTATGTTTCCTATATCATAATTGCAAATTGATAGCATGACTAAATATTAATTTGGTGAATTTGGTGAATAATTCTTGTATTATGTGTTTTTTTAATTTTTTTTAACTTTTTAGCCATTTTTTTCAATTATTCGATTTTGAAATAATTTATATTTCATAATTTACAATGGGATGATAACCTTTATTAAATTCCTTATGATTTAATGTAATGCAAGTTTCTATACGGTATAATACTGGTATAATACGGTATTGTACAAAAAATAAATAAAATACCGTATTCTAACATCTTTATATTCACGTATGCATATACATATCTAGTTTACGCATAAATGTATATAATTGTTTAGCTGATGGAATATCAGGTCAAAAATTATTTAAAACACTTTTAACAGGAAATAAATAATATGAAAGGATATTTAAATTTATTACGGTGTTCACAATTAACTATCATAGTTTGCGTAATAACTTAAAATTTGAAAAATTTACCATTTTGTTTCATTAGAAGCTATCAATATTAAAGGATAATATATTAAGATATTCAGAGTACACGTCAAAACTTTATATTACATACATCATTCAATTAAATTATGATTACAAACCGTATTGAAGTTAAAAAAAAATTAAAACTTTTCTGTCGCAAAGAACAAGAACAATTTATATATTAAAAAAATAATAATAATAATAATAACTTTTATCATTATAACTCAATATCAAGTAAAATTAAATCAAAAATGAGTATTTAAGTAGAATATTTCATTAAATTTATATCAGTTAGTTGTTTGAAATTTAGTATATGAAAATTCGTAACATTGACTTTAGTTTAATAATTCAAACCTATATATGAAAAATTTAAATTCCTAGCAATTTTTTTGTACTATAAAATATAATACCATCATCAATTTGATATTTATTTCAATAATAAATTGTTATTATTAAACTATAATATCAGTTTAATCTGAATACAATGTTAAATTTTTGGTTTTTAAATTTTAATTCGACTACTCTAATACTTTTGCCAATTTTGTAATATTCAAATACTCATAGATAGGTCAATTGAACAATGGATATTTGCTGATTTTCCATTAATTTAGAAACGTATAATAGTTATATATTATATATTATAAAATATATTTTCATTGTTTTCATGGTATAATTGTAAAGAATATCGAAACACATTAAATTTGAAGAGTTCTAAAAAACAAATACTGTTATAATATTGTAATATTATTTTTGTAATTTTTAAAATTATTTAAACTCAACTATCACAAATAATAAATAAATTTTGATATATATGTATTTAAATTATTATTAGACTCATAAGATTTTTATGATTAAGACCAAAAAGTTAAATATTAATTGAGGTTTTTCAAATGTTTAAAAAAACTGGAAGGAAAATACATTAAAGTTCCAAGCATCTCAAGTATAAGTATATTTCTGTGTTATGAGATAATATTGTATGAAAATAATTAATTACTTAATTATGCACGTTGATTAATATTCTTTCCAGGAATAAAAATATGTAGTCTATATTCGGTTATATAATAATCGTAGATTTTCATAATACCCGCTCAATCATAATTGTTTAATGTTGTTGGATATTGTTAAAAAACCCAAACTTTTAAGTCATCAGTCATTTTTTAGTGTTACAATTTAAATAAAGTAAAAAAGCAAAATACTATAGTTTCTATATTTTGTTGATATATTAAACTGGATTCTAAGTTAATCATTTATCTTAAATGGATCTGAAAATAATTTTAAAAGTGTCAATATGAACGTCATTGTTTAGAAATAAAAAAAGTTAAAAACTATTAGCTGCATAAAAATTAAAATTAAAAATAAACCATATTTTGGACCACGTAGAACTTATATCAAATATCTATCAAAACCGTAATGAACGATAAATAATACAATTTCATTACAGCCTATGCACAACATTTAGATAATGATACTACGCGTTATGCAGGAGGAAGTTAAATGATGTATGGTAATGAGACGGTATTACTTGGTTGGCTTTTGTCGACAACCTAAGTACCAGTCATTTTGTGAAAACCTTAATATGCATAAGGTGACAAGAAAATGACACAGAATAAAAAAACTAGGAGCATACAAAAAATAAAAAATTTGTGATGATTATGTATTTAGGCATTGTGAAAAGAGTTTGATGATTACTTTTAGATTTAATTGTTGTTTACGCAAATTGATATTTTTTTCTACTTCCAAATTCGTTATTATATCTCCACTTTTAATCAACAAACTCAAATTTGTTCGGTTGCAAGTGTACATGAATCAAACATCGATATTGTAGATGAGTTAGTTTGCTACATTATAGCTATATTAAAATTGAAATTTAATCTATTATTAATAATGTTTTAAGAACAAATCTGCACGTGTAAATAGTTACTATTGTCAAATTTTTCATAGACTCATGTTTATATCAAATATCGATCGCTGATCAAAACACCTGACTATAAAAATACAAAATGTGACAAAATTAAAAATTAACGACTAGACTAATAGATCATGTAAAATTAAGCACTATAAAATACTATAAAAATTATATATTCGATGCATTTATTTTACTTTAAAATTATCCAGTTTCGTAAAATGACTTAATTTAGTTATTTGTATAAAATATTTATTGGTTCATTTGAACGCTTTGTTAACTTTCGAATAATATTGAACAATCAATAAAAATAAATTATTAATTATTTGGATAAAATATTTGTTTATAAAATGATTTTAAATAATATAACAGGTATAAGGTTTTTTTCAGTATTTTATTTTTATTAACAACAATAATTCACGATGAATCCATATTCAGTATGTTTACTAAGTATTCACTTATCAAGTGATACAATGAAATAACTATTTAATATCTTGTATTGTTTTGTGTAACACATATAAGATGATTGTATGTGATTATAATAAATGTAATTAAAAGTAATATATAATAAACACTAGATAATGAAATGAACAAAAATACAAATTTTTGCGCTCAAATTTTAGTTTTAACGACACTATAATAAATTCATTTTCAACTCAGTAATTTCACACAATTAGGTAAGCAGTCTCTAAATTGAAATTACCTTCTATATTGTATAACTGAATACGATATAATAAATCATCGTAAATAATAACTACATTTCAACGTAGGCGGGTTAAATTGAATTAAAAATGAACACTTGCATGCTGCTGCTTACTTAAAATAATTAATTTTTGTATTCGTGATATTCACGTAGATTTTAGCATAATTTTATACTTTTTTATCTATTTAGGCTGTAAAAAATGAATTGTTATGTAAGACTTAATAACGGAAATAATGATTTCTTTTGAAATTTCAATGACGTATTTAATGACTTGTGATACATACTGTTATATTTGTAAACGTCATAAGAATAAAAATAAAAATTGTGGTCATGTATATAATACAACATTTTACTATTAGAAAAATATATCTTTCACCTTTTTCTCATGTTAAATATAACACCAACAAACTGTTGTGGTAAAAATGAAATTAAGTAACAAAAAAAACTTTTTTAATTGATAAAAAACAAAACACAAAGTGTTTTCGTATATATATATATATATATATATATATATATACACATGGCGATATCGATATTATAAATTTGTTTTACTTATAAACAACTTCTAATAATTTCCCCACAACTTTCAAAATGATTCAAGATCAAATTGAATAATTTAATGCTTTGTAGATCAGTTTAATTTTATTAATAAATTAATATTGAATTAAATGTTAGGTAATATTGTGAATTTTTTATGCTTCTTAAAACAATAATCTCCTTAAAACGTATTAAGAAATATGATTTTACTACTCTAAAACATTAATATTTTGTACGTTAATGGTGTAAAGTTAGTTTCACTAATAAAATCAAGCACAAATTTAGCTAAATTGAACTTTTGGCAGTAAAATATAGTTCATAGTAATACACACACAAAAAAAAAAAATGTATTCATGTAGTAGAAATTAAAACGAATTACATGTTATAATATCTGATGTTAAATTGAGACTTAATATTGTGTTATTTTGTGAATTATTACTGAAAAACCAAAAGGTTAATTTGTTCAAAAAAAATTATGAATATGTATTATGATAGTAAAAAATCGAGTTGAATACATCCAAATACTTCAATTTATTTTTAAAAAAAAAATTATATTTGTTTTGGATTTTATTACAATTTCGTGTTCTTTTCGTAACTCGATGCGAGATAAAATCCATTTATATGTATGTTGTTTTAATATTATAACTGAGCATGTATGAAAACAAGAATATGGATAAACCGTCCCAAGGATATGTGTGCATGGGGCTTAGAAATTTATATGTAATATAAAAAGCGAAGTAACAAAAATTAAGGTTACTCTTCCGGAACAACGAACGTCCAATAATCGACGTACAATGTGTACAAAGTATACCAGGTCACCTGTCACGTAATCTCAAGTCATCCGTTTACTGTTATGAATTTCTATAAAGATAAAGTTCTAAAAGAGTTCGATGTTAAAATTAGTGAAAAAAAAAACCTCTATTTATTTTCTAATAATTAATAGGAAAACGTGACAAGTTATTTTTTAGTGACCAACAGAATAATTTATGCACTGTACCTGGAATCCAAACACTTTGAATTATTAATACATGTGTATACAAAGCACATTTTAGTATTCATACTTCGTTTAAATTACCTTTAATGATTTAAAATTATGGTTTTATATTATTTTATGTGTGAAGTACTTACATATTTTTTAAATCATTGCTTATTATATTATAAGTATTTAATATTACCTCTCCGGTGATTGTGTCAACCTGCCTGTTGATAACCGCAGTTGATGTTTGAGGAATGAGATAAAGTAACCAATTCGTACTTTAAAATATCAATAACTTTTTCTTTTATTCACGTTTAATAATTTTATTTAAACTTCTTTTTACACACATTAATACATGTATCTTCAATTTTTATAGAACGTTTTACAACTAGTTTTGTCTTTCTGCATAAATGATCTGCGTAGTCTTTTACACTCGCTTTTGACTGTCTATGCAAAAAGAGAATAAGAACGCGTCTCTTTTTTAACTAAAAAACTATACTCCTAATATATGATGTTGTGTGTGTGCGCGCGCATATATGTGTGCACGTGTGTGTGCAATATCTTATCTTTAATACTTAATTACTTATAATTTTAAAAATTATATGAATGCTTAGTTACATACCTCTCGTTTTAGTTGTTTATTACGATTGTTACATTTCTTACAAAATAGGAGATTTTTCTTATCGATTGACTAATTGAAAAAAGAAAATATGTAAAATACATATGGAATATTACTATACTACTACTTTGAATTGTATAGTAACGTAAAAAACCACAGTAAAGAAAGCAAAACTTCTATATGGAAACTATATAATAAGAACAATAACACATAGTTTTTCGTAAATAAGTCAGACAAAATACACCACATTTTCCCTTTATTTTTCTCATTCCATTAAATTACTGGTTTATTAATTTATCTACCGAACAAAATCAAAGAAATAAATAATATATTAATGATCCCCAAGTATAAAATCCTCGAGCGATTCTTCGTCCGTACAATATTTATCGCATTTGGTATTAAGGTCACGCAGTAAATTGTAAGAATTCTATACCAATCTTATTTTTCTTATTGTGTGGACAAATAAAAATTGTCCTTTGCAAAGAGGTTGAAATAAAAAAAAAAAAATCACTTATACCAAGTGTTTTGAAAATGCCAATTATTAAACGACACTATGTGTTTTCTAAGATTCCATGTGCGTTAACTAGTAGAGAGTGGTTAGGAAGTCAATGGCCGTAATTCAACCTGAGTGAATTTTACCATCTAAGGGACGAATGGTATTGTCCGATATTTCTTATTGTACAATCTGATACATACACAAAAACACACACACAGACACACACACACACACACACACACATTTAGGCAAAATTATATTTACTTACAAATCTACAATAATATTGTTCTATTTTGCTGAAAACTAAGTTTTCAATAATTAGTTTTTAAAAAATCACAATGGATTGACTTTCTGTAATTTACGATTATTACACAAACAAACATTTCTAAAGTGTATTAGACATATTACAGAAATCGCTCAAATACAGAGACCAGTTCTACTATTTAGGTCATTAAGCTTTTGTTGTGCAAGTATTACCATCTAATATTTATATTCATTATATTATTTATTCATACAACCAATGAGCCTGTTTATTCATTAAGTCTCAAGTGAATTCGAACAAGTAACTAAACAAGTAGTTGAACATTTAGCTCACTATTTTTAAGTCATTTCCATCTCCCTGGTTATATTTCTATGTTTTCTCTATGTACTCAGACATAGTTGACTTTCATGTGGCAAACATGGTTTTTTATTTATTTCACGGAAATAAATAATAATACTGTTTTTTTACGTGAATGCAATTTTAAGTTAGAAGAAGAATTTCTAACACCACCAATATTTCAATAAAATAATGGAAGATTTCAAATGTTTAATTAGTTTTCTATGATATTTTGAATTATGAAACACAAATTGCAAAATATTGAATATGAATTTAATACAATGCTTGATAAACACACGATTTATAACTAATAAAATTAATAATAAGTACCAAAAATAAAAGCAATAGCAATAAGGTAATGATTATAACTTCCTGCGAAGTGCTCGTACAAAAATACAGAATAGGAGTTGATAAAAAAAAAAACCTAAAGTGAGTACTATCTGGTTACATTTTCTGAATAAAACCAAGGGTTTATAAAATTAAATTAAAAAATGATCGATCATGATCTTTCATAAAATATATATTTTATCAATGGATTAACTGGATGTAGGTGTAACAGGTTTACTTATAGTCTCGCCGTTGTTAAATATAGTTTCACTTAATATTTTCCGTACATTAAATTTTGAATGCATGTGTTAATTAATTTACTAAAATATTCATTTAATGGATAGGATTTGCATAATTAACTGTGAAATATTCAAGATATAACCTGAAATAGCATGTTTGTAATTGCTGGGATATTATTTAAAATTCATAGTGTAATCATGACGTGTCATTAAGTTTAACAAATCGTTTAATTTTACTTTTGAAAATTATAATACGGAAGGGATAATAAACACGTTTCGTCGCTTGACATGCCTAGTTTAATATATAGTGTTCATATCGTATGACATGAAGAATAATATTATAGATATGTCTAAGGGAGAAACAAAAGATAAAAAAATACATTTTATAATAAAAAACAATTGAGTACGGCGTGCCCCTCCAGCAATTATCCTTGCTCGAAGAAACCATCTTATTGAAACCATATTATTTATCATGCACAAACACGGCGTTATAACACAAGATGGGTGCTAAATAATTTGCAATCATATTATTTTTAAACGGTGATGCTTTTCACGTTTACCCAGTTATACAGCTTACATAATGCGTGAAAGATGGGGCGAAATTGAGCAAGTATCAATGTAGTAGCAACCAATGTTAATCACCTGGGATTGTTTATTATTGGCAATCAATTTGTCTCGCATCGTGGACAAAGACAAGTAGACGTCATTGGGGTAGAGAAGTGGCATAGGGTATAATTAGAGGGCACCCATTATTCGTCACTTCCATCCCCGGTAGTAGAAATGGTGATGAGTTTTTTTCTTTTTTTTTTTTTGATAATAAGGTAATACAACAATGAAGAAAAGGGATATTTTAAAATACACAGGAGACCGCAATTAAAACGTGCTTCCGTAAATTGCATTGTTGAGTTTTTTGAATCCCTTAAAAAGTACTCTGGCATACATCCTTAAAGCAATCATTGTGATGTATTGTGGTGTACACAGTGGACTGTTTTTTTATTCGAAATAATTTACTCCATTATGTGAAAAAAACAAAATAATATAATTAACAATATAAAACAGTTATATAGTGAAAAAATTAAGCGTGGCTAATATATCATCGCCACCTTCGTAGTTAGCTCTAAAAAAATGTTGATTTATTTTATTTTTTCAATATTATTATATTTCTTTTATTTACAGGAAAATACAATTCACTATTAATTCACTTTAAACGAACGCGTTTATAATAATAGAACATTATTGTATGTCACATTTTTCTTATACATAATAATAAGATCTTAAAACGATTTTGAAACATTTTTAATTTCTAGTTTACATATTTTATGTAAAATATCTTGTAGGTAATTCGATTTTGTATTTTATTGATTTCCCGTAGTAAACAATTTTAATATTATATCTATTTTAAAAATAATTAATTTTATCAAAAATAAATAAATGGTTAATTTATTCAATGTGCATTTTAAAATTATCATCACTAATCTGTGTTTCTACCTGAAAATGTACACTTTTAGGTAAAATATTATTAAATATTATCATAAATATATATCTATTATATTATATTTTAAGTAAATATTATTTATAGGGTTTCATCCATAAAAAGTTTTTGACACGGCGTAATATATACGCAATATTACTACACCCATGTCATTGTCACTGGCACAAGTTGGATAAATGTTTCAATCGCTCGAGTACATAAACCTAAAGTGTGAACAATGTGTAGTTATTATATTTTAAAGACAAACACGGATATGAAATGCATATGAAATCGATTTAAGTAAAAATTATAAAATACCGTACACGCATGTGATTTTACCAATGGTCACCACTTTACTGATATTGTTGGTTTTTAATACGACACTTCGGCACACGATTTTCAAATATTTCACACATCAACAAGAACTATAGCCAACATGTAAGATTTTAAAATAAAAAAATAAACTAATAGTACATTTATTACTACTGCACAGTACTATAAAAGTTCAACACATTCATACAATTAACTTAAATAATTACGTAAGACCAAGCAACATTTTTACCGATATTATGATAATTATTTTCTTAAAAAATTCCATAGGACTCGAATCAATCGAACGGATAAACATAAATATTTTGTTTTCTATTATTTATGCTTTTAATACTTTATCCATCCAGAATGTGTATAGTTATATAATAATCATCAAACATTTTCCAAACGATATGAATTTATTTGTAAAAAAATATCGATAACAATTATTTGGAATTTATTGTAGAATTTCTAGTCAAGTAACATTAGACAAAGATGTTTTTTATTCCATCAATATTTAAAATCTTGAGTAATGAATGCACAATAAATTGCTTTAAATTTTTTAAATGTAAACATACGGTTATATTTTTCCCTACATATACGGAATAATGCGCTTACAGCGTTTATATATACACAAAACATAGTTTCACTGTGATAAAAAATAAACTTTATGTCAGAAATTAAACTATATTTTTACAGTTATTTGCTTTTTTTACAAACCGTTAAAATAACGGTATCTTATGAAGTATAATTTTTTTCATTCTATTTTTCTTTCTTTTACGATTACGTGGAAATTGATTGACTAGTCCTCGAACCCAGCTATAATGTTTACTACGTATTAATAAATATGGGATTATTTATTCTTTAATAGGAGTGATAGACCGAAAATTTAATTCAACACGCAGTGGTTGGCGCAAAGAGCTTATTTTTTATTTTTGCCACTTTCGCATTAAAGCCGGGTGCGTATGTATAGACACTTTTCTCGTCGTACAATGAATATATTAGACACTGGTTTAAAAACCCATAAATAATCCATTGAATGTGATTGCATTCAAATATTGTAAATCAGCGTACGATGCATTGTTAGTTTTTCTATAGGTTGATTTTTTTGTCTGTCGACCTGATAAAGCAATACAATTTAAAAGAAACAATACTAAAACAATAACATTTTACTAACATTGATGTATCTTATTTATTTGCCCTATGAATAACGTTTCGAGATTTTTTTTTGTTTTGTTTTTATAAAGTAGTAGTATATTATTGTTTATGAATTTAATATTAGTGTTCATTTTATTCATTTTTTTGCCTTATTACTTTTTGCACCTTTTTTCAATTTCAAACATTTCATTGCGAATAATATAGTTCAATTATTCTATTGACTACGACAGGGTTAATTTTTTTTCTGCTACAAAATATATTTTCAGTATTTTCCTTGTGAAAGTTGATTATACTAATTTTGGATAACAAATAAAAAACTAATTAGTAATAACCACTTTATATCCCGTCAAAATTGATATGATTTAATTATTTTTTTTACTAGCCAAATTTCAAAACTATCATCTTTTTATACATTCCTGTGTTTTTTAATATTTTTTATAACTTTTATTCTGCATTATTTTAAATATTTTCCTCCTTATTTTGTTCGTAAATAATAATTTTAATACAAATATTTACAGGTTTATCGTATTTGTACAATAACTTTGCAATAATTTTAAATTATTCCAAACAATCCCAAATCATAATAAATTACTAAGTACATGGTCATTAAACTCAAATATTTTAATAAATATTATAAAAGCATCACGGCAATTTATCCAAATATTTCTATTTATAATAATTAACTAAATGAAAATAACACAAATCATATCTATAAACCCTATATAGTTTTGTAAATACAGAATAATTGAAATTTTTCTACATAGCAAGAGTTGATTAAGAAATATATACAAAAAATGCATTCAATTAGATATAAACAATAAATTTAATTTTCAAACTCACATTCGACAAAAAAAAACAGAAATACATTTTTTTTAAATAATTATCCATCGGCTAGTTTTAATTGCACTTCGTATTTCCAAGTCTCTACCATAGGGGAGAAATTCGAAACTGACTTAATACGAATACACATATTTACTAAAATAACAGGTAAATATTGTGTTAATTTCAAAATTTCATGTTTGATCTATATAAGTTTTTGACATTACTTGTTTTGAGTTTTTTTTTTTTTTTTTTTTGTTCATACATAATTGTATCCGCAGTTATCGATACCGATCGTTCGAAACAAGCCCAAAAAACTCAATAGGTGTGTGATTATTATTTCTGCATGTTGGTATCACTCTGGTATGACACATGACCATGGGAATGGTCATCAAAGCTGTGTAATGAATGAACTACGAAAACGCATAACACTGCGCAATCTTCGTCGTCGTCGTATCGGTTAATCGTCAACCGCGAGACAAGTACACTTTCGTGAACGTACTCCTCGATTCCGTTACCCACCCGTACAACATCTCTCCATGTTGTCGTCTCGGCCCCAGACAACAATACAGCCCTTCGCTATCGCTCACCATTCGAAAGTTCAAGACCACTACCACGTTGACTATATACACATCCAAGGCCAGCGAGAGGGCTGAACCCCGGTGCCCGTACATCCGACAGAGCCCGTCATCTCAAACTTTTATACAAAATGCAAATTTGAATATTTTTATTATACTAAAGTATGTACAAGTAGTATGTATGTCTTGGCCAAACAAGTGTAAGTAAAAGGGACCTGAAACCAATTAGCTTCGTAGCCCTCAAAAGTTCTTGCCAGCCTTGTACACATCACCGTTGGAATCGTGTGAATCGTGAAAACGAAAAAGCTTAATTAATATCAGTTAAAACAACATGCAATGAAGTAACAAGTAGGATAAGTCAATTATAACTTATTCAGCTACTTATCCAACGACTGGTGTACAGCGATCAACTGCTAAAATTGAGTACATTTATCATTATTTGACTTTATGTACAAAACGTCTACATCCAATGTTTCTTATTCCTGTGATGAAATCGTAAGAATATAAATTATTGACTACGTAGTTAATATAACTGTACGCAAATGTAAACATATAAATAATATTCCGTGTCTTAATCAAAACGTTCAGTGTGCCGAGTTGGAATACACGCCAGCGTTCCATTTTAACATTTCAACCACTGTCTTCTTAATTGAGATTCTATACTTATATTTACTGTGTAATTTCATTTAATCCCGTCATTTGAACTACGCAAACAACTTATTTCGTTACTATTGTTATGCACAGTACAAATGGCTTTTAAAAAATCCAATCAAAAATAAAAATGAAATAATAATAACGTTTATAGCTATTATAACTTCACAGGTTATAGTAATTTATACTATTCCAGATAAATTAATGAATTTGAGGATTACTCCTATTTTTATTATATTTATTTTAATAAAATAATTTTAAAATGATTAGGTATTAATATGATATATGTCTAATTGAAAATTACTCTAAATACCATTATGTATTTTTATACTATTAAATAATAATACCTGTTTTATGTAATAATTTGAACTTATTTGATTTATTTACAATTAGGATAATTATTTGAAGCATTATAATAACATCAATTGTCACTACGACGACTGGCATAAAGGTCTCATTAGAATATTATTGTCAACCTTTCGAGCTTTAAATCTGGTTTAGTGTTAATAAGCAAGAACAATCAATGAGAAAGAGCCATTCATTTATACACACCCAATAATGAGCCTTAACCAACAAATAATAAAATAACCGATCTCATAAATAATTCTAAGAAATTGATAAAATCTGTCAAAATTCGATTCACATGTAATAAAAAATATACTAATCGAGTCAGAACTTCAAGAATCAAGAAATAAATACAATCAAAGTGAAGTATATTGAAAGTAAGGGTTAGTTAACTAAAAAATATAATTGTGATCAATAAATTAACAAGTTATAACCAAACAGAAAGTTCAATGTTTTATTCATTTAATATAACAAAAATAATGATTTGAATTTTGATAAAGTTCTAATTTTCGTTTTTAATTTCAAAATGATATTTTAATAAATTCTTTTGAATGAAATGAATATTTTTAATAGTTTTTAGCTAATATTTTCTATTCAAGGTAAGTTTATCATATTAAATACATTTCAAAAACAGAAACGCATTAGTTTATGATTTTTGCCTGATTAATATACTTAATTTATAATAATAGTGTATAATAATAAACTTAACTTACTACTTTTACCGTTATCCACTGTAATAGTTAAAATAAAAAATTACACCTATCAGTTATTGTCAATAACTTATAGCTATCATTGTCATTACTTTTAAATTGAAAACTTTTAAATAGTATTAAAATCAATATAACTCTTAGTGTTCCTACGCTCAGTTTCTGTTTTTTATCAGTATTCTCCAAAAAAAAATATAATTTTACCTGTCAATTATTCCGTGTACATTATCATATTGAAAAATTTAAAACATTTATATACAGTATTATCTTTACTTCACAAACTCTCTCGTTCGGTATTGTTAAAATGATCTTGTAAGATATACTACGAAATGGTTTGTCGTGTTTTTATTACGTTCATGCATATATTGTGATGATTTCGATTGTCAGCGTTTCACAACTGCTTGTGTAACACATAATATGACAATTTTTCAAGGGCATAAAAAAAGAAACGTCAATCAAATCTTATGTCACTGTATACATTATTTTAATATATATATAATATAAAACTGTCATTGAAGTAACTGCAATTTTAGTCAATCCATAACCAACAATTTTCATTTATTTTCATTCGGCCGTATGTGTAACAATATTTTAATACCTGTGGAATCGTATAAATTATATACGACGTAAATGGATGATTAGTAATAGTTACGAATGTTATATAAAAATTATATAGATTGGTGGAATGAAATAGCTTACTTAGAGTATTTATGATACGTGATGATACTGTTACGTGCCAACCGTTTGATCCGTTAATACGTGAGACGTTGATCGATTGGATCGTGAATAATACGCATGAAAAGAATGAAACGCAACACATGTTATTTTTTGCAAAAAAAAGTGTGTAGTCGAGTGTAGTCCTTTTCTTATTACATGAAAACTTTCAACATTCTTTGTTCCTGCATGATAGTTTTTGATCACTGTTTTCAATCCGCTAATACATAACACTTCTAGGTAGTTTTTGTTTGTTTATAGAAAATAATTACCGATCAGAATCTGATTTTTCTCTTGCAAGCACGACTTACAATCATTGAACGATATAAACTAAAGCGTAGCACTTATTTTAGTCCTACAGAATATATCTTCAGGGTTTGAAAAATCCTATCAGTATGGCACTGCAACGCGCACAATGAAGTATATCTTATTATTTAATGGTTTAACTAAAAAGGACTATGTACAAAGAATGGTTGACCTTAATCAGGATTTACTGGTCCGTCTTATTGAATAGCATAACGAGTTTTGTACTCTATTCGGGAGATTTCCTCGAAGCAGAACAGCCGGTCGATCTTTTTAAGCCACGGTGCAGTATTTTCTCCACCGGTATTAATGAAATCCCGCAATTTATCCCGTGAGACACGCAATAATTATTACAACAACTTATTTTGGTACGTCGTCGGTCGGTTGTCGAGAAAATATAAAATAAAATACAATTTCGTTAATTCGTAGGAAAAAAAAAGAAAAAAAGAGTCCATAAAGTACAAATTGTGCCACCTTAAAATTGAATTTAATCATGAACACAAAGTCTTTTGCTATTTTAACACGGACCGGAGTTTAAGACTTTACTCTTTTATTTCTGACGAAAAGAATTATTTTGATTTAGATTAACCTTAAAACAAATCACACAAAGCCTGTTAAATACATTGCGCATACGTGACTACGTTAGGAACGCCACCAGTCATGACAGTCATGCATATACATGCATAGACACACTCTATCTTATATACATCGGTGACGGACGTATGTTTTTGTTTTTGGTGTTTTTATACATCGAGTTATCTTGTCACCATTTTTCGTTTGTAGGCTGTTCATTTTCGTTATTGTGCGTTTTTTTCTGCTCGGTGGTTTGACAACGTACAGACGCATTTTTGGCATTGAGCAAATTATCGGTGTGTCGGTGTACATCGTGACCAATGCTGTTATCATAATGGTCTACCAGGTTTGAAGGAGTGGTAGTTGAATAATTTTCGAAAACACGAAACGTTGTTGCCCAGAAACTATGTTTTATTTGTCTTGAATCAGGTCATATGCGCTCTCAGACGGGTAGTAATAGGGTCATTTAATAGGATTCAGCTATTTTAACAGCCGTGTCGTTAACACTTAGTGACACACCAATAATAGATTCTATTATGCAATAATTTTGGGAAGCAGAAGAACCTCAGAATTCAAGAGTTCCTGACACTGAAGATCAAAAATGTGAAGAACGGTTTATGTGGACAGTATTACGTGATGATAGTAGTCGTTTCTTCGTGAAATTATCATTTAAATCTATTTTATCGGGAGACACAGAATATTTTGGTCAAAATATAGTAAAAAACGTTGGTTCCATCGGTCTAGGGTTATCACACTCGTTAGCCTTGAACTGTTTTTATAATTTATATACTGATCAAATAACTGATAAATAACTGATAAATAATTTCTATACTGATTGCCCTCGTGCGTTTATTTCTAAAAATAAATAAATAAATGTAGAATATCACCTGACCAAGGATATAGCGTCACTAAATTATGTGAGTTTATTTTAAAAAAGTGCACGTTTTTATTTAGCAAATCGTAACAATTATTTTAATCGATTAAAAATGATTACGATTACTCCAGTATTCGGTTTCGATCAGATGAATCACGACATATTCAATAAATCATGATCATTAATAAATAATTAATAGTTAATAATTCGGCTTTGAACGTGTAAATGTACGTTCTTAGTGGCATTATTTTAATACCGAACGCGACGGATTAACTTCATCATTGACGATTATATTTTACTCGTGATATAGTCATACGTGAGGAGACGCTACTTTTTTTCACCATTTGACGTTTCAATGGTGTATTCCTGTTGGCGACAATGTTATTGTTCATAAAGTTTAACCCGTCGCTGTAACTGAGTATTTTTGAAATCAAGCATGTCGTAATAACTGTTTGTTAATCATTATTTATCAAACAACAATATGAAATTTTGAATATAACAAATTGATCAGCAGTAGGTTTTTCCAAAAACGTCAATGAATCAAATTTAATACCGATCCATTGAAATAGATAATTTGTTTTAATTTTTTTATAAATCTTCATACGTATGAATGAAGTGGACTGTTTCGTAACATGTGATTTGTCATTTTGTGTATCAATCTGGGTGATTATAAAAGTCTGACCTATGAATAAATTTTAAGGGCTACGAGGAAAAACGATGGTAGTCAATATTCCTAAACTTTTTAGCATTGCAGTTTTAAAGCTTACTCAACAAGTTAAACTCAAAATATTAAAACATAAAGTACGAAAAAATTCAAAAAAAAAAATTACTCTTGTAGTACAACTAATTTTTAATAAAGTGAATTAAAATAAATAAATTTAATTTACTTTTTAAAATAAATGACAAGATGATATAATTACCAGATTTTTTATCTTTTTTAACCACTACCATTTTTTCCCGTAGCTTTTCAATTAATAATTTAAAATTGTACCCAAAAACAAATTAATAAATTATTGTGTGTGATTCAAAAATAAACACCTAGAATTAAACATGATATATATATATTAGTAACAATTTTTACTTTTTAAATAAAATAATTAATGGATGTTGAGAGGAAAAATAATAATAATAATTGTTGTGCCCAAGAGAAACAAAGATGATCGAAAACAAATGTGCTGACCAACGTGGTACCTAGACCTTCGTCCCGATAATAGCATTATATAAGTAATGTTTACACATGCAAAACACACGAGAATTTCGTTTGGCCACTTTATTTATCGCACAATGCCAAAAGTTAGACGGACAGACATGTAACAACACGATGGAAAACCGTATGTAGACGTTTTTATTTCCAGTTCACAACGTTAGTGTTTTCTTTCGTCGGTGACGACAATGTCACTGAATAATACTGGATAATAATAATAGAAATATTGGCATGAAAAATGTTACATTTTACCGACTTTCAAGTCGTCAATTAAATTAATTAATTAATTAATCAAATTAGCTACATCTCTAGCAATAGTGGTTCGATTGCTGCTTAATCTGTATATCATACACCAAACATATTGGGAAGGAACGTATATCCGATGGATGAGGGCTTACAGGTAAATGCTTTTTACACCTACTCGAATTTCAGGGAGTGTCACTGAGTACATTGTACTCATAAATTATGTTTTGTTCGCTGAAACTATTTGGTCAGTGTTTTGAATGGCTGCAGTTATTATTGGCAAGTTGGATTGAACTATTCATAATTATATAGTAGTTTTGATTTACCGACTTACCATTGCTATAATCGATACGACTTTTTTTCTACGTAATGTTTGACCAATTTTTCATAAAAAAAAAAAAAAAAAAAAAATGATAAACATATAATGACAATTAGTGTTTTAAAAATGAAATAGAAAAAAAAACTTTTTCCTATTCAAAGCAAATAACATTTAATTTCTAAGTTTCAGGATTTTGATGAACCGATTTGATTTTTTTCATCATTAATTTCGAATTTATTAGTTCGTGTCTCGTGAATAGATATATCATACACATCTTTGATTCGATTTTACGTCCGGTGTATCCACGGCCTAATACAACGACGGTGGTGCAACAGTGAAGACGACGACATACGTCAGCTGAAGGTTTAGCGGACTGGCTGATTAATAAAACGAGAAAATAATAACGGCGAAAGATCTAATAGTATAACGGTACATGTGCGTACGACGAAAGCGATGACGACGACGACGACGTATTAGCACTCCAACGATCGCGCAAGGATGATTAATGGTGTTACGGCTTCATGGAGCTTACATAATATGTACATATATATATGTGTGTGTGTGTGTGTGTGTGTGTGCGTACGTACGCGTGCATGTGCACACTCGACGTCCAAATAAAAGCTGCCCATTGATTAAATATTTCATAAAACTTGGTGGCGCGGTTTCTCTTTCACACCACGTACTTGAAAAGGTTGAAGATAAAATTTCACTAACCCCCGAGAAAACGATCAGACATATTGCTTTGTACCCTCCTCTCAACTATTTTAATAACAACAATATTATCTCGCCAAATACATCGGTACCACGCATTGTTTGACTTTTCAATTTAGTTTTTGTGGTGCTTCGCAGGAGGTTCACAAAATATAGCGGTCTCGGGCCCTGGAGGCACTCATGACATCTACCTTTTGTTTTTCCATCTCTTGCATTTTATTCAGTCTCAACGATTCGACAACCACTATTATACGTGTAAGCCGGTGAATGGATTCTTAATTATTGCGAAAAACGTGATTATATTTTAAACTTTGCTAACATTGCTAACATTATTTTGGAGAAACAATGTTGCGTTGAAACGTTAGTTTATTAATTTACAAGGTATGATTTCTTAAAAATGATTCTAACAAATACGGTCAGTACGCAGTAAAACGCAATACTGTATTTAAATATGTTTCCATGGATTATTGCAATTTAATAAACGCTTTATTATAAGATAGTATGTTTTTTTAAGATAATAGTTATTCCTAATTTTTTACCACCTTTGGTGACAATGTTTTTTTATTTTATTTGTAATTTTTATCAACATTATTAAATGGAGAACATAATGCTTGGAATTTACAAGACGCACACTTGTTAAAAACTAAAAATAAACTGTAATAACTGACCTCACTCTATTTTTTGACCGTGGATAT
Organism: Sipha flava; assembly: GCF_003268045.1. Lineage (NCBI taxonomy): Eukaryota > Metazoa > Arthropoda > Insecta > Hemiptera > Aphididae > Sipha > Sipha flava. The sequence goes on from NW_020273635.1 coordinate 354,474, forward strand.
AAGTATGCAACACTTACACAATTTTAGTAACTCCTAATTTTTTACCTTGTGCGCACCTATTGTATTCCCTCAGCGCGTGTGTGCGTGCACTGTCTTCTTGTCTGGGTGAACTCGTAAATCTTGTACGCGCTATTTAACGTCTGAACGTAAATATATATATAAATATATATATGCACAACTTGTCAGTCAAGGTTGACATCCAATACTTTATTGTTACTCGAATCGACACTTCGTAGAGCGACCGTACAATGAACAGTCACGGGCGGATATTGTTCAATCCCGCGGAGTGGGTGGAGTAAATGGCGTATTGAGGACTTTGGCGGCCCTAGGGCCATAAGAGACAGAGGCTTTTTCCAACACAGGTGTTAAATTATAATACAAGTATAAATTACTAAATAGTGATTCTTGAGCTAATAATAATTATAAAATATATTAATTATTTTATTATTAATTAATTAATATACATTTTATACATTAATAAAAACATATATTAAAGTGTATACATAAAAATTAACTTTTCGAGCATTAATTTAAGCAAACTTATCAATCACTTCTTCCAAATTGAATTGCCGTGCCTGCCTATTCTCAATGGAAATAATTTCCAAAAAGTCGTTCCTCTGTCATCGTACTCTGTAAATAATTTTTTTATTATTTTAGTTTTGAGAACAATCGCTCTACTATTGCAACTGTAATAGATACCGTCAAATACAAAATAAAAACAGGGTATGTTATTGTAAGTGGAAAATGTTCAATTAATAAAATGTCTGCAATTTATTTTGTTTTTTTTCTTTTGACTTAATCAATATTATATCCTAAAAATATGATCGATAAAATAGAGTCTATTGAACAAAGTCTGGAGAAATATCGAGGTCATACCTTTTTTGTAGTATTTCTGCTTCCTTGTATAGTTTTTCATAATAAACAGTTCAAATAATGAAATCAGTTGTAAGTATTTAAAAAAATGTGAAACGTAATTAAAACTTTGAAATCTACATTCTATTTCGTTAATACTATGATCAAGCGTTACATTCAATATTTCGACTTTAAATTTTTTCCAAGTGATTCTAACCTTTGGTTTAGCCAAAACTCGACAAAACTCATAAAAAAAAACTTTTTTTTTAATGCCTTTGGTTTTTAAATGATTGGTGTTGTGCCCTATTTTTTTGAAAGATTTGTAGCTTCTGTAAAAAATTCCAAAAAATTTTCTCTTATAATTTTCAATTCACTTGTTAATGTTTGTAGTAGTCCTGTAGCTTTATGAAGATCAATATCTTTCTGTTCTAAAAATTGTGAGACACCATCCACTTTTTTCAATACAGTACTTACAAATACCAAAGTAAATATAAAGTTGAAACTTTTAAGACTTTTTACAAGTTGTTTAGCTTTTAAAATTTCGTTTTTATTTTTAAACAATAATATTATTTTTGTAAAAGCTTTTAAAATATTTAGAAAATTATATCGCATTGGAGAAATAGCGTAATGGCGTGATGATCACCTGATAGAGCAAACTTTTTTAAGTGTTACTTCACCAACTGGTAAAATATCAATTAGAATTTTCTAGCCTTTTCCACCTAATGCAAAATAAACATATACCTCATATATATACATATATTGGTAATTTTTGAATAACGGCAAAATGATTTTTAATTTCAATTAAAGCAATCATAGTATCATTTAAAACCAAGTTTGAATTATAGGAGTTACAGTGAATATACTCTGCAAAAGGATAATGAGTTTTATTTTTGTTTGGGCACCGTTATAAATTCAAACCATAACAGCTGCTTCGTCATAAGCTCCGTCATAGTTTTGTCCGCGTAATTTACTAGTATCTAATCCATCAAAAAATGAAACTTTTTGAAGTTATAGATTTTTTTACACATGTAGAAATTATATCAATTATTTCATTTTGTATAGTGGCACTTAAATAATTGAATTTTTTTAGGTTCTCGTTGTAAAATTTTTGATATTGTAAGGTCATACATCGCAAGAACACATACCTTGGGGGCTCCGGCCTAAAGAAGTTACTGGATGAAGTGATGTCGACGAGACGTGATTCACGGTATAAAAATAATATTATTATTGTACAAACACTGATTGCTAACCGTGGGTTGGGAGCAGAAAGTTGTTGGAAATCAATCGTTTCCAAAGTATTTTTGTATTATAATTATTCATGCGTGAACGAAATTCCCAAAAAATAATGATTACAACACGATCTTGACAAAAAAAAACTCGTTTCCATGAGTTGCGACAGAAGGAAAACATTTTTTTTCCAGATAGTCATTTTACACGCATCACACGTACGTAATATTATTACATACGTATTAATGCGGTACTCATTGCAGATCCCGGCTGAATAACGTGCCGTGGAAATCGAGTACAAATTCAAAAAGATTAGCGTGTGCGACGCATGATTACAACAGGTTGCGAATTATCATTACTAACATTCCGCTTTATTAAACACGTTATTTTACTCAGCGGAGGGATTTTTTTAAAAAAAAAAAAATTAACCTTTAAATTGAAGACTACGAACATATACATATATGAATGTACAAGATGCGCAAAACGCATTAAATTATTCTCGCAAACTATGTTACATCCGAGCAGTGACACCGGGAATACGATAATGCACGATCGTAGGTACTGCGCGTAAACTTCATTAATATTGTATCAGTACGATGCAACGGATCGGTTGCGCTTGGCGTTAATTAATTATAGATAGTTTACGCACAAAATTAAAATCTAATTGAAACACTTGTGAGGAATCATATGCTCACATAATACACGATGCATGTGCATGTACAATATATTCATAATCTTATCAATGCGTATAGAAATAAGAACTCTCATTTAATATTTTTCACAACCATTGGTTGGTTATTTACCTAAACCATCAAGGCTATAAAAGTGGGAAGCTGTATACATATAATATAGACTTTTATCGTATTACGCTTTTACTGTTGGTCCCAACACTATGTGCTGTTCAAATAATTACCAAAAGTGAAACGCACTCACAATAGCGTATATAATTTATTTATTTATTTGTGTGCTTTTCCATTTTGTAGCGTGTTTCTCGTTCTAATGCTACTCCATAAATACTTAATGCGCGTTCACCACTACTAACCGAAATGTAAATTTGAGCAACTAACAGCTCACGCTCTTTTAATTTTGTTGATTTCATTAAATTTAAGGAATGAGTTTTTCAAGATCCGATGTTTAAACGCGTAGATCATTTGAATATAACCGATTTCTCCCCATCTTTGCGAGAATATCGTTATTCAAATATTCATTTTTTCCTCTAAAATTAATTTGTATGTGGAAATTCAAAATAAAAAATTTGCCAATCGTGGTTGTTCGTTATAGAAAATGAAAATTCAAATGAACGTTATGGACGTAAAACTTGTATTTATATTCCATTCTCATACCCGATTTCTAAGAAGAAAATGAAAATAACAATCATAATTTCAGAATAGGTACACAGATCTCCTCGCTTTCATAGATTTTGATTTGAGTACAATATTGTTGTTTTAGTTGATTTGATTAAGAGATTTTGTATCAAGGATAGAAGTAGGATTTAAATCAGAAGACGTCTATCCTAGTAATTAAATTTACAAAATCCCAAACAAACCCTGTTCTCTCTCACGATATCTATACCCATCTCTCAGTTGTACGTACTTAAACGTACATAATGTACTGGAGGACAGGATAAAAGCTCATTTAATTCTTACTGGACGACTAATCGTGGAATCGATATAAAAATACAATTAAAATATAAAATAAATACGATAAATTATAGTCATGCTGGAATTACATTTTTTACTGTACAGCTAAATAAAACGAGAATTCGGTAAAACGAATGCATACAAATGAATACGAAATACATAAATAATAAAGATTATATAATTAAATGCGTTTCCATGAATCGGTTAATGGAAAATTTTTGAAAAAAAAAACTGTGTCAAAGAAAGGTTTAACCATTTTAAAACTATTTTGAATCTAAAAAATATACGTTTGATCATTAAACGCACGACATTATGTCGTTTATCAACAAATATGTTATATTATACCATTTGATGCAAAAATTATATGTTTTGCCTTATTGTACGATCGTATTAATATTTACGACATACATATACATATATTTTATATTTACCATAAAAATATAATTGTCAACACTTTTTTACAATAAATAACTAAACATATTAGTATACGTATTATTCTTTATTGGATAAAGAACCATGTCGATAATAAATAGGCATCTAAGTGGTGTGTATACTATAATACCTCGTATTTTTAAAGTTGAATGACTTAGTGAATGTAAACATAATGTGCTTATGCATACATCTATAAATGTCAAATTTGTTAAATATAAGGTTTCAAAAGAATAAAATAACTACTCTGGGATTCAAAAAAAATATAAAAAATTTTATGACATGGAAACGTACCCAAAGTACCGTATTAGGGACCTTTGAATATTATATATTATTTTCATCATATAAAATTATTTTCTTCATTTAAAATATTAAAGAAAAAAAATAAAAAAATACGTTTGAACTGACGAAAAAGTAATAACAATGATGTTTACAAGAATAAAGCATCAGGTATACTTCACCATCATAAATTGACTTTTGCACATTGAATTTTGTTATATAATTACATAATAATTGTTTAATTCATACGATGTGATATTATTAAATTAATATTTCATATAATAAATGTTAAAAAAGCCAATGAACTACGAATAAAACTTTCTGATTACTTCTGCGATATCATATCTGTTGAATTTTGAGTTTACTTTTCGAATATACTTATCGGACACAATGCAAGTGAATTTTGTTGTTCATTTTTAACCAAGATTGTACCGCGAATCAAATAAACAACAATCTTGGCTTGTTTAATTTTTAAACATAACAAGCTTCAAACGACGGAGACAACGATCATATTTTTCAACATTAAATTGGAAACCAACAAAAACGTGGATGGCAACGAAAAACAATTTTCGTGTCATATAAATCGCTTAAATTGCTTGTAAATACAAGTATCTTAGCACGTGTTGTGTATATATAATTTACAGGACACTTTTTGCTATTTTCAACTGCGTGGTTCGTGAAAATGATTTTCTTTCTTTTGGCTAACTTCTGGACCCTTTATTAAATTTCTCAAAAAATTTCTCTGAAAGAACGATTTTAAATTAAGGAGAAAGGAGAAGAGAAAAAAAGGTATTTTGTTTCGACTTTATTGACGCTATCGGAATGGTCAGTTTTATCCTTGTGCACAATGTTATTCCGATTACTTACGGTCCAGCGGTTCGTGACGGAACGCATCACAGTCGCATCCAAGCGGCAATTGCACGTGATCGCGGGATAGAGGCCGTCGGAATCGTTAGGCAGGCAGGAGAACAAGGATTAAAATAACGAATGTCTTTCGGTTTCTAAAATCTATCACCACGGATCACGTCCGAACAACATGTTACAATACACACGCTGCCGTCCCGGTAGTGCCACTGCGCACGGAACGTTAAAAAGATGAAAAATGCAAAACTCAAAAAGAAAATCGAAAACGACCGATCGCTTTTTTAGACAGGGGACGAAAAACAAAACCGAAATTGATTTTCTTATACTTTCCCGGATCCACGCACCGTGCATCGCGTTTAACACTCGTCCCCGTTTTGCACGCACGCCGACGTCTTCCGAGAGCAAACGCCGGACGACGGGCGCGGTATCACGGTAAAGTACAGTTTTGCCAGTGGCTCTTGGTCCACGTTACCGACGCAGGATGCGCGTCGGCCGAGGACCAAAACGGCTCGATGCCGATCGGCCATAAATCTTCTTGACATATTTATTATGAACCTGAGACGTCTAAAGGATTTCCTCTCGGCTATCACGGGTCGGTGGCAGGGCGATAAGAAGGAACAGGTCGGCTAGCCCGCCGTCGTATCCGTTTAAACGAGCAGATGTAGTACGGGTGCGCGTTACGCGTTTGTGCGCGCGGTAAATCCGGCCAACTACTACCAACAGCTCGCGCCGTTGCCAACGTTACCGGAGGAATTCGGTTTTAACGGGCGTCGCGGCCATCCACGACGTCGGGAAACGATTGAAATTAAGTTTTTTTTTTCGTTTTTGATTTCACGAAAATACCTCTCTCGTAATACCATCGCCGGTACAGAGATAAATGTTATTCGTTGTACCAATATCGTTGGATCGAAATATCGATTATTGATCAAACGACCATGTAATACTAAATCTCACTTTGTTATTTATTTTAATTTATTTATTTTTTTTTTTTTTGATGAAACAAGGCACGTTAAATAAAATAATTTTTTTTCAAAAGAAAATAAACACCTGCTTGACAATGGTTTCTTTTTCAGTTTTTCGTTAATATTGGAGATAGGACCGACGACGTTTGGGTAATGTTTATCAATAAAATTGTTGGGGGTTCACAATTTTTCTAAAAAATAAATGATTTCATAATATTATATGAATTACATATTAAGCATTATATGCATTTTATCAATGATATAAGGTATGAATTGATAATTATACCATCATACAAATATTTTTATACAAAAATTACAATCCCTTGATATAAATTAATATTCTCTTCCTCTGTACTTTCGTAGTATATAATTTATTATAATTTATCATTTTTTTTTGGGGGGGGGGGGGGTTGAGACCCGGGAACTATCTCTGAAAATATATCACTGATTGCTGTACTTACCCGGTGTGCAAAATCCTATAGCATAGTAGTCGCATAGTTGTCACACTGACGGTTGAGAAGTTACGTACCTGTAGACTTTTTAGAGATGTGTTATGGACGCTTAACGCCAGGTTGAACGAAGTTACTGTATACGATATCAACATATGATGACTATAAATAGTCAACAATGTCATATTGTGAGGTTAATAATGTTAGTACATAAAGATTAACAGAACTTCTTCTCATTTTCTGCGCATAGACTTCACAATGATTATTTTCCAAAAAATAAAAAATAAAACGTAAGTTTAATTCATGCTTGCCGAGATTTGAACCGTTCACCCCTACCTACCTATTCCTAGACATATACTACTGAGATACCCTATTCAAACGTTAAGTAATAAATAAGTTAGTATACTAAAAGTAAAAGTAAACATTATATATGTAACATTATATAATGATGCGTTTATAAATAAATCGGTGATGATTTTTTTATATCGAAACTGGTGGTAAATATACTTGTATTTGCAATACATTTTTATTTTTATGGAATATTATAATATATAAACTATTTGGTATTATTATAAATTTTATATTTATATTTATTATTATAAAAATTTTCAATAAATTATTTAGGTATATAATTTATTATATTCATATTTAATAATAGATACTTTACTACTTTTTTGTCAAACATAAAACGTAAAATGAAATTTAATAAAATAGCGAGCAACAACCACAAAATAAAATAATAAATCATAAACCATAACCAAATCATAAGTATACAGTTCGACAGCGACCGTCGGAATTACGAAAATATACAATATTCGATAACAACGTAATTATATACATAACAATATCAATATATTCGAAAAAATAGTAATTAGAATAATACAACTTGATATGATGTTGTGGGTAATTCGTGATAATTTTTATAATTTATAATTATATTGATGCAACGTACACAACATACCAATAAATGCGCGTTTTTCGATTTACTTTATTTATCATACTATTATGGTTATTATAAGCCTAATGAAAATATTAAATATCATCTTATTTTGTAGATAATTTATATACATAGATTTACCAACTCAACAAAAATCCATGGTCTGATAATCGCTAGAGGCACGACAGGTTCCGTTTGTATCATTATAGTTATTACTATAGTCTATAACAGCGTTTCCCAAACTGTGGTCCGCGGACCCTTAGGGCTCCGCATGTATACCGGAGGGGGTCCGTGAAAGTAAATTTAAAATTTACAAAGTATAATTATATATTATTGTTTTTAGTTTTTTAATTTTTTTTTTTTACTAAGAGGTCCGCGATCATTTTTATTATCCCTAAGGGGTCCGGAAGAAAAAAAGTTTGGTATTTCAAATTATGTTTTATTAATAAATAATAAATAATAAAACGCATAATTGTCCGCAAAAAAACGTAATGTACATATATTTTGGTATTTTGTTTTTTGATTAATATGATTATTACTCATTACAAACTGAACTACGTATGGAAGTACTTAATGTAACTAGGTTATTCTGAACGTCATGCGATGACACATAGAAATTGAAATTTTTAGTAAATTTTGGGACCCAAACAGTACTTCGCATACAGATTAATAATTTACATTACATGTTCAATCTAAATGTGCCTACGTATAGAAGTCTTTTTTGCGATAAGTTTTTAGTGATGCTCATGAGATGGCTAATGGATATAAAACGGGGAGGTCACATTTGAGATCTAAACAGAATATCACATAGTAGTGGAAGTCACACTATTGCACACCGGGTACATTCTGTGTTCTGTTTCAGATGTACTAAGTGTACAATTTACTGCAGATTTGTTCTATTTACAGGGGAAGGGGAAGGGTCAACATCATAGAAAAATCAATACATTGTTCGCTACGCTCCGAATCGAAAATAATAACAACGTCGGTAATCGGTTTAGTTTTTCTTATTATAAGAAATCACCCAACATTACACATAAGTTTTACTACCATGTTACCATCAAAATTATAAATAGTGGTTAGTGCTTAGAATAGACCAGAAAAAATCCTCGTTTGCTCTGGTTAGATCTACCACATAAAATTAAAAGTAAAAAAAAAATCGTAAAAGTTTACCTTGTGATTTCCAATATATTCGTTGTCTAATCTCTAATAACGTCTCTAATCTATTTGAAAAATTTTGAAAAACTACGAAATTTATATTAAACATAGTGTTTTTACACTTTTAAAATTTCAGAAAATTACTATTTTTGTATTTATTTAAATTTATTTTATTTATATTTGCTATTATTGTTTTCTACGTTGATGCTGTTCCGATACACGTCTGAAAGCCGACAATAACTTACATTGTAATTTTCCGTAGAATACAATACGATGCGAATTATAACAATGCATGAAACTATAACGTGTGTGTGTGTCTAATTTACGTGCCGGGGTTAATTAAAATATGACAAATGCAATACACGTTACATTCATTTTGGTGTGGATTAATCGTAGTAACTAGACTCTATGAATTCTTTTTTTTTATTAAATTAGACAAACAAATACCATAATAATATTGAAGAAAATTTAATTAGTTATTCATCTCTTAAAAACATCTCTGCATCAAACGCGTAATTTAACAAGAAAAAAATCCTATATAAGTATGAAATTTCATGGCATTTGAAAAACAATTCAACAGTATCAATTATTTACATTTTTTAAACATACTGACTAACATCAAGACGAAAAAGTCTCAAGTGATCAGATAAGCTCTCAATAGAAAAACTTAAAGTAATTTACAGAACATTTTAAAAAAAAAATCAAGAAATATGTTTAAAATATGTTTTCATATCCGAACGAGAGAATATTTTATACTAATTGAAATATTAAACTATTAAATAACTGTGTTTCAAACTATTTATAAAATACTAGAAATTTGTAACTCGTCAAATCAAGGAAATGTACAAGTTTTGAATGGCACATACATAAGAACAGTTTTAAATTCTGACACCGTGTATACGTGTTACAGGTTTTTATGACAGGAAATGAAAAAAAAAACGATTTAACTGGAACATTATTGTTTTGCTGAGCGAGATTTTTTTTTTTTTTTATAAAGTACGATTTGATAGTGTCAAGCAGAATAGTTTTATGTTTAAAGTTACAATATGTACTCGTTTTTATACCCTTGTGTTTCAAAACCATTGAAATAGTTACAATTCGGATTATTATCCGAAATATTAGCTTCCTAATATTTATTCCAATGATTATCAGAAGAAATAAATGAGTCGAAGATTAATATTATCAAGACATTAATAACGAAAACTTAAAATTAAGTGATTTAACAGATTTTGGTGAACATCTTATGTTGCTTTTACGAAAGACAAAACAGTCTATTATGATTTAACGCTTGAAAATATCTTTCTAAACTAATTATTTGCGTTGTTTCTAACCTATTGTTGACGATAGTAAATTTGGTAACTACTTTCTTAAATAATCTAATAGTAAACTTTATTCTTTGTGAATATACTGGCAGTTACTTAAAAATAAAACAAATTTATGACCATACTACTTTAATATTGGTGGAATAATTAATAGTTAACAAATCACTTAGATCGTGAGAGCACATAACTATTTTCTACATAAAACTTTGATAGCATTATTAATGATATTTTTTATGACTAATAATAATCGCATAGTTCAAGCAAATCGGAATATATATTATCACAACATTTATATAAACTGATAAAACTAAAAATAATAATTTTATCCATATACCTACTTAATTTTATAATGACTAAAACTTCAATAAACCTCATAAAATATAACTACTGTCATTGTATTTATACTAGACAATTCAACTATATGCAGATCACTTCTTATTTACAATTCAAACCTGAAATTTACGTCCGTGAGTCTCCGTAAAATTGTTCGGCTGCAAATTCAGTAGGGTATAAAAAGCAAACTAAAATACGAGTGTAATTCATTAAAGCATAAATTCATTAAGAAAGTTGTTGTATTTCATTTTTTCAATCTTATAATAATAATTGTTTTTACATTGTTTTTAATTTTTCACGTATTCATACATTAAAACCTATCATAATATATAACTTGATATTTTCATTGTTATTATTATTATTTATTCATTATTAATCAAATTATTGTGTTTTTTTTTTTTTTTTTTATGACAGTATATAATTTTTTTTGTTACGGATGGAAAAATAAATTACAATACATTTTTTATTTTGTCAATTAAAAAAAGAAATTAAGTAATTAGTTAATATCTTAAATCTCACATTTAACACTTCTTCGTCAAATGATCAAGACAATTTGCTGTAGATATGTGTGACATAAACATATCATAAATGATAGTGATTGATTTCAAACATTAACATTTTTGAATAGATAAAATATTAAAATAAACTTCATGGGTGATGGAACAATGTATTACAATTATTAAAATGTTTTAATGGTATAATATTTAATTAATTTAAAATACACTTTAAAACTAAAGAAAATACAAACCACTTTAAGCGTATTTAAAAAAGCGATTCATAAATATTTTAAAATCCTATAAATATATAATAAAAAAAATGTTTATAATGAATATACTCAGTATTAATATATTAATGTGTTTATTAAATATCTTTTAATACTAAAAAAATACTAGATACCTAATGTATCAAAATTAAACTACAGTAAATAAATTAAATAAAAAGTCCATTAAGTCAATGATTAACCGAATTATGTGCGAAAGATGAATATATATATATATATATAAGTTATGATACATAGTTATTAATAGTTTTGCCTAAGATTCTAAACATTAAACTTTATACTGATCGTCCGTTTAATGCTTTTAATCACGTACAACTAAGTTAACAAACGCCAAATCAAAAATATCCCAATTATAGAGATGCTAATTGAATGCGTTACATTTTACGATACCATAAAAACTGTAAACAATGGTATAAATATTATAACCAAATATTCCAAATATTGAGTTAGGAAGAGAGGTTTCCATAATTTATGTAGGAAAATAACCTACATTCATTATATTATCCCAAGTGTCATAATATTTAAAACTATGACAACAGATGATTCAAACATTTGTGTACAGAGATTGTAATCACATTCCTGCTCTTATCGCTCTTTGCCATGAAATAATTAAGAAAAAAAAAAAGAACTGATCAAATGAAAAAAATCATACCTGTTTATACAATCATAAAAAAAATGCATTTAACGAAAAATTTGTTTGTTCTTTTATTGGCAATTAATAGTATAAACAAAATGTTTATATGAAAAATTATATTTTCCCTATTAACAAAAGAATATAAATATAGAAAGGTCTTACCATACTTATTTTCTTAGAAACCGCATGAAATGGTTGTGTCGGGGTTACCAACATCCGGATCTTTATATAAATGTATAAATAACACGAAATAAATATCAAGTTATTTATTTAAAATTAAATAAAAGTAATGCAATTAATTTAATAAAATTATTCCAGGTCACGTGGCTAGCTCGAATAAGTGGTCGCGGTGAGAGATATCGGACCTGAACAAGTGCGATAAAGAATGGGATACACGATCGACAGCAGACTTGAGCAAGCAAGCCGTATCGACCGTAATCATTTTAATAGCGGACACTTGTGTAAGCGCGTCCATAATGTTTGTACGGATATTGGCCCTGAAAAGGGCCATTTTTAGTGTGGACGAATAGGTCCAAGAATCGCGGAGCCCCGCGTGTAAATGCCGCTGGAGCCGGATTCGTCGTTGTTTTCCGCGGCTATGGTTGCTGCAGCCGCTGTGTAATCGTCGAGATTGCTATCGCCGTGAACTCCGCAATTACCCTCGTCGTACTCACCGTACCCATTGTCGTCGTCGTAATCTCTGCAATCGTCGTAATTGCCGTCGAATGGCTTCTATTCTTCCTATATTTTGGATGTTAATCGTTGCGAATGGAAGAATGGAGTGTCAATGGTCTGAAAAATGACCGATATATATACCCAATCAGATATCGACGCTCCATTCTCATTGGTTGAATTTTTATTTATCCAGTCTACGATGTAAAACGACCTTATTCCTCCGCTGTATTAGTTGACTTCATGCTATTTCACATGGTCACAATGATGTTCTTGGTGTCCCTGAAAAGGGCCATTTTCGTCTAAGCGCGTGCTCTGTTACACGCAATAAAAAAATTAAATTAAAATTATAAAACGTCGACGTGTAACTAACAGCATTAATAATCAAATAATCAATGAAATTTATTTAACGGTGTTTTAAAAATAATTATTTTTAATTTAACGATGAACTGCCAGTAATCGTTAACACGCAGAAGATAATATTTACTCTTAAAACTGTATTTTATAATATTGAAAGACTTAATATCAGTAATAATATCAATAGTCATTTTTAATTTTAATTCCCTTTTAAGCTTAATAGAAACTATTATGTTTATTTTAAATTGTAAATAATATCAAAAATTAATAATGTACATTCCAAATAAACTGATGCAGGGCCGTTCCGTGGGGAGGTCTTGGGGGGGGTCTCACTCTCTCAACAATAACACTGGTCGGCAGTCGAACTTGTTTCATTATAGCCTAGAAGGACTAAATTTTACTTACGGAAAACAAATATTATATTATTCGTAATACAGTGTATACACGAATAAAATTTATATAACTACTTATTATACAATATAAAATATTATTATTATATATATAATTAAATTATCAATTTTAAGAACGTGCGACACTGATATATATACTGATATATATACATGTTAAAAAGTAAAAATACGACTGCATATAGTCATAGGAGTGCGCAGTCCTGCATTTCAGGGGGTGCCTGCAATAATTTCGGGACCTATCTTAACAAAAAGCATAGGTACATTTGATAAACGATTAAATAAACGTAACTTTAATTTTCTATTTGATATTATGCGATATATTAGTCCCAATCAATGTTTTCCTTGAATCATGTGTATTCTTCTTAATTAGCTTCAATTATTTATGATTTGTACCTTTACAGCCAACTGTAGCTATTGTGTCATCAAAATAAGTTTTCTCACGAGAATGTAGAACATTTAGTTTTAGTCTGTCCATTACGAAACACTATTTATCTTTTACCAGATATTTAGAGTAGATTACATTTCATTTGAGCACCATTAGTTATAATACAGACCCGTTACTCTTAGACTTAAATCGTAGGGCCCTATTTACAACATTTCGGGAGGTGCCCAGACACACATGACACCCCCGTGTGTACGCCTATGCATATAGTTACATACATTGAGTAAAATAATTGTAGTCGGCATTTTCTATATTATTCACCCCCCCCCCCCCTCCTGATTTTCATCTACGGGACAGCCCTAAGCTGATGCAAACAGTAATATTTCTCAATTCTTAATTTAAATATGGATATTTCAAAAATATGATAAAGTAAAAATCATATCACTATAGTATAATTATACTAAAATGGATTGATATAATTTTTCTTGTAAAATCAGGTTAGATAATATGATTATCATAAACAGTGCTATAAATACACGTATGCTATTCGTAATTAGACACTTTTTAATGTTTTGAAACTGTACATGGATGCGTAAGTTGGATGATTAGATGGATAGATTAAGATGCATAAGTTACTTTACAAAGTAAGATGGTGTTGGCATTTTTATGCCACATAGAAATATTAATAGCTATATTGTAATTAAAATTTTAAGTAGACCATAAACAACCAATGCAAAAACCAACATTAATAAAATATAGGAAGTTACGAGCGAAATATAAAGCATCAAAGCAATATAAAAAATGTATTAAAATAAAAAATTAAAATAAAGCAATTCCAATGAAATTTTTCTATGAATTAGTCTTGAAAGTTAGAATTATGATATTGTTGTAAAAATAAATGCTTACAATTAAAATCTAGGTAGTTCTTAAATAATATTTATATTATAATAGTAACTATTTTTATAACTGATGTATAATTTATTTTCGACCATTTAAATAAGTTTACTGAAATACTATTAGTTATATAATTAAGTTATGCATAAAAGGTATTTTATTAAGAGGAATTTGAGAGTCCATGGTTTTTAAAAAATATTTTGCCATTTTGAAACAACAAATTGTTTTTATGATATACTGCGATGGGGAACCATTAATATGATTATTCTTACAAACAAAAAGTTAGAGAAGATTAATAATTATTACTATGTGAGATGAGCGTATTCAATGAAATTAGTTTACTTTTACAAAAATGGCCAATAGGAGCAATATTGAGTCTCGTTCTATAATGATAATTTACTCGATAAAACTGTTCAAAACGTTCGAAGCGGTAATCGTGTGGTAACCATGGTGTTTCGGATAAAACCAATGTTTCTACTCGTAGATACAATGAATGCCGATTAAGGGCCGTTGTTTCGGCTTATTCTAAAATAATTTATAACCGAAAGCATTTCTCTGGATAATTAAACGGTTTGATTTCTTCAACTCAGTTATCATAAAGTGAGTATGTTTTCAATGTTGGATGTATAGGTTAAGAATAAAGGTGTAGACCAAGGGAAACGTTTGGTGACCAGTATACACACACAGCTCTTCTTTTCGGTAACACTACAGATCTCACAAACGGTACCTCCCACCCACGGGCAGTCATGTGAAGTCCTCGAGTAAAAGTATTCAAATACTTTTCGTGCACTCAAATAAGTATTTCAAACGGTTCCGAAAAAAATAATGATTGGACGTAGTATCTTAAATACTCTTCTGGATTATCTGTATCTATAATCAAATACTTTTTTCAATTACCCTATTTTTTTTTTTTACAAATTCTATTTCGATTCTATCACATTAAAACAATAAATCAATTTACCAATTATAGATATTCTATTTATATAATTCTTTATTTAATATACTCAGCCAATGATAATTCTTAAAATTTGTCTATTAGTATACTTCATAACAACGATAAATTATAAACTCCATAATATCATAATATTAATTTTAATATTTGAAAACTATTGATTTGTATTTTTTAAATCGGTTATTATTCACAAGAAAAAAATATTATTGCAAAAGAAATAAAAAAAAAATAAATATTTTTTAACATTTTTATTTTATAATATTTTGAAATGAATAATTAAGAAATATATTTAAAATAATCCATTAAATACATATGTATGATAAATTCTTAATTGCAAATATTAATGCTGTGCGAATAAATTCATTGGAATGTTCATCATTAATTGAATAGAACTAAATGGTTTTGTGTACAATACTTTATTAACAACGGTTAACTGCATCCAATAAACGCATCAGTGTAAAACTAATTAGATACTAGATGATAATGTTCTCAACAACAACCGTAATTGATATTTTTCATGTAAATCATCATATTTGTGTAAATTCTACTCTTTTTTTGTTCCTATTAAATTAAACAGTTTTATTTATAAAAATCTTGAACATTTTAACGGAACTTCATTTTTTTTTTTTTTTTTTTGAAATCATAAGTAATTCAATTTCTCTAAAAATGTAATATTTAAATCGTAAAAACAGAATGATAAAATATTTTCAATGGGACAGTAGTATTCGGTTTTAGTTTAAGTGTAAGTACAAAGATTTAAAAGTAGAATATTTGAATATTTAAAAAATTATCATTGTTGTTAAATTATTCTTAAAAATACAATTCTTCTTCCTTAAAAATGTATTTAAACTTCAACAATATTCAGTTATTTGTTGAGTGATTTATACCCCTCATTTTGTAGGATCATTAATTGATAAGCTACGTGATACTTGAAAGCACTTTCTAATATAACATGCACTTTTTGGTAACGAGTATATTATTGACTATAATAATAATTTTAAATGTAATAACATGTAACATGCCATTTGCAATAATAACATAAGTAGTATTTAAATATTTCTATGGTTTCTTAAAATAATACAAATTGTAAACATTTCTCGCTCAGTATTGTCAGTGTTATGGCTTACATTTCATAACAATACAAAATTAAATTCATCATATAAGATAATCTACTTAATTATTATACATTTTTCTAACATATTTAAATAAAAAATAATAATTATACTTATTCAAATATCGTTCATTCAAATAAAAGTTTTTCATTTAACTTTATTCAATCTTAAAATATGATTATTAGAAATAATATGTATAAACACGAACATTCCGAAAATTCTCAAAAAAAAAAAAATTTAAATTAAGAGTGCATTATGAATACTTAATAAAAAATATGTACCTACAAAATTTTCTTCGATTTTGCAAATACTCCAAAAATAAATATATGTTTTCATTATTTACCTGCAACAAGCACATACAAATATATTAGTTTTCACCTGGTCGATTTTTATTAACATTTTCGATTAGATATAAAAATATATCATAAGTATACATATTTATTCATCAGTACTTAAAAAATGCTTATTATAGTTATCATATTATATCATACATTATTTATCAAATTAAAAAATTAAACTTCATGATTTTTATTTTTATTATTTATTTATTGACGAAGAAAAAACTCCATTTACAAAATAATTTCTATATAATTACATTGTGTAAAATAAAGATTTACATAAATAATACAAACTAGTACAAATTTACATTATAAATCCAATTTTCATAAATATACTAAAACATAAACATAAATTATAAAGTAACAATATTTTATAACATTCGCAGTCAACTAAAATTAACTTCAATATTATTTCCTATGGACATCAGAATATTGGCGGGTGAAGATTGTAAATAATTCTTAGAAATATTGTTAATTAAAAAACAGTCATTATTTATGGTAGATTTAATATTAATTCGACAATTTAATTGTGACAACAAATAAGAATAATCAATGGAATTATTTAATAATTTAGATAAAAATGTATAGTGGAGGTAATCTCTTCTTTTTTTTATAATAATTCTAAATTAAGTATATTAATACACCATTATAATCAGTATATCGTTGGCGTTCAAATTTGAATTTAAAAGATAAAAAACGGAGAAAGCGATTTTGAACTGCTTTTAGATTTTGAGTTGAACAAATTTTATCTAAGTACCAAGTAAGAAAGGAAAAATTTTAACTATGATCTCATAAATGTAAAATATAAGTTTTTAAAAACATATATTTAAAAAATAAAAAATAAAAAAATAAATAAAGTTAAAAAAAATAAATTTAATTAAAATTTCAAAAATTACGAAGTTTTTAAAAACATCGTAATTTTCGAAATTGGAATGTGTACGCGTAATAAAACCTAAATTTAAGAGAGCTTTATTTGTTATTTTCTCTATACGACTGTTGAAACATTGCTTAGTCAATTGTAATACTTAAGTCGGAAAATTATTTAACTAATTCTATAGAGGTATTATTTAGTTTTTAATCATAGTAAATACTAATTTTTTGATACTAAATGTTAGTACTTTTCATTTTTCAATGTTAAGACCTAATCGATTTAAATTACACCAATTGTAAAAATTTGTTATCTCTTCATTTAAATTATTGCAATCACTCATTGAATATAATTTTTTTAAATATTTTGACATCATCAGCAAACAGTAAAATATTACTTATTATTATATAAATTATTATGTCACCTTGTGGAGCACAAGAAATAACATGGATAGGTTCTTATATATAATTCCTAAATTTCACTATCTGAACTCTATTAGTTAAAAAGATAGGTAAGCCAAGATAATAAAGTATCGCAAAATCCAAAACATTTCAGCTTGGTTATGAGTAATAAATGGTTAACGCCATCATATACTTTTTTTAAGTTTGTAAAAACAGTATCCATTTGAAAACCATTTGAGAACCAGTTGAAAAATACTTGATAATTTCGTGTTTTAATTTATTGTAATGTACTGCACTCTACGAAAACCATGTTAAACATTAGATAATAAACTGTTTAAGATATTGTATATTGCTTTATTTATGTAAAGAGTATGCCCTAGTCACACTCACTACATTTGAAAATATTTTTGATAGTATTAATATCTTTGAAATAGGTATATAATTAGTTACAGACGAACGATCACTTCTTTTTAAATATCGGAGATATATAAACAGTTTGCCAAGTGGATATAAATATACTTAATTCTAACGAATGATTAAAAAGAAAAATAATAATAGGTGCTAGAATAATGCGACATTCATGTAAAAATTGATAAATTATCATGGCCTATCGCCAAATTTGATTTTAAATTATCGAGCTGATCTAGGACATCTATAAATGATATCTCAATATTTTAATGCAAATAAATGATACAATAGTATGATTTATTTGTGCCAAATATGATAGAAATTTTTTATATGCACATTAAAAAATTTTAAAAATTAGATAAATTAGTTTCAATAACGTTAAGTTTTTTTATTAAATTTGTCGGATTTCTCATTAAATGATTTCAGCGTTTTACCTTGGTTGTTGACTGCATTTATAAGTTTAGTTTGAGTAGACTTAATTTCGTTTTTAGAGATTAAAATATCATTTAATTTGATTTCCATTGTAGAAAAATCGTAACAACTTGTATAATAATACTAAGTAGATATTTGATATTGAGTAGTAAACTTTACCCGAGAACGATATGATAAAAATTTCACACAGCACTAGCACATAATATGTTTGTCAGAGCCGTTTGACTACACAACGATGACTCTGATTTTTATATCACCCGGTCGATTTTTATAAACATCTTCAATTAAATATACTAATATAAGAGTACATATTTAAATATATGATTTTATTTATTTATCATTACTTAAAAAATTGTTTGTTATAGTTATCATATTATATCATACATTCTTTATTAAACTAAAGTTCATGATTTGTTTCTGTGTTTGCTTAGCAATATTATCTTACGTATTGGTTGAAATATAATTATTAGGGTACGTAATAACCCAACATCCAACAGAGCAATATTATATATAACGTTATTCTTGCGCGTACGATTATATATTCATAAGAAAAAAAAAATTAAACGCCGGTCACGAAGAATGATTGTTCTGTAACGACCTATCTACTTTATAGTAACCCATTACACAGCCCATCTATTTTCAATAGCGATGGACGATTGTTTAGTTCCGTACACGATATAATGTTCCATCAGCTTACGAATAATTCCGGGCCGTATACGAAAGCGAATCCCGATGCCGATACAATGCAATGCTGTTGTGGATCTTAAAATACGACCCGAAGTAATCGTTAAGCCTACCGAACAACTGTTACTGAATGTATTCGTTCACTGACGCAGTCAACGTTTAATTACACATATGGTTGATCGATCGATAAGATTTATTTTTTAATGATATCGGTTTAAGGTGTTGACTAACTACACGCAGATTTCAGGCACCGCGTATATTTGGCGTTGTTTGAATGATCCGCCTACATCTTCAAGTATTGGTTCACAGTGAACTAATACCCACCACCTCGATGCGACACAAGTAATCTTACTGTTTGATTGAGTCTTATTAGTTTTGACGGTGTCAGACTACGTTTGTTGCCCATTCAATAATGTAACTAATGTACATCTTGTGTACACTCCGTGGCTCGTGAACGTCCTAAGTAATGAAGTACGTCCGTATCGCTTTAGGAGTTTGAAATTAATTCACGATTCACAAATTATTCATCTTTGCTACCAGTCGATTGCCATGGGTACCTCAAATGTTACGAAGGTTAACATTTCACCTAAATTTAATATAATATTTATTTAATTTTTCAATTGCAGCTTGACCATCATCGTACAAATCAATGATAATGAATCGTATACAAATTATTAAAACGATATTATATAAAACGTTCGGGTTAAAAAGTATTTTGTATTATATAAAATGATTTATGGACACTCTTTCAATAAAAATAAATCGATAAATAAATATGTATCAACAACGATACATTTAAGTGCATTATATTCCTAAAGATCAAATTAATTGTATTAAAGTTGGTTAAGATTTAAAAACAGTGAACAGTGACTTGCGTTTAAAAATTTATAAAATTATTATCTTCAATTAAATCACGTAAAATAAAAATAATTCATATGTCTAAATAATATAATCGTATATTTTTTCAATGTACTGTAATGCTTTGTTGCTTAAGTCTAAAATGTTTAGATTAAAAAATATTTATCAGTTTTCAAGAAGCTCCCGAGGTAAAAAATAAATAAATAAAGGCTTAAGTCCCGAACAAACTGATATGTGATTCAGTGAATTGATAAATGCACTATTATAAAACTACAAGTGATTTCATGACATTACATGTCATTTTAGCAGTTTTAGATTTAACATCTCGTTTCAGTATATGTAATAACTTTGAATTATTTGAAATAATCTAATCGATTAATCGATCAATACATCATATTATTATTATTATTATTATTATTACTATTAGTAATAGAAAAATATAAAAATTAAAAACATTATTTAAGGTAAATTCAAAATACTCATAAATTTCAATTCGAACCAGTAAAAAAGTAAATGTATATCTCTAAATTGATTGTACTAGTCACAACATCATAACTTAATCGTCTTTGGAAATTGGTTATTTTCGATATAAATTTCAGAGAAAGTTTTTCCCAGTCACATATACTGAGAATGAAAAACTTTGGGCTTTTGACTCTAATAAAAAATATTGCTAAAAAGAAGTTACTGAAGAAATATTTCATCTGAAATTGCCATACGAGTATATTTATTTAAAAAACTGCCGATTTTATATTATCCGTAATCCTTTCGTAATACGTCGTACTGTTTTCATCGTGCTCAGATAGATTGGTGATTGAATTCTTTCTATTTTTCCTCTTTTTTTTTTCGAATACTCAAACCTTATTAATACGGTTATGCATCAAACAGATGCATAATTATTTATTTATTTAAATTCTCAAGTAGCCATGAATAAAACAACACTGTTTGACTTTTTGTCATTTAATGTTTGAGTAAACATTATTTTGTACCTCAACATATTTGTACAATCCATCCAATTAGACCCGTCTAAGAGTCAAAAGGTCTGTAACTAAGTTTACAATTTCAAAACATGCTATCGTTTAGAGACAGTCAGGCTATACGTCGTCCGAAATCTCCTAGAGTTATATTCTACATCGATCTAAAAGGATTTAGAAGGCGTGACAAATAAAGAAACAGCCTACCGGGTGCACATATGTTAGGACACGACAATTTTATTTTATACGTTGCGTACTTATTTTTTTTAGTTTCAGTATAAACAATATTATGTTTATAGAACTATCAACTATTTGAGGAGCCTCATGAGATAAATTTCTCAAAATATAGCAACTTTAAGCATCGAAGTATTATTCTCGTCCCTGCTATCAACACTGAATACTATGACAGCTTGGCGAAGTAACACAAAAAACAACGATAAACAAATAAATATACGTTGATGGTGGATATTAAACTATTTATCGAATTTTGGACTAATGACAGTGCATTATAAGCTCTGACGGGCTACAAATAAGACGTATCCTATCCGAAACCTAACGTGTCTACGTATAAGTCAAAGTACACTGTTATCAAACATTTTGTTAAATAAATAATATTAGGTTTCAGTTTATCAAATGGTTAAAGTCGTAATAACGGTACATAGATGGATTTTTTTTATGTCATCCTTTAAACGAACTATGGCAATAGGTTAGATAATCATAACCTTAAGCAGTATATATTTACGCATTCTCAAAATTTGGTTAATAATTAATAGAAAATAAAACGAAAATAAATTACAACAAATTAAATTTTTATATACTTACAAACGCGTGGATAACTAAACATAAGAACTCCATTTTCATGATAATTCGTGGAACGTAATAAAATTATCAACTGCAATAATTCAATCGAATGTGTAAGTTTTAGTTTTTAAGTATATTTCAAAAAGAAGAAGAAAAAGTAAAAGGAGCAACTGAAATTCTTTAATCTATTCTTCTACTATAATATGATTTTTTGGCATACGTACCGATTTCGAATAAAGGAGGAATTGATCCATGTGCACATAATCCTACCGAGCTAAGGAACAGCCCATTGAGTATTTACTACCACACTAACACTGGCCTTTGGGACCGAATCATTGGACTGGGATAGGTTTCCTTTGATAGGTCCTAAGGACCATGACCTGCATTTGAGTTACACAATTGAATACAGTTTAACATCAAGCATAGTTCATTTTCAAAAATAACAAATAGTATTACAATCACTAGATCAACTCTGTTCCAAGTATCGAGTTTCCAGGTGAACTTAAGTACGGGAAATAATAGTAAACTAGAATTATTTTGGTTCCTTAAATAAATTAAATGCAATGTTCATTACGGTGACGAGATAAGTGTAAGTGGAAAGTTGATAAATCCTAATTTTAAATTCGAATTACTTCATGGATATAATTTATAAGAGTATCCTTATTAATAAAACATAATTCTAGACAGAAATAGAAAATTTACTAATGTATCTTTAACTTTCATATATGAATCACTAACTCGTACAAAAAAGGGACCCGTCTATTATACCAATTTTTACAAGAGACACTTAACACTATCTAGACAAAACTGGGAAGGACCTAGGTATAAAAATGCATAGTCTACCAAAATAAATCGTAACAATAATTCCCAAAATGTTTTTAAACTTACCTGTTTTGGTAATTTAAAGTTGTTGGACATTTCCTCTTTCTGCACTTAACCACATGAAATTCATTTAAAACACAGTTATTTTAATAAAAACAGATTATTTTTTATAATAAGAAATCTTTTATTATTTTAAACAGTTGATAAATGTATTATTTTATTATTAATATAGTGTTGCTAATGCGAGTTGGCCAATAGTAAATTATTTTCTAAAATATGGAAACAAAATCCTTTGGAATTTAGAACATCAACAATTTTAAATCGTTTGATTTTTAATCTATTTTAGGAATCTTTTAGGTGTAAAATTGCTTTTCGTTTAGCTTGATTGGCGAAGTATTTCTTTTCTTAATGGAAATTTGAACATTACGAAATCTCAAATAAACGTTGATACATTGATTGTAATATGATTTTCTGTGGAATATTCAAAATAATGTTTCTGTAAATAGAAATTAAAAACTTCTTCTGTTCTCTAGATGGTAACAATTTAGTTTCTTATACTGTGTTATGCTTTAGGCAATACTTAAGATACCACTTCTGATAATCCATAATCATGATAGAATCCACTGATATATTAAATTTCCCAGGAATATCTAACGTGGCTGAAATAACATATTTATAATTATCTACTTTATCCTATTTTATTATGTATCTTTAGTATCCCATATTCATTTATTCGTTTTTTAATAAGAACTTCTTCATCGTTGTTTTCCGACATTTTTTTAAATAATGTACAAGTATTTTTAAGTCAAAACAATAGTATTATATTTTTACAGTAAAATATATTGATTTTAGAAATACGAGTATAATAAAACAAATAAAATAACAAATAAATAATGAAATTAAGTAGAGTTTGCTTATAACAATTGAATTAAAACCGTATAGTCCAAATAATTAATTGAGATATTTAGTGCAAAAAGAAGACGAGTATAATACGATTGCGCACAAACAGTCATTTTATATTGTTGGCTTTCAAAAATTAACAAATATCCTATAATTTATTTATATATATAAATTATTTAATATATAATATAATAATATAATAATATAATAATTATAATATTTATATAACTGCCCTATAATATATTTAATGTAAAATAATTTATAATAATAATAATAATAATAATAATAATAATAATAATATCTACTTATGTTAATAAAATTCTACAAATTATCCAATATCAATAATAACGTAATACGCATATTCAAAAATAAATAGTATTATAATACAATAAAATCCCGTGTTGAAAAAAAAATAACATCTTTCAAGTTCATATAACTTTTTAGTGCAAAAACGTGGTCCCAATGTCAGTAAATGTTTATTCAATCATATTTCATTATTGTTATATTTATTCGCCGTATTAATTATAAATGTACTATTTCTTCTTGCTCTTTACGTTATTATTAATGTTGAGAAATTTTTTGAATTTTATCAACTTAATTTTTGTTATAATTTGTTTATTGTTAGATGTACAATCAATGTTTTTGACTTTATGCATATTATATCCAGTTTTAGGACTTATCTAGATAAATTATCTTTTTTATTATTTATTAGATTTTTTGTCATCTTTTATCTTATTTAGATAAATAACGCTAAGTTATCTAATTACTTATCTAAGATACGTTTTTTTCTTATCCAGATAATTGTCTGTATTCTTGCCAAGATAAGAGTTATTTTTATTCTTGTATGGAGACGAATCCATATAAGATTAAGATTATAAGAAATAAATCAGAGATCATCAAAATCGGTCTAGACGTTCTTGAATTATACATTCTGTAAATAACCCGACTTTCTTTTATATATATAAATTTTGTATTCATAATCATAATTCATGTCTTATTAATTAGTAATTATTATTTCTTGGTATGAAGTTTTGTTTGATTTTCATGTCGGGAAAATATTTTTGATATTTTTAAACTTAATTTCTTATTTTCTATGGAAGTTCCAAATATTGTGGGTATTTGATTTTAGTATACACTTGTAATTCATACGCTGAATAGTCAATACTTCACTCTTGGAATCCTTAAAGTCGTAATTACTTATAGAATAATGAAAATTATCAAATGAAGATTATATGAAAAACAATATTGTTAACTTGAAATAATTTCTTATGTATTCTGTATTCATCCTGATATTTAAGCAATTTTCATTGTTTTTTTTTTTTTTGTGTCACATTTTAGTGATTAATTATCATTAAATACTGTACTTTATATATAAATACTGCTTAAAGGTACACTACATTACTATAATAAATATTAAATACTTAGGTACCTATTGATAATAATGATTATAATTGTGTCTTCATAGATATGATTAAAAATATGAAATATTGACCAACAAATAACATTTTTTGAAAATATCTTTTTTTTTATTTAAATAAAAATGAAATTATCTTTTATCTTTGTCTAGATGAATTTGGACATATTATCTTTCATCTTTATCTAGATACATTTTGGATTTTCTATTCCCAACACTGATCACATCAAACTACTAAAATATACTCTATTAAAAACATTATAGAACAAATGTTAATTGCTTTAAATCTGACAATAAAAAATATTTGTTAGTGCCCCAATGTTGTGTTAGCTTAAATATAAAAAGGTAAAATATCCGCAATCGTATTGCACCAAAGGAGACATGGCCTGTACTTGTCCTCTTTCTGCACTAAACACTTAATTCAACAGCTGTTATTTCAATAACAATTTGATGGACTAGCCTTGTTTTTACACAAAATATATATATAAAGTATACAAATACATATCCGTTGATAGTTAAATGTTGTCAAAATGTGGACATTTTTCCATTCTGTAATTAGTGATTAATATAACATTAATTAATGAAATCAAAGAAAAATAATAATATTTATTTCTTACACTAATGTTCTTGCTAAGTTTTGTATTTTTTATTTATACAAAAAAGAAAAACTTCTTTTACTGTTCTTTCGTTCACGTATCTATAATGCTTGTATTAAACATAAATTTAAAGCTTAAATGAAGTTTTATTTTTATTTTTGGGTGGATATTTGGTAAAAAAAAAATATATAAACAAAATGTATTATTTAATTTAACATACTTACTATTTTTTTAATTAAAAGCATATTATGCTTTTTATAAGTTCTTTAATCCGTTTATTTATAATTTTATTTTATTATATTTTCGCAAAAAAAAATAATTTTTTACAAAGCTATCGAACGGTTTATACAAATTGATTTTAGCAAAATAGTTGTGTTGCTTGCAGATATACTGAGGTAAATAGAAATTAATAGTTATTACATAAAATTAATCATTATGTAAACATGTGATATTAGAGTAAAAAAAAAAATTTTTAACGTAGTATTGTTGAACAAGTCAAATATTAGTTAAAGATGGAGAACAATTTTGTAGATAATACAAATTAAAAATCGTTACATTAATTTTCGATAATCCTTCGTGTAACTTTAATCGAATGTATTTTTTTACTAAATAACATGTATGATTCAAGTAATATGTTGTAATAACAGTTGTATTATTATCGTCGTTTTTAGTGATTATAATGATGAACTGTCTCACTTAAAACCTTAACCTTTTCACAATGGTATTGGAATGTATTGTATCATGGATTTAATTTTTTTGAACCAATAACGTTGGATGATTGAAAATGGGGAAAAAAAAAAATTAATCTAAAATTAATATTTTGATATCAAAATTTGCTTGTGCTTATAGAAAAAAAATAAACGAAACTGCTAGAAATATCATTTGTTAGTGGTTCTTTTTCTCATCACTGCACTATTCCTATTTTATAAATATTTTTTTTTTTTTTTTGTTATACTACAAAGAAAACATTCTAAGCAAATGTCATATCCCACTTTTTTATAATTTTAAAAAGTGAACGTATTGCTGTTTATGCTTAGAGTAAAACACAGTTATATGTAAACCTTACTTGACCTAGTACGTTGGCAGTGTCAACTTAGTAATTATGACCCAAAAAATGTCATCTCATTATATGATAAAAAAATGATTATAAATAGTGCAAAATATTATAATATTTTAATAATGCTTTATTTTAAATATATATACAATTATGTTAATTACATAGTTAGCGTAATTATATATAATATTACGATTTTTTATAAATATTATAAATAACACTTTGTAATACACAATTTAATATTGTCTTAATGAATTACAAATTGTACAATGGATTTTTTTTTATAATAGCTATTTGTTTAGTTCACTAAAGTCAACTAACAGTTTTTTTTTTTTTTTTTTTTTTAACAGTTAAAACTATAAAAATATCAATAACAACGATTATTATAATAATTTATAATTTTTCAAAAATGGGAGCTGTTTAACACAATTTCGGCCGAGGAACCCGGATGCGACCTAGCGACCATATATGTTGGCATTTCATATTTGAGAACAATAATCAATCATTGTACTAAAAAAAACAAAATTAATTTACCAACTGGCAAACGAATTATGATTTACAATTACAACTAGCGAAATAATTTGATAATTTATATAAATATAACCAAATGTATGTATCCAAATAAGTTGTTATATTTTTTTCATTGCTATAAATTAAGTGTTAACTTAATTAAACTGTCTGATTATCCGAATTATATTGTTTACGTTGGTCGGCCATTTTTTACGATTCGAACATATAAATCCAGTGATTATTTGGAAATGTCATACGCGGATAGTACACTAGGGTTGTGTAATCCATGGTTAATCGTCTAACTCATTTACAATTATATGTATTTACATGTGTGGTAAAAAAATGAATGCAAAAAAAATCCACTCTGAATATATTACATCACGCATAATATGAAGACTTCATTATTACTTTTACAAAAACAATGTAATTATAATCTATTACGTTTGTATGTATGAGTATGTGAATAGACATCAACAACTAAAAATTAACATAAAATAATAAAAAATATTATAAAAATGAGTATATAGTTAATACTCATAAGCTAATAGATAATAAATAAATAAACAAATAGTTTAAATATAAAAATAAATAAATCAATAAATGCTTATCCTGAAGTATTATTATTTATATTTTAGAATATATACAAAATCAATAAAATCGCGACTTAAGTTAGTTAGTTGCAATTATATTGACTGTTTATAACTGACGATGCAATTTTAATTCGAAACTGATCATACTTTATAAATATAATACTACTCCAGGATATATATTTATTTATTTCTATAAATAAACTATTTGTTTATTTATTTATGTAAGAAATAATTTTTTTTGCGAAAACTTGAATAAGCCATATTCCTCATGATATTAATAAAATACGCAATGAATGTTCGATAACGTCAATAATTTTTAACCGATCATATACATCAACAGATTCGTCTTTCACAGCAAGCCAATACAATTTCAGTATAAGAATCTTTAAAATTAAAATCTAATGAAGCTTTTAATTTAATTTATTAGCCAACTCTGCAACTGGAATAGTGTCCACCAAAATCCGTTTTTAATACGTCTTATTGAATTATATTAACATGATTGGAACACAAAAATATATTAGTTATTATTTATTTTTCTTTTACTTTTTTTACTAATCACTTTATTTTTCAATTCACATTTCGTATCACGCATTATAATATTCTATTTCAATATTAATATTATTGAATTTATTATTGTATTATTTATTTATTATTATTTATAATAATAGATTAAACATACTAAAGATATTTAATCACGTAAATGCATTTCCGTTCTATTGATTTCTAGAATATTGTAACAATTATATATTATTTTTTAAGTAATTTTCCCTGGAATCACCTGAATTAAAGCTCAAAAATATTTTTACTTCGCATTTAAGTAACTTAAGTTTAATACATATATTCTACATTATTTCTACCATCGTAAAACAAAATATTTCGAAAAACATTATGAAACCGATAAATAAATACAAGTAATAAGTCATATAATTTTTCAACATTTAAACCATTTCTAAGAAAAAACTTATAATCGATTGTAAGGTCAAAATTGACGAAAATAAATGTCGAATTTGAATTTTATTTAATAGCGCAATAATTATAATATTTTGGGTTAAGAAAAACCGTCTAGCATAGAAATCGCTTATACCGAACGCCTTTTTCGAGTGATGTCATGAAAAATATTGAACTAGTACAGAGTTTATTAAAATTCTATTCCTTCTGTTCATTTCAAAATTCATTATTAATGCTTGCCATTGCTCCAATACGTCAAAAACCACTTAAAGATGGAAATCGAAATAAAAATAATTAACCCTTCGGAGTCGTAAACTGAAATAAAACGCGATACGCTTTTGTTTTGGTTTTATTTAAAAATTGAAAATTTTACTGGAATATATTATTATAGTGCAGTAAGTAATCGGATCTCGAAAAAGAGACGTGCGCACGCGCGTGAATCGAGAATAAACGAATTAAAATATTATATGCCGTAATTTTTTATTATAATTAGAATGACGCAACGTTTTTTTTTGTCAATGGACAGAGGCGGTAAAAAAAATGAAAAAATTTACATCAGTCGCGGTAGAAAGGGCGGACGGCCGTAGCTGTTTTTTAATTATTTATAGATAACATTCGTTAGGGAACAATGAAATAAATTGCGATAACACATACAAACCGGATGTTTCCGTAAATTGATGGAATTCATTTTCTAAATATAAAAATCTCCATTTTTCTACAGCACAAACTAAACAAATAATAATAATGCGAATATTTTCAACATGTTCAACGCAAAAGAGTTGGATAAAATTAAAAAATTTAATCTAACGGACTGCGGGAATTCTAAACATTTTTTTCTTTTTTTCTCGTACCTCATATTTTCAAGCACATGATGCTTTTTGAATACATAAATTATACATACCGATGTAATCATACTTTTCGTTTGACATTTTAATCCTTTCTTGTCGAGTATAATATATAAGTGCATTATTCTGTCAAACAAGGCGATTGGCACGATGTGTACGCAATTAGAAGTGCTCAGCAATAATTTCTTCCTGTGAATGTTGTAATTAGATTACTTAATTACATTTCCTTTCGTATAACATGGGACTCAGCAACGAAATGGTCTGAGACCTCTTTTGTATAATTTTTCGTATCCAGAATTCTAGCAGAAATGTTTCCAATGAGCGCCCTGTTACTTATCTCCAACTATTTGAAAGTTTATAGTTACTATGGTCTTTTATCCGGGTGTTTCTCCGTCTTTAGCATACCTAAGCACTATAAATTCTACTTTCCCAGCCATCGGTTCAACCAGATGTTATTCCACTGTTTATTCAAATATTAATTTCGTTCGGTTGGAATGATGCAAAATCCTCACAGAGACAACTCTGAATTTATTGATCGTCTTAGCTTTGTACATCATTAATGGCTTATAGTTTTGTCCTGTAATAGATAGATTTGACAATAATTTCGATTTACTTAACAACTTCGAACAAACATTTTTACGTTAATACCTTCGATAATTACACATCATATGATTTATTTATGTCTGTAAAAATAAATTTTTTTTTTTACGTATTTCATTTTCCTTTTGTCCTATATTGGTTTTAATTTAATTTTTTAACAATTTTCATGTTTTTCAATTTGTTTATACGTCGAAAGAGCCATATTCTGAAGAATCTATAACTTCAAATTCCATCACATCCATTATCTTAAAACCACCAAATAAATTCTATCTATAACGAAACTTTTCCAATCTAATTCTCTTTTTTAATTACTCTCCTATATTCATAGATCTGCTGAAATGCATATAATTATAAAACACTTTTACCTAGTATAATATAGGCTTCGTGCCGTTAATCAAAACATAGTAAAGCAGAGATGTCACTTTATTTCACAGACCCAAGCCAACCAGATCTATTCAATGACATTCACAATACATTCAACAAGTACCGGGACTAATTAAAAAAAAAAAAAATACAATAAATGAGTTAAATTAAACAATATTATTTAATTTTTAACATAGTTTCCAGCCCTTTCTATAAACATAAATTAACGTTCTTACAGATACTGGAAGGCTCTGAATAAATTGTTTTCCAGTATACTACGTGATATTCTTGTCATATTTTGACGACATGAAGGCTATCCACTTCATGTCGTCAAAAATTTTTTCCTTTCATAGTAGTTTTCCGGTTAGGAAATATAAAATAAACGGCTGGAGTCAGATTTGGTTGATAAAAGTAATGGATTTTTTTAGCCGAAAATTGTGTTACTAATATCGAAGATATGCTGGAGCATTGTTATGAAACAGATGCCCGTTTTTTCTGTGTTACCATTAGCGAGTGTAAAACAAATTTTGCACACACTTTCATTTTTCCAAGAAATTCATATAGAATATTGTTGATGCTTCCTTGACTAATTTTCAGTTGTTCTGACAAAATTTTAAAAGATATTCACCGGTTTTATGGTGAGCATATGAATTTCACATTTTTGTTGTGAGAATTATTAGAAGTCTAGAGCATCCTTCTGTTGGATCGTTTTCCAGTGACTCACAAGCACTTTTACACCCCAAATACCATTCAAAAATCTTACAATGACTTAAACAAACTCACAGTTTTCATAACTTTAAATGGTTTAGTATTTTACTTATTTATTTATTTATTTATTTAAACTATTTTTACGTTTATTGGTAATGTCTTAGATTATAAGTATTACTATAATATTACTATATTAGCAATTACTTGTGTTCAGTGTAGGAAATTTATGACTAATTGATATGTTATATTTACATATAAATGATATAACTATAGTAATACAGTTTTTTAATCAAGCTATTACAATAATAATATTAAACTTGTTGAGTATCAAACTATTCTCCATTAATTTAATATCTATAAAAAAATGGTTAAATAATCTTATACCTCTGATTATATAATAATTCTGCATTAAAGTTATATCTGGTTGTATTATGTAGATATATTTATGTTTTATAACTTAATTACATGTATGTAAATAAAACGTTATATGAAAACTCTTTGCTTTATCACTGATTCGCCACATACGAGTATATCTAAAGAACCAATGCAACTACACGTAAGGTTTCATAGTTTAAATTAAAATTAAAATTATAATTAATATTTAAATTTACTATTTAATGAGGGGTTATCAAAATTAACGTTGTAGAAGAAAGAGGATGAGGATGACCAAAAAATAGATGGTTGGATATGATTGAGAATTATATGAGGGCTTTTGGTATGTGCGTAGAGGATATGAAAAACCAAAACTAGTGGAATTTAAGGACAAATGTGGCCGACCCCAAATAATTGGGAGAAAAGCGAAGGAGAAGAAGAATATTTATATTTACAAAAAAATAATGTATTCCAAATTTAAAAGTAAGTTACATATGAAGTAATTTGCATAAGACATTATTTAAAATTCTCTAATATAATATATGCATTTAAGTCATAAAACATTTACATCGTTTTTTTTTTTTTTTTTTTTTTTATCATATCTTTAAGTGTGCTGAAATTAATTACTTAAAATGTCACTTTTGTTGAAAATGTATAATTTCACAAACACTTTACTTAAACAATTGCATTCAAAGCATTTAAACAGAGCGCAATATTTTTCTCAAATTGTATTATTTATCAAAACAGTTAAAGCTGTATGTTTTCAATGAGATAGAATCAGAACAAATAAAACAAATCGGAATTTTTGTGATAATATTTACTTGTTTTTTTTTTACTACGTATCCAATTTAATTTTTTGTAATAAATCTATTTTCCTGTGTCACATTATTCGATGCGCAATAAAAGGACCTAATCAGTTCGATGCAAGACAATTACGATGCATACGACATCTCGACGCGTTCAATTTCGTCATTATTCGACAGCCAAAATATTAGGTAGATATGGACTAAATAATTTAATATTAAAGTTGTATTGTAAAAATGCAAAAATTAATATTGCGTGGAAAAATTATTTATTTATTATATTGTTAATATTTAGAGTTCTTTTTTAAACTATTTTAGTTAAACTGAGATCTCTTTTTAAAACATCTCTAAATTTCCAAATTATCAGTTCAGTACAATTTATAAGTAATACAAATCAATTATGTCACTCGTCTACATTAGTGGTAGTTCTTAGAAGATCGTCTTGAATGCGACTAAAACATGGGGTTTGAAGCCTTCTATCTAACATTCCAATCCACGTACTTTCAAAATAATTTATAATGTATTTGTGTATCTCACTTTCTGGCAATGTTTCAAACGATTTAATTACTTTATCTACTGGTAGAAAAGTAAGTGCTTCTAATTTTCGTATTTTTAAAGCAAATTCGATTTTTCTCAACATATTTAGTTAATAACTCATGATTTTGTTTTTGTCTTCAACATCCCTGACTAAGGCGAAAAAAAATCAAAATTGTCTTGCATCGAATACATAAAAATGTAATCGACTTATTTTCTTATCAAATGATGATTGTATTATAAAACGCTTTGAGTTGACATTCGTCAAAGTGTAATTACATCGAAATATCTTATGCTTCCAAATGTCATGCGTCCAATCGATCACGTCCATTTAACGCACACGAAACTACGCGTACTATCGTATTTTCCCTTCTATTGGACTATTGGAATATATCTTTCAAACTCGATACTTCAATAAAATACTAGAAACAACCATAAAATACAGTTCACAAATAAAAAATAGTCCTTTTTCAATTCCATAAAGATGTTTTCATTCTATTTTTCTAGTGAATTTCCTAATTATAATGTTTATAGGACTTGCTACTACCGTTTATCGTAATACCACTGTTATGTACACACATTTGGGTATGTATGTAACTATAAATTATTAATTTATAAGTATAAATTTCACTACAAAAACATTAGCGTAACATATACATTAGTTAAGTATGAAAATAATAATATTTGTTGATCTATTTTAATTTTTCTCGATTTATTTTATGTTACATCTATTGTCATATATTTTTAAGATATTTAATTATCTAACAAATCAATAATAAAAGTATACAATAAAGATATAGAATATGTAAATCATCCAATTAACCGTTATTAATTTTATGAAATACAGAATCATAAAGAAAATATTTCTTTTTTTTGAAATGCAATTACGACGTTTCTTATTTTTTCTGACGATTTTCAAAAAATAATTCAATGAACCGATTTTTAAAAAATGATTATTTATCAAAATAAAATATTTGGTAGAATACATACGACGCACAAAATATTCCAGTAATAATTTATTTTACTTAGAGTCGATTCCGAAATAAAAACGTTTATTAATCAATGATTTTAGGATTTCCCACTCGAAAAAAATAAGTGCATATTATTAAACTGTTATTGGTGATTTATTTACGTCCTGTCACTTTTGTTTGAATTACATTTTCCGCTAAAACCGACAGTGGATTACAAAGAGACGAAATAGTATAAACGAATAACCGTGTTGAATACTATTTTATGTCCTCTCTGGGGAAACACATTGAAGTTTATAGGGTATAGTTAAAAACGTTAAATAACATAAAATACCTCTGAGAAATATTACGTGACTTTAATTTCATAGCTAAAGTTATAGAGTTCAATCAAACATTTATAAAATATATTGTTAAATAATAAAATTTCAATTTCGATTAAAAATCTAAAGTTTAAATATTTAGAGATTTATTTTCTAAATAATTAAAAAGAATTAGGTTGATTTACGAAACATTCAAAATTAATCAAATCACGTTTAATGGAAAACGCTATTTACCTACTTACATATTTACAATACTAATATATATTAGGTTGAATTTCAATTTGTTAAGTATTATTGTTAAATTAAAATATATAAACTATTAACTTGTGTAAGCATTTTTATGATAACACAAATTTTATTTTTTTTGTTTTTAGTCAATACCTATGCAAAACAGTTTATCAAAATATTTTTCTTCACAAATCTAGTATCGGAAAAATTAAAAACAAATTTTATTAAAAATCTCTTATAGTTCTTACAGTAAATAATCTCAGATACATCATCTTCTAACATCTTACCAATCACGTTATTATTTCTAATTCGTTATTATTATTGTTCTATTATATACGAGCTGTGACACAAACACTGAAACGGCTGTCTTAAACACTTCCCGTTCTACAATCAACCAATCGATCAGAGTAAACACTAATTATATTTTGTCCCTAAATAAGAAGTGTAATTGTTTTTTTGTCAGATAAATTCCAAGGGATTTATGAATAAAAAAAATTACAGTTTATCACATGGAAATTACCCTTATAATGACCATTCAGCATGCTTTGGGTCGTCATAATCATATTATGCGAAGAAAACGCTTATACTATAACTACAGTAAATTACGAATTTAATTATGATCATATGATCATTTAATCATGATTTCAAAGCTGAAGCTCAGAAATAGTTTTAATGCATACATTCCACAATACTTTGCATATCAATTTACACTCACATAAATCACAAAAGAATCAAACAATTATGTTCCACTATATTCTTGTAGGTAACTACATGTTATTCAGGTTATGACAATCACCCAAAAGCACGCGTTTTAATTATGTTCGCAGTGTGTGTTCTATATTTCTTTTTTTTTCTCAACACTAAAAACACCTACGAAACCATAATTGGTACCAAAAAATCAGAAAGCTGACCTGAACATTTTCCATTTTAGCTCCGAATTTCATTCAAACCGCTTAACCCTGAAGTAATATAAATGTTAGTAATTATAATTGCTTAATTACTTAAACAAAACCGAGATATAATCTACTGCTAACTTCCCTCTGAACTATCAGCCGGCAGCAGCATATTAATCTAATTAAACAGAGAGAGAGCGATTAACACAAAATCACTCACAATGAATAAATCTACTAATAAAACGCTAACCTACAAAAATAATACAAAAAAAAAAAATAAATTCCACTTCCTGTAATCGTAATCAAAGTATTTCAATCAATGTTTTCGAAAATTATCCAGAAAACCCAAACAAACGTAATCTCTCTAAAGACGAACCACCCATATCAAAAGAAAACAAACCTTTATATGTAACTTCAAATAGATATGCATATCTCCCTGAAGATGACAATAGAGATATCACACCCGAACGCGCACAAACTGAATCGACTTCTACCAATGGGGAGATTAAAACTCTGTCACCGCCACCGACTATAATCTACGGTACAAACAATTTTATCCGTCTCCGTTCAAATTTAATTAATTTAATCGAGTCAGAAAACTTCTTATTTAAATCATCTATAAACAATTTAAAAAATTTAACAAAAAATTCTGACTCATATAGAACGGTTGTGAAATTTCTTAACGAAGAAGGATTAATTCAACTTCTCACAACAGTCATAAACCAACTAATTTAATAAAATTAAAAGTATAAATACAAATTTAAACTCACTCAACATATTCCTTTAGAATGAAAATGAACTGCAAATGAACCCGAACTATTAAATTTATTTATCGAAAAAAATATAGACATAGCACTAATTTTAGAAACTCACTGCATCTCTAACTCCAAAAATTACGAAATTACTTTCCTGGTCATAAAGTATATCGTGCCAACCATCCCGACGGAACCGCCCAAGGTGGATCCGCTATTATCATTTCAACAAAAATTCACTGTTAACCCTTTAGACAAATACC
This sequence comes from Sipha flava, assembly GCF_003268045.1. NCBI lineage: Eukaryota > Metazoa > Arthropoda > Insecta > Hemiptera > Aphididae > Sipha > Sipha flava. The sequence goes on from NW_020273635.1 coordinate 391,361, forward strand.
ATTCAAGCCGCAAAATTACAAATCACGCTAAATCATATTTCTACAACTATTTCCTCAGTGTACAGTTCACCAAGATCTGCAATATGTATCCAGCAAGTAGAACAATTTTTACACTCAGTTGGTAACACGTCACTAATTGGAAGTGACTTCAATACAAAACACCCCGCCGAATGGAGATGTCGTCTCGCAAACACTCGGGGATGCATGTTCCAAAATGTTTTACAAATCAAAAGACATACATTTATATCTCCACCGGAACCTACAAATTGACTATCACATTGTAATAAACATCTAGATACACTAGACCTATTTCTATCCACAATTCTTAGATATATATACTTCACAATAAAGAACTTAGATTATTCACTGTGTGACCACGGCCCAGTTCTACTACAAATAAATGTCCAGATATCTCTTAACCCTGCACGGCCTTCTCTAGTAAAATGACCAGTCAATTAGGACCTTTTTTCTGAAAATCTTCAAAACTCAACTAACTTAAAAATCTCGCTAAAAACAAATGAACAAACAAAGAAGGCAGTCCAGAATTTTACAACTTCAATTCAGACCACTGTATATAACTTATCATTTAAAATGCATTCACGGAAAACTAAATATTTAAAAACTCTCTTCCTTCCTACATACAAGAATTAATCAAAACAAAGCATAGGACTCGTTCAACAACGTCACAATCTTCTTTCTGGCCAACATATGTTAAACAACCTAACCAACGTAATAAAAAAACATCTACAAGAACACAAAACAAAATTTTTCGAAGAAAAATATCAATCGCTTAATACAAAAGACGGCTCTCTGTAGAAAACCACTAAAAAATCCTTAAAGTTAAAGTACAACCTACTCTCTAAACGGCCCAAATAGTCAACTAGTAATCTTGGATTAAGATAAAGCTGACCTTTTTGGAAACCTTTACTCCCCACTCAAACAAAAACCCCAAACCCGAGCACCTAGATGAAATAAATAACTTTCTCGACAGCCAATTGCCTATATCCCTTCCCACAAAGCTAATAACTCCGAACAAATTAAAATATATAATAAATAAATTAAAAATAGGAAAATTGCTGGGTTACGACCTAATTTCTAACAAAATACTTAAGCACCTTCCAAAAAAAAAAACACTAATACTTCTCATATTTATTTATAAATCAATGCTAAGACTTTTATATTTTTTTTTAACACGGAAATTTTCTTTACTCATACACAAACCTCTGAAACCTAAAAATGTATCATCCCCTTATAGGCCTACAAGTCTACCCACTACACTATCGAAAATATTCGAAAATATTTTACTAAAAAGAATTAAACCCATTATTTAGTTTCCAAAACATAATACCTCACTCGAAATTTGGATTCTGGACAAACCATTAAACAATATATCAAATTCACAGACTCACAGACAAAATTGCAACATCATTTTAAATTCTCTTTAAAAAACTCTGCCCTAGAGTTTTTTTAGACTTTGCTTAGGCGTTTAATCGAGTTAGGCATATAAACCTTCTCTACAAGCTAAAACTTTTTCTTCCAACGCCCTGCTATTTACTCATTTTTTTTTACCTATATAATAAGTCATTTTCTGTCAGACAAGGAAAATGTATATACTTATAAAACCACATGCCGGAGTCCCCCAAGTGAGTGACCTATCCCCCCGATTTATTCAAAATATACACATCAGATATTACCAAAGTAGCTAATACAATTACAGCAACTTACGCCCACAATACAGATATACTTTCCTCTAACAAAGACCCCATACTAGTGTCTTCAGCCCTTCAAACCCATGTTGACCAAATAAATACATGAGAAAACCAATGGTAAATCAAAATTAATCCGGAAAAATCCTTCCATGTAGTATTTACACTGCACAAAAAAATTTCCCCATTACTGAAACAGCAAGGAGTATCTCCATAAACTCACTGGTAAAACACATAGGGCTTATACTCGATTAACGCTTAACCTGAGGCCTCCATTTAAAATCAAAACGTAAAACACTAAATAACCGTCTACATATCCTTCGTCCCATATTTAAATCCAAATTATCAATTCGCACTAAATCAATTGTATACAAATCCCCATTAAGGCCTATCTGGGCTTACAGCATGCAAATCTAGGACTGCGCTAAGTCAACCCGAACCCGAATTATTTAAGCCTTTCAATCAATCTCACTCCAACTTAAAGCCTCAGCCCCATAGTATATAACAAATAAAGAACTACATAAAGACTTAAAAATAGACTCAGTCGATCAATTAGCAAATAAATACTGTACCAAATTTCATACAAAACCACTACACTATCAAAACCCACTCATCTCACATCTATTCTTACGCATACTATCCGAAAACCCTCATTGCCGTCTGAAAAGACGAAGATGTTGAGACCTTCTAAATTAATATTTATATTATATTTTGAAAGGTTCTATCAATATATAGCCTCCCTCAGAAAGTTATTCTGTTTATAAAATATTTATGGTACAAATTACTCATTTACTTATTGAGTTTTTTTTTCAAACAGATTGTAAGTTATTCTAAAAAAAAAAAAAGAACATGTAACAAAAACTCGTTCTAATTTCATATTGTTGTTATCTATTATTATTACGAAATTAATTCAGTGACAAAAACGTCGGATTATTAAAATAGATTATGTTATGATAAAATATTTTTAAAATGCTAATATAAAAACTCAGTAAATGTTTCAAGACACTACGGTTAATATCTATAGGATAACCATTTAATGACTAATATCGTTTAATGGAAATTCGTTGAAACGTCTAATTTTGATATTAATTAATTTTTTTACGCTCATTAAATTTTTTTTTTTTTGTGAATTTTCAGTAAATATTAATTTTCTTTTTTTTTTCTTTTGCTACAAAAAAAATCTTGAGTTCATTTTTAAAGCCTTAAGTATAAAATTGAAAGTCTTTTGAATTTTGAAGTACAATTATTTAGGGAATTTTAAGAAAATTAATGGAAAAATCGTTAAATGATGTTTCTCAAAGTACAAATTAGACAACATTTTTTATCTAAAATCTCTTATAATTATGATGATCAGAAAAATTATTCTTGTCAAAATTACACACATACAAAAAAAAATAATTGGTGGTCGAAAATAATAAGCATTGAGGATTCGAATTTCTATAATGGTTGAAGTTTTTTATCATTTTTCTCCTATTCTTTCAATCATTCAAATAACTATTAAGAAATTCAGAAAATTTTCTTTTAAAATTATTATCTAAACCCAATTTTCTATACATTATCTCTAATTTGATGATGATTGAAACAGTTCTTCTGGTCAAAATTGTGTACACCGATGCAAGAAAAATATAACGCTATGGTAAAATCAATAAAAAGGAATTACATTTTTCCTTCAGAGTCTGAAAAAAATTACACATTTAAAGCTAAACCACGTTATTATTATAGTTTTATGAGTGATCAATCAATTTTCACATAAGAATTATGTTTTCAGTGCTGCTACTGCTACATATTACATCGTATACATCGAAATAAAAAATATCACACTACATTAAGATGTAAAAATCAAAGACTCATGCAATGCATGTGTGCTATCGTAAAATGTATTCACAATAAAACGGTAATTATATATACGTAAAAAGAAAACGAAAGTGATAAATCTCTATAGATACGAAAATGCATGGTTATTAAAACTATCGTATTACGTTATGTTTATGTAAGTATCCCGTTCACCAGAGTTTTGGCTTTTAAATTTAATTTTATTACACCTTCGATATTACATAAAAAGGAAAATAATAGCTCTTAAAATAAAATAGAAACATTTTTAGAATTATTGAAAATCATTATCTTCTGATCGTTCCGTATCGTATATTATACTGCGCTTGCATTTTGGGTGTATAAAAAGTAGGTACTTTAGCTTATTCGTTATATAAACTATATATATATAACTGTATGGTCATCAATTTTATTTCGAATTTAGATAATTTTTTAAATATTGTCATATTTATAATGATCATTTAATAAAAGTATGGATTTAAAAGTTTTTATCAATTTCAATTCAAGAGATAGCCACTATTGAATACCTAATTTTGATACGTAATAACTTTTCCACCATTCAAATAATGTATAGATAAAACATGAAAAAAACCTTCAATTATATATAATATTAATACTTACAATCAAGTTAAAGTTAATTTTCAAATTCAAACCATGTCAATCTTTTTGTTTCACTGCTATAACTAAATAATATTGATTTTACGTGAAAACTTACTGCAAATATGAATAAATAAATTTAGTTCAGCAAACCTATAAAGATTTTATTGAATTTAATAAGTTTTTAAAATTGATTTAACTTAAATACATTACACATGCATTAAATTATTTTCAATATATTTTTTGTTATTTAACATTGTATAAAGCAGTACATTTTATCGATCATGGCTCACAAATCATAATAATCATATTTAAATGTTATATTCTTAATATAAATTCAATAATTATTGTGTATAATTGACAGGACAGAAAAATTCATAGATTGGATTTTTATAGCTCGAATATTTAAAAAATCAATTCCAGTATACATACCTACTTTTTATATAAGTGTAATAAATATATATATATATATGTATATTGTAGAGAACATAATTTTTATTATAACTAAGAAATACAATAAAATAATATCAACATTCTGTTATCAATAATTTAATTTTGTCTTAAGAGCATACCTTTATATGTTTCTGTATTATAATTTCAATTTTTCTCTTTTGCAATTTATAAATATAAAAATTATTGTAATTAATTTATTAGTTTTTTCTACTTTATTTTATTGTTAAATCGTAATTTACGAAACACGTTCATGTCTACCTTAATATATTAAAAATTTTCTAAAATAATTTTACACCTTTCGAGATTTCAGTTATTTATTTTTCTACCAATAATATAATTCGTCTTTAAAGAAAATGTTCAAAAACTGATTCAGAGACAGTTTATTATAGCATCGAATATACAAGTAATGTGTGCATTCAAAATACCAACAAAGCACCCATATTTTGATTATGCCAAATATTACAATCATCAACAAATAAAAAACTAATTATTTTAAAACGATAACATATTGTTATGTAACGTACACGGATATAGGTTTATGCGTGTTCAAATGTGGAATAATCACAACCAACATTAATAAAAAAAATTAAAAATTATAAGTGTCTCTTGCAGGGTATAAAAATAGCCCCTCGCTATCCGGAAAATGACAAACGTTTTCCGATAACTTGAAAAATATTTTTTTCTCCTTAACGATAACCATGTTTCATTAATATCACCCTATAGTGGTCTGATCGTGTTTTCTTATTTTATCATATAAATTTCTTTTACTTCGGTCACTATCAAACTCGTCCCGACGCTCGATCGTGAGAGGTTTTATTCATATTTAAATTATCATATTACAGCCACCCATATGTAAAAATTGTGAGTAACCTCAAGTTGAATTTATTGTAAATGGAAAAATGTCTAAACCCCGTTTTCAATAGCCCCCGTAACCCGTAGCGCGTTCTTCACCCGAACAAACGTCGTCAGACTAAACTTCTCCTAGACCTATTCCGACGGCGAAAAGATCTCCAACGGCAAAATGCTAAATTATATACACAATGTGTATATATGTGTATATATATATATATCATGAACGTATCATATCATTGCACTCAATGTCTATGATATATTTTTTATTAAGAATATTACATTTTTATTTATCTCTGAAATATATACAAAATACATATAAAGTACTCAATATCATAAACAAAGAATATTATTACGTTTATAATTCGAAAAATTATTCGAGTTACTGACGATATTTTTATATTTTTCAAAATATTTAATATTGGCGATTACGTAATGATTTTTAATGATAAAAAGACCATTCGGATGCGATGACGTCATTTCAGTTTTTTTTTTCAGTAGGGCAGTTGGCATGCACTTATTATCTTGCTGACTCAAATTTAGTTTTACGTTAATTTTCGTACGAGTAGTGGGGAAGGGGTTTGAGTAAAATAAAAAGAACTTGCACTGTAACAGTACATAAATTATTAAGGCGCCCACTCGGTGGCTCATTTTAATAATGTGTCGATTCACATGGGGGAAAGGAAACATCAAACAGTCTAAATGTATAATGATTTGTACTATTTACATAGACATACCCAGTGGTGCAACTAGGGATGGGGTTTGGGGGTTTTAAGCCCCTCCCCGACATTTTTCTGAGATTTTTACAAATTCTATGTAGGAAAAAAAATGTTTTATCATGAACACACGAAACGGCTGATTAATATTATGAAATATGAATATTATTCGTATTATAGTTGATAATAATAACATGACGATATGGAACGTTTTGTAACGTTCCGTTCAACTTCAAAACATCAATAACCTTACTACTACGATTTTTTGATAGTATAGTACTTTTTCTTTGTGGTATCACAATATGAAATATAAGTTAAATTAATTTGCAATTTAAATATTTTACTCATTAACCTAACTTAATCTTACTTTCTTACCCCCACCAAACACCTGCAGAAAATACTTATTTTTTCCAAATTCACAATTCCCCCCCCCCCTTCGTAAATCAATCCTGGTTGCGCCACTGGGTATACCCGTCTAGGTATACATCTCACACCACACACTCATGTGTTAACAGTGGTGTATTTAACATAGCCTTGGGTTCCATTTTTAAAACTGTGAATTTTTCTAATTTACAACATGTCAATGTCTTTATAGAGGACGTATTTATATTTTGATGATATGCTGACTTTGAATATAACCATATTTTGACAAATTTTTGAGTTTCCCCAGTTGCCCCCCCCCCTAATTATGCAGCTGTTTGAATGGAAAAAATATAATCATAATTACATCGTCTTATTTTTAAACATTTAATCGTATACTTGGGATTCTAAAATCAATAGTAAATGTGTTCATGTATAATAAGCTATATTTTTTAAGAAATATATTTGAAATAATTCTAAGAAACCAATAATTGATAATGATTTATTGAAGTAGAAAAACTTTTCTACTACCATATACGATATAACTATATAAATTAAAATACTTTCTTTTGTTTCAAATATAAAATTCTCATATTCTTAGTAAAAAATGTCAATGTCATTAATTATTATCATGTTCTACATTTTTCATAATGTACTTTTTTTTATTATTGAAAGTGCGTTTTTTGTTATAAAATATGAACAAAAAAAATTAAATAAGTTTTTCTCATTTTTCTTAACTGTGAAAATATTCAAATAACGCATTAATGTAATATAATGAAAATGTTTAAATCATATTAATCATAATTAAAAAACAAGTATGTACATTTTAATAAAATCTGTGATGGAGATGTAACTTTTATTTTACCATTTGAAAAATTTATTTATTTTCTGAAGACGTGTACCAAAATAATTAATTATCGTATCACAATTTGTTTTCGTAAAATATTCAAAACTAATGATATGAATACAAATGTATTATAATTAATTGCTTGATCATAAAAGGGATTTATTCCAGTAGTCGCACACGGCTTTTGTCCGAAACTAATGGATAAAAAAGATATTGATGCCTTGGTTTAAAATCAAGTATTCAAATACAATGGAATTCACTTGGCAAATTTGAATATTTAAAAATATTTAAATTTGAATTCAAAAAAAAATAATAATTATTATGATTGCCATAATTCTGAGGTATTTTAAATGATCTGCATATAAAATTAAATATTCAGAAATAATGCGAACACAGAACGTTGAAATCATTGATTATTTTTTTTTTTTTTAATTACATTGCAATAACTATTTAATAAAATATTGAATTTTGAATGAATTATGCATTTATAATCGAAAATTAATTTTACAATTGTCGACTAAAAAAAAAAAAAATTCTGAAGTTAATTTATTTTTTATGAGTATAGTACAAAAAATCAGTTTTCTGTTAAATTATAATATTGATATTGATTTTGGTCGATAATTTTAGATAAATTAGTGGTTTATCTTCCATAGTATTTTTTATATCCACAAAGAATTTATGGCAACTCACTTACATATTTAGATTTGTCAACTTGCCCTTTCTCGTACACAATTAATATTCTTCGATGAAATTTATAATTAAAATTATGATTACTAATTACCTTGAGATCACTACTATCTTACTTCCGTACGATTGGGATTACGTTTGTCACTGTAAAAATACAAACTAAGACTAAGATTATACTAGACGACAGAAAACTTGAACAGTTGAAGTTTATGGCATTATATTGCATACCAGTTTCTTATAGTGACATCGGTAGGTGTGCAGATCTGCAGAATAATTACAAACATACTTAGTTCCAATTTTGCTACAAATAAACGCGGCATACAACAAATTATGTTCATCTAATTCCGATGCCATGATTGTAATAATCTAACTTCGATTTAAATTATAAACTAATCGGTAAAATTATATGAAGACGATATCATCATTATAATCAGTCGGACTCCTTGGTCAAACTTTACATTGTCATGTAAAACTTAGCGATTACGTTTAATTGTAGTAAAATAGATTTTGGTGTTTAAATAAAAATTCTTTAAGTTATTATATTTTTTGTTCTTACAATATCTAGTACACTTATATAAAGATCAAAAACTATTTTGAATTTAAATAAAGTTAAGCCTTAAATGCTATATACAATTATTAGAAAAGTATTATTACTAAAATATACATTGTCAATCGATTTATATAAATTGTTTTTTTTTTTTTTTTTTATGACGTTCTAAAAACAACATTCTCTCTTTTATAAAAAAAATTAACTGTTTGAAAAATTAATTTATCAAACTATATTTTTATTTTATGACATATTTGTATTTTAAAATTAATAAAGATTATATAAATTAATGATATTGATTGAAAAATAATTAAAATTTTATTTCAAATGTTTATAAACAAAAACATTTGATAGAAAAGATATTCTGTACTCGCATATTTTTACTAAAATTATCTCCCACATGGTATAAATAAAATATATTTACATCATAGATATAACATTTATTCAATATTTAAAAAATATAAATTTAATGTTTTATAAATATTTAATATCCATTGGTTATACATTTTAATACATTGAATCAAGTATGAAACATTTACACAATTTTAAATTTTTATTAATTTTTAATATTCGTTTTCGTATGTTAATACATTCTCATTATACGTTTAAGGTTCAACATGAAAAATTAAATATATATTAAATTTTGTATAAAGGTTTTCTTTTAAAAATATTTAAATTTCAATCATATATCATATAAATATTACTTAAACCATTATGATTGAAAAATTCTATGTGAGTTATATTATACTTGAATGTGTACACAGAAATACGTATTTCAAAGAATAGTTATGAGATTACTTTTGACAAATAGTAAATACATTTTAGAATAATATTAAAAAGCAATCGCAGTAAAACTAATAATTTTATCCCGTAAGTACTTCATCTTTATATAGGGTGTTCAATATGAACACAGGATTAAAATCTATTATGAATTAAATTTATTTCTTTTGAAAAAACATAAAAAATATAAAATTTTCTTCAGGAGAAATTAAGGCTTAACAGTAAAAAAACAATATCAGGCATATGACTCTCCCTACTAGCCCTACAGGTGATTATTCTTTCCATAACATTTCCTATCACTCGATAACACATTGCCCCATAAAATCCGTTGAGGACATGACGAATTTTTTGCTTAGGTTCCAAGACATTTCGAAATTTTTTCTGGTAAACTCGTGATTTAGTGTATTCCTATAAGAAAAAAACGGCGTCAAGTTGCAAGATCGAGGTGGGTAGCTTTAGCTACGTGACAAGATTATTCTGTCCAGAAACTTCTCATGTAACAGAGTGATTGTTTCTCTTGAAATGTGACAAGTTGCACCGTCTTGTTGTAACCATTACGAAATACTTGCATAAATATTTAACGTGTAAATGTACACGAATCACCAAATGAATCGGCTCGTTATTATGATACGAAAACATTACAAAAATGTTACGTTACAATGGGGACGGAGTGAATAATAGCGCTGCATTACAATTTTAAAACCAAATCAAACACGCAATGTGCAACAAATATATTTATGCACGTTTTTAGCACGGCAATATCGCAATTTAAGCATTATTGAAGCCAATAGCATGTTAAGCTTGAAAGATAATTTGTAAAAACAAAAGTCGTTCCGTTTAAGATAAAATATCGTACGATGGAATGTTACACTTCACGTTATCAAAAACGAAACACGAACGTCTCTAAAGCATTTAACTACAAATCGATTTTAAATAATAATCTATTGCAATTTTTATGTTTTTAACTTTATTTTTATCTTGTGATATATTTCATCGAGTATGAAGCATGTAAGCTAAAGCGCAAATGAAAAAGACACGCTCATAAATTGGACTGATTCAACTTCGACGAGTGCATATAATTTATCAAATCATGTAAATGATGTTATCAATAGTTTTAATAGTTATTAATAGTATGTGAGTTAAAAGTTTTTTGACAGCACGAAAAATAATCCCAAAACGTTTGACTCGTCGTCGTCCGTGATTAACTTTTACATTGAAATAAAAAAATAACAAAAAACTTAATTTTCCCAGTGACCATAAATTACACAACAACTAACAGAAAACACCTGGACACTAACGGTTGTCACAGAATACTTTCCTGCTCACACCGAAAAGGTTTTTACCCAATTGACCCATCTAATGTTTGGTTGAAGTGTCATGAACGGTTTTCCTAGTACGTGCTTCTGATTGGCTCACTGTATATGTCATATTGACATTTCAATTCTTGAACAAACCCAGCTCTCTTGATGATATATTTTTGAATGCTCATTCACTTATATACTAATAATCCGTCGAAAATCAAAAATTATCGCCCGTCAATTTAATATTAACATTTAAAACGAAAAATAAATATTTATTGTACAAATGTAACTATTATTATTATATAGTAATACCTTTATTTCAGAATTTGAATTTTTTTTCTTATTCGTACACATACTAATCACAAGTATGTCAACCAATTACATGTCAAAACATGTAATTTCAACCAAATGTGTACCTTAAAGTATGATAAAACAAGCATTTAGCATGTTGTTTTTTTTGATTCATAGCTTCAATTTACTGAAAAATACCCAATAATATTTCTTATAATTATAAACTCATTCAAAATATTTTGATATATAAAATGATACATTCAAATTTATACGTAATTTAATAATTATAATGTTGGTTTATATAATATTACATGTTTTAATTTAAATAAATAATTAGAATCATCTTGTTTGATAATAAATTAACGGTATTGGTTAAAAGAAACATATGCAAAAGAAACTTTTAGTAGTTAAGAAGTTGTCTATTAAAAAAAAAAAAAAAAATCCAAGACACTTTCACACAAATCTTAATGTATTTAAATATAATAATATAATAATTATGTGTTAGGTAGATTTCCATACAACTTAGCAATCAAATTAAATTTTTAGCTAAAACATTACGAGTCTAAATGTAACAAAATAAGTGTTTTTATTCTATTGTAATTAAAATCAGGCGATATATGAGTACAGTCAAATGTATATAAACGAAAATAAAACGCTATATAATAACCATAAAATATAAAATCAAGAGATAAGAATTTTGATGGAGTTTAATGGAGTAGAAAAAATGATGAAAAAGACCAAGTATATGACGTGTACAGAAAGTTTTTTTGTTGCTCTCATACAGTGAAGTAAAAAAGCAAATATTACCCTTTTCATCGCATACTCTTTGAAAAAAATGTGAAAAAAATAACTCTACGATCACGTAATCGTTAAGTAATACGTCCGATTAAAGTCCATTTTTCTGTTTGGTTTTTATTTAATTTTTTTTAAAAAAAAGGTTGACATATTAATATTAAACTTTTATATCGGGTTTATTTTAAGACTCAAAACAGGATACTATATTTATAATTTTTCTATTTTTTCTTCAAATACAGTATTTTTAAACATAATAGATAGATAAGTAAGGAATGAAATGGAATACGTACAATTCTAAATTAAAATATAGATGTATACAATTAATTAATTTTACACTCGGACAAATATCTTAGGACTTATGTTGATATCAATAATTTTTTAGTCGGACGTTTTAATGATAAAACGAAATGGAAACAAATGTGAACAATAAGATATTGTATCTATTAATTGAAAATCTTAAATACAACTTAAATATATAGTTGATTTGAAAGCGTACAAAGTATTTAAATTATGTAATAAGAATATAACCATATTCAGTGAAATGTAAAGAAAAACATTACAATAAGTGAAAAAAACATCTTTTACATAATTAATCATTATGTATGTAATTTTTAAAAATAAAAATTTACCACACTGAATTAAGTAAGCTTATATGATACCATACAGTATATTTTTCCTTGAATTATACATTTTTAAATCAAAAGCCTACCGTTTTCAATCAATTAAATTTGCCTTGAATGATATACAAATGAAGGAATACGTCTAAACCTACGCGTATTTATAAAACTATGTTTCTAATGGATTGTTTTTGACTAATATTTACTTGTTTTCGAGGATATTGGATCTTAGTAATGTAGTCAAATATTTTTCCAATAGATGACACATATTAATACGCTATTAATTTTGTATGTTCAATATTTAAATCGCTTCGTTCGACATGGAGTTATAACGGATATAAGAATACAAGTATTAAGTATGCGTGGTTGAACACGAAAGCTGTAAAAGTTGTCCGGATCGCGTGACAGTAATTATAATCGTGCGGTCGATACCTACTAGAACGTTCATCGTTTACCAAATGACCGTCAAATCCAATTTATTAGCCTTTGGTTGAATAAAAAAAAAAAACTACTTTTACTCGCTGTTAATTAAAAACCATGTACTACTAATGCTACCCCGTGTGTTACGTGTAATTTAGAAAAGTCCGAATAAAAAAAAAAAATAAAAAAAACCATTAATTTCAAGCTAAAACAACGGATGCGCGCCAACGCAGTACGAACTGCGGACCTTGTGTACACCTGTGTATGCGGGTAGTACAAGGATTGATATTTTTTTACATACAGCTATGAAATGGGTCCTTCGTAAAAGGTAACGGACAGTGCCCGTGGGATTCGCCGACCAAAAATAAAACGCTATGTGCTGCGGTCTAGCCGGCCATGTCACGGTGTTGTCGTGATACAACTCACGGCTTCGGATCGTTCAGTAAGACGGGTCAAGACTGATCCGACTGGGCACAAACCGTCTTTTGCTAAGTACTCGAGCAAGAGTATTTGAATAGAAGTATTCAATTACTTTTCGTGTACTCGAACACGTATATTTAAATAGTTTTGAAAAAAATACTGTTTTGAATACTTTCCCGCAGTATTTGTACTTAAAATCAAATCATATTTTTAGATACTTTTTTTACAAACTTTACATCGATTCTATCACATTAAAACAATAAATTAATTTACCAATTATTTGAATATTTATTTTACATTAATAAGATTTATCGACCATCCATCCATAATCTATAAATAAAATCAATATTTATAAGTAGCATATTATAAGAATTTGCCGTACAGACCAATTCCAGATTATTCCATTCCAAATATATTTGATATACCAGAATCTGGGAACCCTATTTATGGTATAGTCCATAACATTATACTCTATTATGTATATAATATACTATATTACTATACATATAAATTAAAAAAATTAAAAAAACAAAATTAGAAATTCTTTTAATTTTAATTTTCCAATTACATTTTAATTCTGATTTATGTCCTACGGGGGTTTCAAACTATTATATTCGTTGCAAACATGTAAGACATGAATATATTTTTAAAGTTCATTTAAAATTTTCTTATGATTATGAGGTAAACAACATTATGTCATTTTTTTTAAGTGTTTGAAATTTAAATACTTTTTTTATCAAGTATTCAAATACCTATTTTATATACTTTGTATTTGAATACTTTTAAAAAGTATCTTTTACAAGACTGGGCACTAATTCCTGTAGAACACCCCGTTCAGCGCACGGTGAAAATCAACATCGAATTTGAACCAATACAGCGATACGATTCAAATAGCATGAGGTGTACACCAAGACCGGTCCAATAACATAGGATGTAATGGTCATCATATAACAATCTTTATTGTCGCAACGATAATCGGCAACGAGTACACGTTTCAGGTGAAATGAAAAACAAAATCTCGCAGTCGACCGCTAAACTTAACTGACATAATATGTTGAATAACACCGTGACGATTACCAAATCCACTAGGAACGGTTCGGTATCAACACACAAGTACGCCAATAACAACTTTTTCGCCAAGGCCAACCGGGTTGAAAATATACATCGTAGCCCAGGACATATTCTCTGATTAAAATCATAGTTATAAGTATAAAATGTCCGATGACCACTTCCAATGAAAACAATTTAAGCCAATTCGTCTTTTTACTATTCTATCGCCAGATAAACGAGTAATATCCATACCATTCACCTCTTTATACCCGATTTATTTTCTCCCTTGTAATAGACAAGAATATCACTGATATACAATTGATTCAATTCGATCAAGTAGCACAACCAATCAGATCATACCAATTACAACTAAAACATCTATCACTATAAAATAATAAAATTTTAAAAATTAAAGAAAGTGCAGTTTGAATTTTTTACCACACAGCACCCCACCGACAAAATACTAAAACAAAAATTGCACCGTACCACTAGTCATAAATCTATTTGTTCAACTACTTCTGAACTTGGGCATGTAATTAACACGTATCCTAAATCGTTAATCATTCAAATAAACTTTCTTTTCCACTAATTTCCGAGAGTTTTGAACATACAGATAACAATATTCTGGCACTTCAAAGATTTTCTTCATATGTATATCAAGTTCAAACTTATAAGTCGTAACTGAATATCAATATCGATTATTATACAAGATACTAAACGTGACATCGTTTTATACACATCAAATACAATTATTAGCGCCATATTAATGAACCGATTATTTCACGATCCCATCAGATCATACTAAAAACGTTTTTTGTTTGTCAGATTATTAGACTTGTAAAAAAAATCAGGTTTTCAAATGAATAATCTTAACAATGCGTTTAAATATCATAGCATAGCCAATAAATAAAATTCAATCTTGTCTCTCTCTTCAAACTCCGTGTCCCTCATAATATGTGGTATATTAAATTATTAACTATAATTTGTTGTAGTATCCATGAATACTATGAAAACAGATTATAATATTAAAAGTATTACAGTTAAAATTTTTACTTCAATATAACCATTTTTCCTACATCCGAATCATTATTCGTATAATATACCTATATTTACACTCAGTACTTAATAAGTGCAACTGTAAAAAATGTAATTTTATAGTAAACTAAGTTCCACAAATTAAATTACAAAATAATTAAAAACTTAATTTATACATAAATTAAATTATGTTATTAATCATATCGTAAAGCTTAATTTTAGTAAAAATGTAGTAAAATTTCTCAATTTAAAATTTTTTAATTTTTTTTTTTTTAATCACGACCAGTGTTGTGCTTTAGATTAATTTATCTAGATATGTTGTCTAGATAAAAATCATAGTCATCTAGATAAATTTATCTAGATAATTCACAAAATTTGTAGCTAATCATTGATAATAAGTTATTATTGATAAAATTGTGGATTAGTTATTATTAATAACTAATCCACAATTTTATCATTTAATATAAAAAAAAATAACTAAATAAGAAATTTCATTTGTATATTTACTTGCAAAAATTGGTTATAAAGTAGTTTTACATAACATTTATTATTAATTATGAACAATGATAATTTATTATGTATATAGACATATATTATTTACATAATATGCATGGAAGGTGGGAATTATTTATAATTTCATAATATAGCCCATACGGGGAAGTCTCATGCCCGTATTATTATTGTTCTGTAGTATTATGAACGCCGAAAGAGCATTTACAAGAAAAATAGAACCAGGGATAACGCACCATAGGTTTAAACTGATTATTATTGCAGCTGCGCGATAGATGGTTTATAAATAATAAAATACTGAAATAATTGTCGATTGAAAATAGCAATATTACAATACGCATTACGTTGTACCTACACAAAAATTAATCGTTCTCCATCATCATTCGACCACCTTAAATTTAATATTTATATATGAATTATGTCCATTGTTCTTGTAATCATTTGCTCTAAATAATTGACATTACCAGACCCCAATAGTGGTGGTGCCAGGATTTTTTGCTAAGTAGGGCCAACGGAGGCCAACAATTATAAGTTAAGGCCACCAAAAATGAGATTTCTACAAAAGATAAATACTATTATTTAATATTTTCTGTTTATGAAAAATGACTATATTATTATGTCTAAAGTCAGGTCAGTGGTAGGGCCAGTTATTTTCAGGTAGGGCCATGGCCCTACCTGGCCCATCCCTGGCACCACCAATGGACCCCAATTCTATGAACTCGTACTTTAATGTGTCTACATAATATTATTGTACAAAAAAATAAATATTAGGCGTGAAACTCCATTATTTATTAAAAACTTGTACTGTACGCAGCGCACTCTCATCCACAACGTGTTCAGTGTTTATCGTTAGACCGTCTTCATATTTTTC
Organism: Sipha flava; assembly: GCF_003268045.1. Taxonomy (NCBI): domain Eukaryota; kingdom Metazoa; phylum Arthropoda; class Insecta; order Hemiptera; family Aphididae; genus Sipha; species Sipha flava. Next base: position 408,043 of record NW_020273635.1, read on the forward strand.
ATAATTTTGTCTATGACTTTTAATTTTATTGTATTGGTGAAATATTTTATATTTTAAAATGGATTGTTACATAATACAATCATTACCAAAAAACCAAAAGAGTCGCCTACAAAATTATGAAAACGTTGATGCCTTACATAAATATCTAGATTAAAATGATTTTATCTATCTATATCTAGATAAATTCAATTTCTACAGTATCTATCTATATCTAGATAATTTTAAATCCAAATATCTTATCTATATCTAAATAATTTTTTTTTATATCTAAGCACAACACGACATTTTATAATGCTTAAAAATGCAAAATTATAGTTAAATAAATATTCTGTGTAACATAACATTTCTTGAGATTGTAGTATCATTTCATTTTTTATAGAATAATATTTAGTTATATATATAATACAATCCATAGAGAAAATATTTCAGTAACAAAGAAAAAACCAATTTCTGTGAACTCATGTAGCTATTTTTAGAACTCGTTTTGTAAAAATTATGGTAATTAAAGACAATCGGATGCTTCTATTTTTTTCATATATTAGATATACACAGAAATATGAACGGTTTGTTCAACATACATATATAAAAGAGTATAATAATAACATACATAACATTTTACTTTGCATATAAAATTGTACAATGAAATAAAAGAAATATTATCTATTCTTATTCTCAACAGCTTAGCGGTTCATGTAGATCCATCGCTGCCACCATTATCTCATTCTATCGGATCCTATCATTCATATAAATCAAGGAAATATATTGGTATAAAGTATATTTATTTTTTTTTTCAAATATATTATAATTTAAATAATTAAAGTGTTTACTAAAAATATCAAATTAAAAAAATGTAAAAAGACAAAATTCCTTCCTTTCGTATTACAATCATACAGTTTAGGATTAGGCATAATTTATCAAATCAAAATGGTAAACCGTAGATAATCCAAATTTCTAAATTTTCGAATCATTTATATTATTCATTTATTAAGATAAAATAAAAAATGTATGAACCTTATTGTTAATTCTAGTTTTAGATGATATTTTTATCGTGGATATTTTTAAGTAATATTTAAACGAAAATTAATGTTGATGGTAGTGATTATTCGCTACAAGATAAAATGGAGTAACCGACACCCTAGTGGTCTACCCTTCATCGTTTTTATATAATCATAAGGGCTGAAACATTATTCGGTCATATGGAAATAATGATTGTGACGAAATATTTTTTGAAGCACTTTCAAAATACAAAGGAAAAACTTTCGACACCGCAAAAAAAGAAAAATCATTTTACAAAATTACGATGACTAGTGGCAGTTATTAACGGGGTTATTATGATTCGTTATACTAAGGGAACTAAAGGAGAAAGGTAACTACACAGTGTGCGAGAAACAAAGTATGTTACAAATTACAGAGTTTGTAACTGGATGACCATCATTTTGTGTGTGTTTTTACTTTATCACAGAAATATGAAGTATTTTTAATCAGTAGCCCCGGTATAGTGATGTAACCAACTATTTGAAAATTATCATTTCACCCAAAACTTGAATAATCTGCTTAACAGTGATGTTTGATGTTTCCCGTACCAGTGATAAATGTCAATATAAATATCACATTTAAGAATAACACACCATTTTTATGCTAGTGGAATACGCTGTGTTGTAAAAATAAGATCAGACAAAAAATTAAATAATTTTACATGAAATGTTTAACATGAAACAATGAAAATCCTACTAGAAATATTAAAATAAGTGTAGCAATATTAAAAGATGTGGATAGTGCCTACCCAGATAAGAAGCCTCTTCTCCGGACTGGAAAAAATATATCAAGTTCCATCAACAACAATATTATCGATATTTATGTGATAAGAACGATAAAGCGATACGTTGGAAACCGCATATTATGAACGATCAGGATCAAATAGCAAAAAATAGACTTTAAGAAGAGTACAACGTTCAAGAACCATTTTTTTTTTCATCGGTTATTAAGGTTCTTATTAAAAGTCATGACCATCTCCCCAGACATGTCCCTTGAGCCACCCTGCTTAAATATATGACGGAAAGATGACATTAAACCATGAGTAATGACCAATCATTATCATATTTCCATTATTTTTTTTCTACAAGCATTATTTTACCAATTAAAATTTATATTTTATTTGTCTACGTCCATACTATAGTTTAATTTTTTCCTTATTAGTTTTGATTTAACATAATATTCCATAGGTAGTAAATATTCGAGTATATGATTTTATTAATTTTTACCAACACCAATTATTTTTTTATCAATCACTTTCACTATGTGTCCTGAGACTTGCTTTATAGTTTAACAAATTAACTGAATATCTATGTTACCTAACATGACGTATGTTTTTATTTTACCTGCTTTCAACTTTTCTCTGAATATTTCTCTCAGCAACAACTAAAAAATGTGTACTAACGATAGAAAATTATAGAATAAATAACAATAGCATTATGTCATACCAAAATTACACCAAGTAACACAAAAGGTTAAAAAAAAAATTGCAAGTTGTAAAATATATTTTTATTTTTTATTATCTAAAAATACGGATTTAATAAAATGAATCAAATTTTTTTTTTCTTATCCTTATTTCAATTTGAGCGGATTAATCAAATAATTTTTATACTCTATGTAATTTGTTAAACTAAAATAAAGGTAAAATACTAATTAGACCAATAATCAACATAATAACTGCAGTACTTTTGTCTAAATCGATTTTATGATTAAACTGATAATCATAATATATAGGCAGGTATATTATATTGTTGTAGCTCTAAGTATAAGACGTATAAGGGTCAAAAAAAGTAAAATATTAACGCAATTATTTTTCTAGACACTTTTGACGATTCACTGCCGTATTAATATTTTATTCGATCGATAATTAATTTTGTTTACAATTTAATATTGTTTTACCAAGAAAAAACCGTATAGTTTATTTTTTTTTTTTTTAGTTTGATGAGACTGTTTAAAATATTTAAGCGATAATAAATCCTAAAAAGCGTTCATAGATTTCAGATTAAATATAAGTACATGCAATAAATACGTATTGCACTACGTTCACGTACCAAAATCCAAATTTATTACTCAAAAGATATTCATTTGTAATAAATCATTATTCTAAAACATCTTTATGGTACCGTATTTCAAAAATAATAGGTTAATAATCACGATTATTTTAAACTGAAAACATGTAACAATATTCAAGTGTGAGCACAGGCACATGCTATTTAGCCCATCAAGCGTATTTTCTTGAACACCTAAGACTATAAATAATGACTTTACGACATTCTTACAGCGAATAAGTGGTGATTTTTTTTCGAAAAAAAAAGAAACAGACATTGTTAAATGACTTCCGCTATCCGTTGGAATCTCGCAAGTCGCCTTTCTTTATTGTATCCAAGTTAATCACTAACATCGTTTTAAATCACACGTCCTTATAATAATATATAGACGTATAATTAAACTCAAAAACACCGGCAGTTATTAATTACAGCTAATTTGTTCATCGATAACAATAAGACCTATAGTTGTGTTGTGCTACTCGTATTAAATAATTTTACTTATGGCATAAGAAATCCGATCAATTTTTATGAAAGTGTTAATATTTCAATGCTATAATTTTTAAATAATATTTATTACAAAATACAATACTATGCGGAATGTAAAACTTAAAAAACTCATTAAAAATATATAACATATAGGAATCTCACTATAAACAACTATCACAAATAAATAGTCTTTAATGTGCAAACTAATAAATGTATCACATAGAGTAAAATTTGAGTATTGTCAACTTTTTTTTTTATATTCAAATAAACCTTCGATAACATTTTCCATAGAGATATTGTTCTGTCGAAATTTTACTTAATAATTTTGGGCGCTACAATGTGTGCGGTTTTGGACTATCGAGTATTTTAAAATCTGTGTGTGGTGTTTTCCATAATTTTTTTATACATTTGTGTGATAATGGGCAACGCCCATAATTTTGATGATATGAAAAATTTGATTATTGTTTCTATGGGTTTTTGACAGTTGTTGAGTAGTAAAATTCAACTTACTATTTTCATAACAAGAATATTTTTATGTGTATTTTACATTTTTCCATGGCTGTATCGACAAATAATGAAAGTTCACAATATTTTGATAACTCCACAATATTCATATAGACTTGAATCATTTGGCGGTATTTAATAAATGCATTAAAACATGGAAATATTAGATGAAAGTGTTATAATTTATATTTTTTGAGTACGTGGGCCTCTTTAGTGATATATATGTTACACCGAATTTATGAAATTGCCGATTTCATGATATCAGCAACTCAAAGTACATAATACTTTTGCATACGTTTGCATCACTCAAGAATAATAATACTATAGTATTTTAAATATAAAACAACTTTATTAATTCACTTGTGAATGTAATAATTTAAAATTTACAAAAATACGGTATATTATATTTCAAGTATGTATTCATGTCATAAATACCTAGAGAAATTGAACAACAATTGTTATTAGTCTATTTATTAAATTTAATTATATATATTATCGTATACAAAGAAATTCAATAACAATAGTTTCACAAACTTTGAGAGTTTAAAACTGATTTCATATATGGTCACCAGTTCTTATAGGATTAAGGTTCGATTATTTTGTTTGTTTAGCTATAGAACCGTAAAATTATTTTGGCAGGAGTTTAAAATCGGTTTTTACGCTTCCTTACATTCTGTAGTGAGCATTTAAGTACTATCGTTTTATCTACATGACTAGTTTTGAAACTTTAATTTATTAATAACCATACAGATTTGTTTTTGATACTGTTTTCACACAAATTTTTCAGGCCTTCTATAAGTAAATAGTAAAACTAAAAAAATTACTTTGTACGTTACGAGCATATTTTAATAATTTATGATTCAATTAATTTATTAACGTGATTTCATTAAATTAAGTTTAGTCTCTTAATTACATACTATTTTTATGAAATTTTCTTTTACCATAAAAAATTTAAATTATAAATTACATTTTGTGGATTTTAAAATTTTTCAAAATATTACCATAAGTTTCGTTATTTTAACAGCTTCTTAGAAAAATATTTTCAAATGTATAAAATACACTTTTATCATATAATTTGGGCTCATTCATATTTAACGAAACTGTTAACACCAACATTAACACTAACATAGGTTTGAAGCGTCAAATATACATATTTCTAATTTTTAAAATATTAGCCTAACCTAATACTTAACAATTTTAATCTTAAGGCAGTGATTTTATCATTTTTAAAAGCTTTTCATCAGATTGATATAATTCTGTTTTAAATAAAAATGAACAAGATCGTAGACACAACTTAACAACTTAATAGATGCAGACAGTTTTACACTGATATTGAATCAAACCACACAAGTTAACATTCAACCCACTGAAACAAATCCATTCAATTGTATGCAGTCGTTATTAATCGCAGCTCGTGTTAGATGACAATTAATCAATATGGAAATGTCGAAAATAAATCAACATAATTAATTTTAATTCTCTGCTGCCCCATTGGCGTCATTCTGTTTCACTTGCTTTTATTATCCATCTAATTTATTAGGGTGCTCGACCAATCGGCATCATAGAATAAATCCATATCGTCTAAAAACCAGCACATAACAATTAATTAATCAAATCGATCTGGTCGGGATGAGGTCGGAAACAGCGTCAGGTATACGTGCGACGAACAAATAGAGATTTTCAAGTCTTTCAATTTTCAAATATTCTAGTCTCTAATTTTTACCTCATTCGCGTCCAACCAATTTTACAAGTTAATTAACCCAACCTAAGGGGCCGTTGAATATTTTAATATTTTTTCCGCGAACCATAAAGGATACGAAAGCTCGTACTACTAAAGTCGTTTCTAGGCAAAGAAAAGACACTCGCCCAACCATGCTTACATACACACACACACAAACACACGCATGAAAATAAATGTAAAAGCTCCCTCGCCTGCGTTATGAAATCCTGCAAATTTTCAGTAAAATATTCCGTGGTATGTTCTTTGCATTATTATATTTCTCGCACTATCGCATTTCTCAATGCCAGAGGGGAATTTGACGGAAAAGAATTTCAACAATTTATTGATACCACGTTTACACAGATATATATATATAATGTACAATAATATTTATGTACATACGTACGTTCGGCAAATTAACACGGTGAGCTAATCGGTACATAAATGCTATCCGTCGGGTCGCAGTTTAGCATTGTACAATTATATAGTGGTAGTGATATCGATCGCGGACTATCAATGTATAACAAATGGACGGATACGTGTATGTGCTGGACGATGATGAAAACCGACTGGTCCGGAACCACTTTGGAAAACAATACACGCACCTCCGATGTATCTAATATTCGTATGAGCGCGCCCGAACCCTTCTAACAGTATAATTAGTACGCATCTCAAACAAATTCTGTCGATCAGATATTAATTCCGTATTATTGTAAAGAAAAGATTTATGGTTTACCATCACCCTAAAATTAGTTGTGTGAAATAAATTTTACTTTCCAATTAGTAAATAATAAAACATAAATTAACATAGTTATTTTTCACTAGTTAAGTAAAAATGTATTTTGTAAACATTTAAATAATTTTACACCACACATAGGCTATAATAACCTAATGCAATCTTTATCTTTTTTTTTTAGTTGGCTTAAATGTAACTTTTTTAATTAAAACAACATTTTTAATCTATGAAAATATACTTACGCTGTAATACTAAAATTCATAATTTAAAATGAGTGAAGTGATTGAAAGTGGTGTCGATTAGATGTAAAATTAATGAAAATCTTATATCAAGCTTTGGGGTAGGAGTACAAAGGATATTCAACAAAAGAAGTTGTGAACTGGGATGATGATCGCGAAAGAAACAGATAGTGTAAGGGAACAAAAAAAAAGAAAATATATGATAAATACGTAGATTTATATATATATATTATATTAACAAGTTCTGACCAAACGCAAAAGATAACAGAATTTTCTGTATAACAGAAAATTTTACAGTAAACTAATTCATTAAATTCTTCAATTTAAGTCTTCATTAAATTAATGAACTAAAACCAAAATAATGATTATTTAGTAATTAAAAGTTTCAAAATTAAAATATTTAAAAGATGATTGTGGTTTAAATTATATTATAACGACATATTTTTTAATATTTTATTCAAAATTTCACGATTTAGGTATGTATAATAACAATGCAAACATTTCGAATCTTATTATTTCTGTAAAATCGTTCTCGCCAAATAACATATTATTGCGTTAAATTAAAGTATTGAAAATCAAATATATAAACTAAAAATATTGCTAAAATCCTATGAGTTATAACTTATTAATTACTTAACAACATATATTATCAACATGTATCGCGTTGAAAAACTATGAATATCCGTAATAAATTATTGAATCCGACGATTATTTCATATTATTTCCATATGAAGTAAAGCAAACAGCTTATAAATCTAAAAACAATATATGTGTTAAACTATAGAAAGAATAACGAAAGAGGAAAATTATTCGTATACAGAATAAATGATTAAATGTTACCAATACTTGACGCAAATACAACTTAAAACAATTCAGGACCAAACAAAAGGTTATGCATTACCTTGACGAGAGCAAATGCAGAAAGTTCTAACTTCTAACTAATTCACTCAGGAAGGATACCTTAAATTCATTAAAGTGGATCTTCAAATGGTTATTTTAGATTCCATCTACGAAATATATTTAATGGTTAGAATACCTACTAATAAGCGCATTAAGCCTATTACTAAAAAATACATTTTAAATTGTATGTGAATCAAAATATCTATAAATCTTATTATTAACATTAAATTTGTCATATATTATATTCTAGAAAATAGTAATTTTTAATCTTGGATATAAAACAATAGTATAAGCTTTATGTATAACCTATGTTATACTATAAAGTATTCAGTGTTAATCATTCAATATACCATAAATTAACAATGTATAATTTAACCGATTTTTATCTCGCTCTATTTTGTTTTTCTTTTAACTTTGAACTTAAATATCTTATAACGTTAAACAATTTTTATTTGAAATATAAAATATGAATTTCCATATAGTTCTTAATATGGTGTAAGAATAGTGATTAAAATAATAATAAAAAATTGTACAATAGTTTAAAAATAAATTTTGTTTTTTAATATTTTTCTTAGAAAATAACGATTTTACAAAAAATATTGATTTAATATATTTTATAGATATTATTAATTTCTTTAATTAAAATTTTATACAATTTTATACTAATTCTAATGGTTTTTTACATAAATTTGAAAACCAATGAAACTACCCTCTTCTGCCATTTTTCAACTTTTAGTCGGCACCAAAAGAGATTGAGTATTGTCTTTAAAATCTTACTCAAATGACTTTCTCACGTAACTTAACAAATCTAATGGGCACGGACTAAATAAAATTTGAGTTTAAAAAATAAGGACCACCATAATATATATTGATATTTTTTATTATATTATATTGTTATTTATTTATTTATTTATTTATTAAAGATAAACGAGCATGAGCCCAGGTTACAATTATGGTGTAATAGTACAAGATATATACCTATTTTAAGTGTAGAAAATAGAAACAAGTATAATAGATAGTAAAAACAAACAAGACAGAAACAGGTAATATAGTAACGTAATTCTATTGAAGAAATGACGGAACCTCATTGACTAACTTCATCATACGGTTAATTGGCTCGTTTTTTAAATAATTAGTAGGGCAATGTAGAATATAAAATGTGTATGAGTTGCGGATGTACCTAACGGGAACTTTAAAATTAATTTTAGCAAGAAGGGAAGGGGAGTCGACAGATCCTGATAAGAGCTTATTAAGAATAATAAGATTATATGTAAAGAGGATAAGATAAAAAGACGAAGAAGGGAAGAATAATCATGAGGATCACAGTCTACATTCAAAGAATGTTTCAAAAATCAAAGGAATTTACATTGAATCCGTTCTAGTTGTAAACAGGCATCCGCTGTTTGAGGATCCCAAACAACTGAGCCATATTCAAGGATTTGTCGTACAAGTGCACAGTAGATTTAAGAGAGCTGATGAATTTAAAATCACTAGATATTATTTTAACAAAACCCAATACCTTTGCAAGTAATTGTATCAATGTGAGAACGAGGACAAAGGAAGGAATTAAAATTAAAGCCATGATCACAAATGTTAGAATCAATAGGAATTAAGTTGGAGCCATTCAAAGTGTAAGAAAAAGTAATAAGAGAGCAACTTCTCTTGAATATCATTGACCGGCATTTATTAATATTTAATATAAGACCGAGAGTATCAGCTCAAACAGAGAAGCTATTAAGATCGTCCTGGATCTTGTAATAATCATCGACGGAGCAAATTTTTAAGAAAACCTTCATGTCATCCGCAAAACATAGAAGCTGGCTATGCTTGAGGGAAGAGCGAACACTATTAACAAACAGAGAAAAAAGAAGTGGGGATAGATGTCCATCTTGAGGGACACCAGAGGTAGATAGAAATATATGAGATTCGTATCATATATCAACATCTTTATTCTTATTTTGATATTAAATTCCATTTGTAAAATGAAATAATAATTATTTTGATTGAATATTACATTTAAATTTCAACGTCACAAGGAGAAGCTAGTTTAAATTTTTAATATTTTTAACATAACTTCTTATAATTTTAAGCTAATAATATACGACTATATAATTAATAATTATTATTATGTAAGTCCATCACCACATAGTCCATAATTACAAACATGTCATAATTATTTATATTTATTATATAATTATTTTTATATAAATACACTGTAAAAGCAACTACAGTTTCAGTGAACTCTCAATTACCCGTGGAATAGGATTGTGTGGCATCTACACATAAGCGAATTCCGCAGAGAATCCGTTAAATTTGAATTGAAGCAATAATTAAATAATTATATTATTTAAAAAAATTAAATCTTGTAATTGTATATAATATTCAAGGAAAATTAAATAAGAACAACTTTTAGTTTTATTTAAAAATGCATATGATATAAAGTATAATATTTATACTATTTATTTTTTGACAAAATTTAACAAGTTGTTATTTTCTTGTTTATAAACACTTTGTTTTAACTTGTAATTTAAATTTTTTCAACAGCTAACCTTACTGTAATGATGTACATATTATGTATAGTATACATGTATTATGTAAAGAAACATTATATTTTTGTATTTAAACTTGTACCTACATGGTTCGTTCCAAAAAGATAATGGAGAGTACACTGTATTAAATATCATATTATGATTATTTAGATTTAACATTTCAAAATAAATTTTTTCTCTGACATTAAAAACACTTATAATTTAATTAAAACTGAATATCAATATTTTGAAATTTTAAGTTTATCAGTTTAACTGTAAAAATGAATTTCTTTAAAACTGTATTTAATTAAAAATGTATTAAAGTATAATTATAATACATAAATTAACATATGTGTAATACAATACATTGTTTTAATATTTTATATTTTATATAAATATTATAACTACAATAACTCAAAAATTGTTTAATCATACCATCAATAAATCAAATAAATACTTGTAGTTTATAATAATTTTAAACGTTTATTAAAAATAAAAAGCCCGCAGTTTCAAAAAAAAGATTGTATGATTATAAATATTTATTTGTATTAACATTTTGTATATAAATTTATTATTTTACTTTCGATTTAAACAAGAATCGATTTATGCACATTAAGTTTTCAACAATAATTATCTTAGCAATTTTTCAAGATGAAGTGTATTAAATTAAAATGTATTAGGTTAAATTTTATTTTTACAAATATTAAAATGAGAATTACATCCCGATTAAATCTATAAACTTTATCAAACTTACTGATACTGATACCATCAAGTTACAGGAAATATCTTCTACGGTAATAATAAAAACAAGTTTTTTTTTTTTTTTTTTAACTCGATGTTAATATACGAAAAAAAAAATTGTTTTTGTCTGTCAGTAAAATAATAACAATACTTTTTCCGTTTAAAGTATAGAAATTCAAATTCCAATCCACATTATGTAATATTATGGATACGACTGTAGAACATACATGACCTCATTAGTATATTCTATTTTAAATTATTACATAGTATTTTTGTTCTTATTAATTTCATGGAAATTAAGGAAACGCTTATTACAATTATTATATCTTAGCAGTATTTATTTTTAAAAATATAATCCAACCATTTTCATTTTTAATCAATATATTTTTCAGGAATTAATTCCACAAATTAATTTATATTAATTATTATGAAACCATCATTTGATAGATTAGATGCACATCAAACATTTTTTTTTTTTTTTTGATAAATTGTGAATGATGTATTGTAAGTTGAATTGTTATGATACTGTTCTATATTGTAATAATTAACCACGAAAAAAAACCACAATATTAAAAGTAAAGAACCAAAGAATAATTATAATTTTTTGTCAAAAAAACTGTGAATACGTATCTTAAAATGATCACAAATATTCTTTAATAGGTAGTAACAAAGTTATAAAATATTCATGCTACAATGTGCTACTATATACCTAATGTATATAATAAGTAATAATAATGCGTTGTATATTTGAACATTGCATATCTACTCGTATTTATTTATTTATTCATCAATATTTAATTATTTATCAATAATATTATCGTTGGCATTTAGGTATATCATTTTGGAAAATTTTTAATTTGCTCCAAAATGGTTTCGCTTTTCCATTGACAAATATAGATAAAACCAGCTTTGTTCAATAATATTAATCGGTTTGTTCTTTGTGCGAGCGTGTTCTGTACAATAACTAGGGTCACTGGTAAATGCACTGAAATTGACCCTCAGTTATCTGATAATGCTTGACGCAGTTGCGTATTTGAGGAGGAGAGGGATGATAGGAGCATTTAACCCCCCTCCCAGTCTCTTTTTTGCGAAAGCTGTGAATATTAATTGAATTCCATTATTATGGCTACTCGCCTATCATACGTTCCCATCGAATACGGCACCTAATTTTGTAATTACAAAAGAAACCATTTTTAACATCAATGCCACGTTTTCTGTTATAATTATAAGTAGGGCTGGGAATTTGATGCAAATGCTTCTTTTTTTCTTTTTTTCTAACGCCTCAACGCGTAGGTCTGTAAGCATAAAATGTGTTTCAAGTGATACTGATTAATTTAATTTTGACTTTTGACTTTTTATTTTGACTTTTTTTTGCATTTTATGACAAATTTAACTTTATATGCATTTTTAGAACATATTTTGCTATTTTTTTTTTTTTTTTTATTGATCGAAATTACAAATTACAAATTATTTTGCTATTTTATGACATTTTTTAAGTTTTTAGAGCATTTTTCAAAATGTTTCCATTATTTCTTAAATATTAGGATATTTGATATTACGTTTCGGCATTTGCTCGCTCAAAACTTGGACATTGAGTACGTAATTTACTAAATTGATATATATATAAATACGAGTATATTGGCCCATGTAAATATTTTATCATAAATAGAACAAAATAAAACAGTTGAAAGATATTTTTATATTTACAAGAGACCAATGATGCGTCACGACGATTAAATATAAAGTTAAATAAAATACGAATATTAAACAAATATAATACCTATCTATTTTATTATTATTATGTTAAATAAATTTATTTAAAATATGTTTGGTAACATGATTTTTATGATGTTATTTTTAAATTATGATAAATAAATTTTTAACGCATTTTTTTATAATTTTTAAAGCATTTTTGCGTTTTTTTTTTTAGAGCATTAAAATCCCAGTTCTAATTATAAGCGATCTTCGTACTTTCAGTCTTCAGTTCTAACTTAACTAAAGATGTATATTTTCAGGTACGTCGGACTATGAGATTGATTACACACTACTATTATTGTCTGTCAGTTAAACGCGATTACTTTAATCGAAATAACCACTATCGACGACCTGATGTGCGCATGGTCGTTCGTGTCAATTCAAAGAAATCAAACGTGATCAGTTCCGTTCATGTTATATCTGAGTATGAACAAGCTTTCAACTTTCGAAAACACACGTACAGACTTGGCTAAATGTCCTGATACTTACAGTCAAGTTTAAACGTATGCAGGTAGCTTAGATAATAAAAAAAAAAAAAACCCATATCTATAGTTACAATCAATAATCAATATTCTGTGTTAACAGTTTATTTTTATTATATTTTATAGATGATTATGTTGTTTGAGTTACGTATTGATTAAAATGTTTAAATGTACAAATCAAAAAAAAATCAAAAGTTCAGATTTTGCCTCCGTCGATAAATTATCCCAAATATAACACAAGCTCACCGGCAGCTGTCCTTTTTGACAAGCTGCGGTTTTAACAAAGGCGCCGTCGTCATCGGCTTGCGTGTGTGAGCACGTTTGCGTTTCGTTTCCACAGGATCTTAAAATCACCACTACCACCAGCAATAACAAGTGCAGTGTATAATTGGAAAAAACAAAATACTCGAACAAAAAGCTGGTTGGGCTATTTAACCATTAAATGTTGACATCTTTATCTGTGCGTAAAGGATTGAATGCGGTGATGCCGACCTCCCGCGACCACAGGGACAATACGGCACCACAGATCCGTTACAGAAGCTGCAGCCCTATTGACCTATTAAGTAGACATACAGCTTACGTTGATTCATATCAACATAAATGCAACGTGTGGCTTAGTATCGTGTACGGATGGACCATAAATACCACAAAGTTAACCCATCATGAAAAAAAAAAATAAGAGCGAAAAGTCGTTTTAGAAATTCCTATACCCTGCCGACTCCACCCCATCATCCGGAACGAAGAAAAGCTTTAACGTTTTTCCTTAACTTTGTTCAAGACACTCTTCGTTATTTGTACACCTATTGTCAAAAAATTTGAAATTTCGTACAAGATTTTACGAAACTTGAAACTGATTAAATCCGTATCCACGCACTGATCATAAAATACAAAATAATTTATAAGACAAAAGAAATAGTCAATATTTTTTTCCACTAAATTGTCGTTTGGTAAGCAATTAAACGTTAATAAACATAATTATAAATTAGTTGGAATTATAAAAATCGTCTGCATAGTACAGTTTATTATATACTTTATTTTTTATGTAATATACTTGACATTAAGCCATAAAAACAGTCCAGTATAAAGAGGTTGATGACTTTTTACTTAAAAATATTTAATTGCAACAAATTTATGAAATATTATTTTTTATATAAAATATTAAATACTAATTTCAACTAATTCTTGTGTATATTTCAATTATGTATAAAAAAATTAATAATATGTTTATGTAGAATTACCCATAAATATAACATCAACTGTAGTACTTGACTACATGCATAATATTTGTCTTGGTGTAATGAAAAGATTAATTGATTTTTGGACTAAAGGTAAAAAACCTATTAGGTTAGTAAATGTTGAAAGCATCTCTGATGAACTTAATACTATTAAATCATATTTACCGTCTGAATTTAAACGTGTTCCAAGGACATTAGAAGAAGCAGAATATTGGAAAGCTACTGAATTTAGATTATTCTTATTTTATACAGGACCTATTGTATTAAAAGGCCGATTAAAAAAGTCATTATATAAGCATTTTATGCTTTTGAGCTGTGCCATTATAGTTTTAATTTTTCCTGAAATTTGTCAAACTTATAATAATTTAGCAAAAGAATTTTTGAAACGATTTGTGATCGAATATTCTTCTCATTATGGAGAAGAATATGTTGGGTATAATGTTTACGATTTAATACATATATGTGATTTTGTTTTGATTCATGGTACCCTAGATTCATTCAGTGCATTTAAATTTGAAAATTACTTACAATTCATTAAAAATCTAGTAAAAATTCTAAATATCCCCTTCAAGATGTATATAATCACATGATCGAACAAGTAAATTCTCAAACTAATTTTATCACTCCCAGTTATCATATTCTTAAAAATGAACTTCTGTACAGTAAAATATTAAATAAATCAATAACAGAAATTTTATATAAACAAGTTATTTTAGAAAAATTTATTGTAAGTTCTAAAAACATAAAAGATAAATATTTCGTTTTACATAATGATGAAATAATCAGAATTAATAAAATAATAAAATATTTTAATGGTGAAATAAAAATTGAAATAATTAAACTAAATTATTCATCTTTTTTGATAATCTAATATCTTCAGTTATAATAAAAATTTTAAATGTCATCAATATAATCCCTGAACCTCATCCTCAAATAATTAACTTGAATTTATTAAAACATAAATGTTTTACAGTTCCTCTAGATGAAAGTAAATTTATTGCCATAGCATACAGGTAGATTGATATAATTAAAACCACTCATATTATTTTGGTAACTTATATCTTTTGTTAGGTAGATACATTTGGCTTATAATCTGTAGGTAAAAGCTATAACTGAGACTAGAACTTAATTATGATTAAACTTGTCTAATTATTAGGTAGTGTTTCTATAGAATAAAGTACCTAACTATTCTAGGTAATTTATGATCTGTAGATACAAGTATAGGTACTATTTTATTTATCATATTATTCTCATAACTATTTACAATTTTTTAATTTTTAATTTATATATATATGAATAATATGTAAATTGATCAGTTTTATAAGGAATAATGAAAAATATATTTATTAAATGTGTTAATACATAGGTATCTATATAAAATGTATATTATTAATTATTATGTAACAAATAAAATGTATATGTCTACCTATGTATAATATAAGAACCGATTTAAGTGTTAAAATATTTCTTGTATTAAGTAAAGAATACATATTTCATTTACCTACGTTAAAAATGATTCTATAGTCCAAAGGTAAAATTAATTACCTTTATATGACTATGTAAGTATAATATATTATACTATATGAATAAACATATATCTAAAGTAAGTAGGTAAATTAAATCATGTTCATGTGCAATATAGGTTAGATAATAATATAGGTTAGGTCCCGATAGGTTAGGCGTAGGTATTAAAAGGTAGGAATAGTAGGTTTAAATCTCATTATGTGCAAAACACCATTTAAACAAACCTATCATCTACATTTTTGTTTTTTTTTTCCGGACATTCATAATACAAACAACTGTCAATAAAAGTTCCGATGTGATCTAACATAAACTGTCTGTAACTTCTCATTTTAGGACATTAAACATATCAGAAATATCTCTGGGAGGCCCCTGAGTAGTTAAATAAACCTCTCATGGCACAATGGAACCACTATGTTACATCGCTAAGATTGAATATTGCACGTAAGAAGTGATTTCACATGTAAAGTATTTTTGTGAACATCGCATTAAGTAACTTCCTGTTTCTGGACATTAAGCGTCCCTAGATATTCTCTGAAATGTCCATGCGTAAAAAACATGGCAGTCGCACATCTTGATGTGATTACTATGTTACATCGTCGGGATTAGATTTTGCACACAGGGTATAGTCTATTGTAAGATCTGTATAATATATTTATTTCAAACTATCATGACTCAAGACTAATTAAATCACATTAAAAACACTTTATATGAGATTTACTTGGGTTTATCTAATGAATATATTAAATTTTACTCCTCGACTCAATT
This sequence comes from Sipha flava, assembly GCF_003268045.1. Lineage (NCBI taxonomy): Eukaryota > Metazoa > Arthropoda > Insecta > Hemiptera > Aphididae > Sipha > Sipha flava. The sequence continues at coordinate 424,738 of NW_020273635.1, forward strand.
TTTAGGTTTTTTTTTTTATGTGTGTTTTCTTTAGGAATTAGTTTTGACTCTATTATCCTCAGTATATTTATAATATGTACAGCTCTATAATTAATTCAGCTCTGACTAATTATATTATCTAGCTTTCTTATAACATAAGACTGTGAAAACTAAATAAGCAAGGCCCGAGCCTCAAATACTGATGTATCAAACAATTCAAAAATATCTTTATAAATTTATTAATATTAGTTACTAATAATAACTAAATTATCTGTATTTAAACAAAAAATATTTGTAAGATCCCTTCAGTCTCTGTTATTACTACATTTTTATATAAATTACATAATGTGAATAAACGTACAAAAATATATATATTGTTGTAAAGTATAATTGTTTTTTTCCTTTAAAAGTAAAAAACAATTCAAAAATGTTCAAAATATGTGCTTTTATAATAAAAAAGTAAAACTAATTTTGATTTTTTTTTTTATTACACATAAAAATTTAATTAAGATTGTTACAATTGTTTTTTAATCACAAAATAAGAAAACCAGGGAATATGTCTTAAAACTGAGTAAAATATACCAGTATATAAATTATACATTTTAAACGAATCACTGTTTAGCTCGAATCGATTTAACGAGACATACAATTTGAAAAACGGACAATTATGTTTGAAAAAAACTGAACCTATATGCTATATGGTTCATCCTGCAACTCGCTCGCCGGTGGCTCTATATGATACTATATAAACTTATTATATTACGTTAATCTAGGTACCTACTTATAAGGTGCAGCGGGCAAATCGGACAATCGCCAAGGTTTTTATTTCTTTCGAAACTCTGATATATTGTATAAATAGTACAATACAAGAAATATTTGATGACTTGCTGATGTCTGTTCGCAAAACTTCGCTCGCTAAAATATAGCGTTTTCACGGCAATGCACTCATATTATTATTACTATTATTATTATAATGACCAGTGAACACCGAGAATCGAGTTTTCGTTAGGTGTAATATATGTAAGTGCCTCGACGACGCCATGTTTAAATAATAAATTATATTTTAGACGCATTTATTATACTTTCGTCAAAACCGACGGTAGAACATAAAGTTTTCTTTCCTTTATCACGTCCAATTTGTTGCAAAGCGTAACAATTCACTTGCAGGTGAATAATACCTAGCGTATCAACTTGTTTTTATTTTATTTTCAATAAGTAAATTAAGTGTCGGAAAAATAACACTTGAACACATTTTTTAGTATTTATATTTAAGTATGTTATATATGTATACTATAAATAGTTTCAGTACTACTAAATACCCAAAAAAAGATTGATAGATGAAAAAATTATTTTTGTGAATAGCACAAAAAAATAACGAACAAATAAATAAAAAAAACCTCTATTTCTCAAAAATTAAAAAACGTATTTTAATAATTGTTTCATTTTAATTACAGCTAAATACATAAATATATCATGTTATTCATAAGCATTAGTGGTTGAATGATAGAAAGTTTCGCTTCACGGTTGGTACAGAATTATTTTTTTATATTTCCTTTTAATTAAATAAATAAAGAATTTATAAATTATTATTTCACATTATTAGTTCTCTAAAATAAATGAGATTAGATTATTACATTTTCCATGTATATTATTACTCAATTTATTTATTTTTAATTTTAATTTTAATACTATTTTCCTAGACTGTATATAATGTTCAGATTATATGTCAATGTATTGATCGAGTGAATTTATTTTATCTTATAACAAAAGTAACTATTGAAATAGTTTATAAATAATAAACTAATATTGTATTTTATTAATTTCTTGGTTATTATTATTTTAACAACGCAAAATTCTAAATAATAGAAGAAACTTAACATAGCACAAACTGATACTAATTTTAAACAGATTTTGTACATTTTATTACATTTTGTAGAGTTAATCAGTTATACGCAGGTTCAAAACGAAGAAGTTGTTTTCGCAATATTCGTAAGCAACAATAAAATGTTTTCTCAAAACACGCGATGATTTCAAAACTCTTAATAGTAAGTCGAGAACAATCAGTCTTGTAGGGAGTGTTCAAGGGGGGGAGTCAAAAAGGGCAATTGTCCCCAGGCGCCGTAATCTGCATTTAATATGCTACCTGTGCTCAGTGGTCCCGAAGAAAAAGTTTTGCCCTGGGGCGCTGAAATGCTTGACACGGCACTGCCTGTAGGCCATCTAAAACACGAAGGGATTTATCAATGTCCTATAAATCCGCAATAGACTGCATACATGGTAGGATGTAAGAAAATGTTTTACTATAGTTTAAAAGTAAATAAAAGAGGTTGATATTTTGTTTTTTTTTTAAATACTAAATTGTTTTTATTTGTTCGTCACTCTTTTTTTGCTTTTAACAAAAATTCTTTTTATCCACCAAAAATAATTTAAATATATAATTTCAGATTATTTTACAATCCTTTATTTTATCTCTATTATTTTAGTAAATTTAAATAAAAAACAGCTATCTGAATACTACGTAAGCATAGTCAACATTAAATATCTAAATTATACAATGATTTTATAATTACTATCCGATCCGTTCTTAATTAATTTTTAAATTATGCCATGTACTTACTATTTTATTTTAATTTGGGCTCATCTCATCATTTAATGTACAAAATTTAAGTATTAGTTATCTACTATATTACAGTTTTACAGATTTTAATACTGATAATCATTAATCAATGAGTCAGAGCTCTTAATAGTTTTGATTTCTGAGACTAGAGTCTTATACAAAACAAATTAAATACAAACAAATAAAAACTTACCAACATCATAGGTATACATACGAGTACTATGTTATACTACAAGTTTTTAGGGTATTAGGGTTTTATACCAAACAAATTAAAAAGAAAAATTTTCAAAATCTATTATTAAGGTTAATAATAAGTGATAATATCATTCCAGTAAATCAGACTTTAGTTCCATGTTAGTATTTATTTAATACATTTATTCGAATATTTAATGCATTTTTCATACTTAAAAGCTACAGCAATATTTATTTTGATTTTATAAAAAAAAACTTACACAAATATACCTACGTTTTGAATTTAGTTAAAACTGTAAAAAAAATTAATGAAATACATAAAATCAACGCAATCGTAATACTTTTTTCGTTCTACGAATAAATATCAATTTATTATACAAACATTTCTTAAGTTGTTTAATATTTAAACACAAACTAAGTTTCATACCACATCTGTAAGTTTTTTTAATCCAGTACAAAATCCAATGGGTTAATAAATGGTATAGTTGAAATTACTTTTATGTATTTAAAGATATTATATTTCAAATGTAATTAAATATCAAAGGTACCAACTAAATAATATTATTTTTACTTTTTAAGACATATCTATTACAATATTTTTTTATATATTGGTACGTAAAATTATTGAATGAAAAAATAATAAATGTCAATAGGACATCAAAATCAACATAAAATTAATTATTAACATAATACATTTAGCCAAAATATTATAATTGTTCCGTCTGTTATTCAATTAATTTTTTTTATTTTAATAATTTATTATGTAGCTTATTGTAATGTTTTCTATATATTATTTCGAAATATAAAAGGAATACTATTTTTGTTTTCAAAGTCAATCGTGTTCTATAATATCGATTCATAAAATGTCAGTTGTTAATAATATTCTTTTCGTGAAAACTTATTTTGACTTTGATGACACATATATTTTTAGTGTATAATATATATATATATATATAAGTGAATGTCTCTGTAATAGATTATAGATAAATAGAATCAAAGATGTCGATTTATTAATTCAATAACAAAATATAATAGCTATTGGCTTTATAAATTTTCTGAGAATATTACAGCATTAAAAAAAGCACATAACTCTTCGTAGTTCTACTGATTAAACATCGAAAACCAGACTGTATTTTACAATACCCTAATTATTAATTAAGATGTACGAACCGATATTTAAATTTAAAATCGATTATTTGATTTTAGTTAATATGAATTGATTTAAGAATTATAGAACTCATAACAATTCTTGATTCAGTAGGAGGATACAATTGCTATTAGATAAGTTAAAAACGTTAAATAAAATATTAGATAAAAGTGTATATTACAATATATATACATTTAGTATACTCGTATAGTAAGTAATAATAATGTTATATATATATATGAACACTAAATATGCTTCGATACTTAATTATTTAAAATAAAGTTAAATGTTTATATATTCTAAATGTTTGTAACTAATATTTCAACAGTTGTATTTTACGTTGGAACAAAAAATATTATCTCTAAATGCTTCCCAAAGAATATATCATGTAAAAAGTTATTATTTATCTAACTAATGAATTCTACAGGAAGTCATCGCGTAAAATTGTACTTAACCAGTAAGCTATAAGATTTTTTTTAGTGAAACTAAGACAATACTTACAGAAAATATTCCCAAAGAATATACAGTGAAATCTCTAAATACCGGATACTCTTGGTTGTCATAATTTTGTCCGTTGTTTAGAGGTGTCCGCTATTCAGAGGGGGGAGGAGCAGGCATTCCCGCAGAGATGTAGCTGAAAGGTGCAACTAGGTGCAAAATATTTTTAGTGTCAATATAAGCTGTGCTAACCCCTCACACCCCCTAACACTAATCAAATGTCATATATTATTTATCATCAATGATGGGTATAACAAAATATATTTAAAACATAACTTCTTTTATTTATTACTTCTAATAAAAATGTATATTATTGTTTACATTAATACATTATTAATCATTGAAAAGCAATGCCAACCGCCTAGAACTCAATCTAAACTTTTCAATAATACCTTCTAATTGCTGTTAAAAAAATTCCTTAATTACGTATCTTTGTCGATGAATATTAATCAGACCAAAACTACTTAACCTTTCATTTCCAATTCTGTTTCTCAGCCATGTTTTTAAATGACATAATGTACTAAGAATATAATGACAATTTATTTTATAAGAATAATATACCGAATTAAAATTAGAAATATAACATATGATAGAAAATATTACTTGAAAGATCTTTCTACTGAACACGAAGTTGCAGGTAAAATAATAGCAATTTGTGTAGCCATACATACAACTTCACAGAACATAATCTAGAAAAATGTTTCATCGACGCGATGAATCAATGGACAGATAAGATAAACTATAATTGTATAATAATTTATAGTACATAGTAGTAAGATTAGATTAAATTGGCATTCAACGATTATTCTATATTTACGATAAAAATTGTCAAAATTAAAATTAAATTTCCATAAAAGCGTCCGTTATTTAGAGTATCCGGTATTTAAGGATTTTCCTATATGAAAGTAGTGAAAACGTCCGCTATTCGGAGGTGTTCGCTATTTAGAGGTGTTTGTTAAGGGAATTTTCACTTTATCATGTAAAAAGTTATTACTTATCTAACTTGTGAATTCTACAAAAAGTAATCGCGTAAAATTGTACTTAAACCAGTAGGCTATAAGATTTTTTTAGTGAAACTAAAACAATACTTACAGGAAATCTGAACAAAAAGTCATAAGAGCTATATTATTCGAAATATTACTGTAAATAACATTTTATCACTATTTCCTTTTTTTTTTTTAAAAAAAAAACAAAAGTATAAAAGTAATGAGTAGCTATCGTTATAATTCTGTTTTAAACTTCTAAAAATAAAAAAGCTCAATGAATTATTAAACACTCAACATATCCATTGGTATTTTTTAAAAAACACATTAGAACCTCACTTGTCATAGTCGCACACATATAATACAATAAAATGACTTATTTCTAATATATATTCAATATTATTTATTAGTTTGGCCGCAACGTTTAATTTGAACACACGTACCATACATCGTCATTGTCCACGCTCCATTAACGTCCGATATGATCAAATCAATTTTAATCAATAAATGACGTCATTAATATAAATAAATCTCAGGAAAAAGGTATCACCTTGCTGCAAATACCTGAATCTACGAAAAAAACCTGTCTATCATGAAAATTTCGCCAAGTCAAAATTACATAAAAACAAAAGTTTTTCTTTCGCCAAATCGTTACGCCTTACTCGATACCAACAAATAGTACTACGGATAATCCGGACTGCTCGCCTCTCAAAAATCATAATGTGGAGTTTCTGGCCCATCCTATCTACATAAAAAATGTATCAAACTTCTTCGCATTCAATACTGCCTTAAAAAACATCACCAATCCAAATGGTTTCACCTGTCAAATCCGTCATATCGCATTGCTTAACCCCCAAGTTTCAAAAGTTACAATAAAATTATGGATCATTTACATGAGACTAACGCTAGTTTCCATTCGTATACCTGTCCTAGTTGTCGCACATACAGGATCATCATAACAAATTCACATAATGCCACTTTACACACAGAAATTAATTCTGCTTTTGCCGAACTAGGACATTCAGCTAAAAATATATACAATGCCAAAAACAAAGACAAGAGCACATTTCCACAAAAGGATTTCTCTGTAATCACACAACACCAACTTATAAAATATAAAATCTTATCTCCACCATTTACCTATTATACCCTTTTAACTCTATTTAAAATGTTCAGATTATATTCATTATCTAAGCAATTCAAATCAAAATAATATAATAGTTTTAATAATTTAACTAAATAATTTATTGTCAAAATATTATCAATATTACTTATATTGTACAAATTACTCTTAACATTATTGAAATTTTACAAATGTAAGTACTTTAAACAGCACTTGGAGCACTGAAACATTTTTACCCACAATTAATAAAAACAAAAATATTTATTTTTGTCCAGATTAAATACATGTGAGGTAAACCTTTTATTCGTTTTCATTAATGTTTTCAATGTCTAATACATCTTATATAGGTAGTAAAATATTTTATCTAAGGGCTTAAGTCATCATGTTTATTTTAATGGATTATAATAAATACATGTCCACGTATTTACAAGCAAACTATAGCCATACACAATAGAGGCGTACAAATAATACAGCTTACAGAAGTATACTCCGATTCTAATTCCTTAGTAATACTGCATGTAATAATAATGTCAAAAAAATGTCATGGTATTGTACAACGTAGTATAATTTAGTCATTATTTATTTGTTTATTCCTATACACTATATAAATGATAATTTTTATTTTATATAACAAATAAATGTTTGTTATTCGTATATATTACATCTTTATTTTTGTAGTTATCAATACATGATATTTCGATCAATCTTTTGTGAAAATATTAAAACAAACATGCAAATTCTATGAGTATGGAACTGCATTTTTAATTAAACAGTATTATGCATTTTATGATACCATTATAATTATTTAAAAATTTAATGGTTTGAAAATATAGTGATTTATTAGCTTAAAATATTTTTAAACGTCGACTGTAACATTTCTAAAGTGCACAGTTATACATAAGCTAAATTAGCACTGTTTTTCAGTCTAAAAATGGCATAACATAAAAAACTAAAAATATTTATTTATTTTTTATTTTATTTATTAATAGAATTAAAGAATATTACATCTTTTACATAACATTTTAGGTTTAATTTCCAGCAGGTAAATCACAATGGATTCAATTCAAAACAAGATTCTTAAGAAGAAGATATATAATTAAGTAGGTCAACACCCATAATTTAATTTTTGAGATCAGAAAATGAAGGCTGAGCAAATGTGGTGAAAATGTGCAACAGACATCAACTCACCAATTCCTGAAAAGCTAAATGACCACTTATGTCCAGTACATTCTACACCCCTGGACATTCTTTGCGTATAAAATCCATTTCTATAACACAATAAATTTTCTAAAGGACCTTATTTCAAATTAAATCAAACTGCCTTTTCTGTGTTTGAAATTTGAGATGAAAAAAAAACAAATTCTTCCTACAAAAATAATCAGTAACAAATTATGAGCAAATACGCATTACATATGTTAAATTATATAAGTATGTTTAAATATGTTTGTATAATTCTGTTAAACTGCTGATCAAATTGTTAACATAAATATAAGATATATAATAACATATATGTAATATATAGTTAAATAAATTACATAAAACTATTAGAATACAATATGTTAAACTAATAATTATTATTTTTACGATAGTAAAATGTTTCAAACTATATTGAGTAAAACCTTGTGAATTGGATACTTGTAAGAAACGTAATATATAAAAGCTATATATGAATATCCACATTGACTATTAAAAGGTTAAATGCATTCTTCTTTAAAAGTTCATAAAATGTTTCATTTTTTAGAGTATCTGATATTAAAAGATTTCTTTAAATAGATTGTTCTACTAATAATAATAATAATAATATAAATTTCTATGCTTCAAATACCAACAATACATATTAAACTATCAAAATTGCATATAATCAGTAAAAATTGTTAAAATATACTAGTTTTTCAAATAAAATTTAGTATTAATTTTACTATTTATAGATATCTGTATCTACCTAGGCTAATTTATTTGTTATACCCAATAATAATGGAATTTTTTTTTAATTAGCTACACTGATAATTTGTCGTACATACATTAGCAAAGTGACTAAATAATAAATTACAAGTTCTTATGTTTATTGAAAATTATATTTTATTTAATGAAAAATAAACGATAAAGGCTTTGTGAGAAAAATTTCCAAAAATAAGTCCATTTACATTTTCCAAGAAAAGTTTCCTAAAAAAGGTTAACCAACTGACCACAATTTTCTAAAAAGTTTTTGCTAAAATATGTTCACGAAATTTTTCAATACAATAATCATTTATTATTTAAATTTGAACTGTAAAAATTAAAGTAAATAAATTGTTAATACAAAGAAGTACTTGGGGAACAGAATACTGACTTAATTCATTAATTTTTTAAAACCATTAGTATCGATTCCAAAATTTAAAATAAATTAATGATATGTAAAAAAAAAAATAATCACCTTACATAAGTTAATTAACCAACATACACCTAATGTAAACAAATACAAATTTAGGCTAATGATCTTGTTGTTGAAACCTTTTCATATAGTAAAAAAAAAATTATTTTATTTTCAATTTGAAATTTAAATAACTAAAATAAAAATGAAAATGGCAGTTATAAAATATAAACACATTAGTTCACATTTTTATCACATGAAATCATTCAAAAATATACATAAGTACAGTTCTGACGAACAAAAATTTATATGATACGTTCGATTTGTATATAATTTTAAAAAAACAATATCAATTAAAACTGAAAATACAATATTTTATTTTACAATATTATTCTCCATTGATAATTAATTTTCGTCTTTAAAGTATAATTAAATTATTTTTGGTTTGTTAAATTTAAAAAAAAAAATCTCACTCAATTATCATAATGCATTTGCATTTTTTAAACTGAGATACAAAACACAATAGCATATAAAAACAGATTTATATACATATAAAAATAAATGCACTATGTACATTTCCTGAACTTAAGTTGTAACTGTAAGAGACTAGGACAAAATGTTGATGTTGAATTTTTTTTAGTGCATATTGGCCAAACGAGAAACAGAAACAATAAGTTAATAGATTATTGCTATTTGTATTTATATATAAATGTTCTGTAATTGTTTTTCGTTATATTATATCAGTTCATTTCTTATTCATCCATTAAAATAATATTATATCAATAATATCATAAAATTAAATCAAAATAACCATAATTTGAAACATTGCGTGAGTAAAATACATTTTATAGTAAGAATAAAAAAAAAAATGAAGTAAAACAATAGTTTTTCTTCTATAAAGCAAAATTTAAAGTAAACTACACACTATATTATTATGTTATGAAAAGCATATTAGATTACTCTATTAAAAAAACGGAAGCAATTGTGGGTTTGAATTAAGACGAACGTAGTTAATATAATTAGATTACCGCGGTACAAATCCATAAATCTTCATTTTTAATTTCATTAGCGTATTATAGTTTTAAAAAAAAATCACTTAGTTCATATTATAAACAGATAAACCATTATAATATATATGGGTAGATTTTTTAGAAAAAAAAAAAATTTTTTTTGTTAACGGATGAAATGTCCCGTTAAGCTGCAGTATATAAAAATATGGTTTATAATGTTTACACTAATGTACACAGTAATAATATATGCACTATCAATATCACTCACAATACGTTGTGGCTGATTTAATAAATACATTGGGTATTCATTCTCAACTCTCCATAGTGATGTATTAGTTTTACAATAATTTATGTGTTCATTTTTATAATTTTTTTTTATGACATTTTTTTTTTTTTTTACCACAAAAATGTCATGTTAACCTACAAATTCATGAAATTCTTACTTAATTGAATTGTGCAACTTGAATTTTAAGAGTTATAGTTCTAACTAGAATACTAACGACAATTTATTTCATTATGATATAGAAATACAATTCTCTATGTACACAATTATAAACTTATTATTAAATTTATAAATTTGTTTAACTTTATTTCTAAATATTTCCAGTTTGATTATTTAAATATTTAAATGCAAACGTCTATATTTTCAACTAAAGTTAAAAGTAAAAGCTCGTAAAAAGTTCTTAAATATCAAACTTTAATAAATGTTTAAAATGATACCTATCTTATAGTTAATCATGAAATGATAACGATATTACAAATAAAATATTTTATTTAAATTGATAATTTTGTGTTTTTAGCTTTAAAATTTTCGTAAAATTATACATTTTTCAAATACTTTTCTATAAAGTTATTCTACATTATAGTAAATTAAATTCCGAATGGAATCGTTTCTAATCTGTAATGATTTTTATCACTACATTAAAACTATAAATACACTCATTTATCTACTGTAGCTCAAAAATTATAATTTTAAGTTAAATATAATTTTATTTTATAAACTACTATTACAGATAGTGAAGTAAAAATGGAAAACCAAGATATATGGACATTTTTATGAAAGCATAAGCTCCAATTCCGGAATACAAAATCTTGTGCAATGAAACATACTTGTAAATATAATGTATGCTTTGTATAGATTCGTGTAGATACCCGGAAATGTTAAAAAATAGATTCCTTTAAGGAAAATTACTAAGAACATAGTTAAGTTACTTTCACAAGTTAAGAACTTGTTTGTATATTTTATGTTCCTTGCAGATTTCGACATTTTATTCTGCTTTTTAAAAACCAATTGAAAATTCAAAAAATTAACCACTACAAAGACCCTGTGTTCGATAACCAATATATATCGAAATTAAATTAAATTATTGTTCTACATGAAACTTTTAAACTTAATTAACACATAAAAAATTTTTTCACGAAAAATAAATAACATTTTATTATTGTATAAACTACGTTACTCCACTTTTTTAGTATGAAATAATCAATTAATTACTTTAAGCAATGAAAATATTAAAAAATATGTTACAATTATTATATTTTGCTAATGTATTATTGTACTATTTATAGAGTTTTACGTTTTTTCCAAAATAAACAATTTTTTTTTTTTTTTTCGTAACATGTCTACGAGTGGTAATTATATATTAGTCGAATGAAAACATTTATAATTCATAGAATATTCTCTTTAAAAAAATTGACAATATTATTAATATATGTATAATGTTACCTATACGTAGCATATATGCTTGACTACAATTAAAAATTAGAATAACTAAGAAAAATTATAAGACGTTTTAGTATATATTATTGTTTTTATTGTTATTATTATTATTTAATTACCATTATCAACGCGAGTGGGAGAAAAAATATACCTACAGTTAGATATAATTTCTTACTAAAAATAATGGCGTTACTTTCAGAAGGAAAATAATAAGGAGATAAGGAAGGCAAATTATATATTATGTGTTCATCTTTATTGTGCATAATAATCATAATTCCCGTTTGAATACCCAAATACAACAATCAACTTCCTGAAGGTGTGTGGTGAAATTCAATTCCTTGGAGTTGGAATTTTATTTAAATTGAAAAATAAAATAAATATAAAAGAAAAAGAACCTCTGGTACAAAAGTAGAATAATAATATTTGCTGAACATATCTCTTTAAAAATTTACTGCATTATCGATTTTTTCATATTATGAATGTATATTAGATCATAAAATCAACGATTCACAATATCATACATGTAATTTATAAATAATATTTAAAATATAGATAATTTTAATTTATATGCATTTATATAAAAGTTCAAGTATATTATACTGATACTATAATAGTAATACTTAACAAAACAAAATATTAAAATATCTTATTAAATAATAGGATGTCTAACTTTTAGATCAAATATGAATTTAACATAGTATAATATATCTCGATTAGATATTAAAATCGTAAATAGTTATTATACTATAATATAATCTATTTCAAACTGAAATGATTATGTATTATACATAAACATTAATATATTATATTATTTCTTAACAATTCCATAATATATATATACTCGTAGTTCATATAATACAAATAAATCTTCACAGAGCCGATTGCGTATAATATGTATATTATATCACATGAAGATTTTGAACGATTTATATGAGTAAATATACCTACGATGTATAACCGTCAACAAATGTATACAAGCCACTAGTGTCATTCGAGACATTTCGCTTAAACCGTAAGTATCAACACCCACTTCTGAATTGAATACCGGTAGTCCAAATATTTATTTAATAGGATAAAAATAAATTCCTTGAAATACTCGAGGTCACGCTATTCAACGAAATTTTTAAATATCTTACTTCAGGCATTACTTATATCCTGGACTGCAATTGTCTAATATTTCAGAATGACTCTACCCACTAATTATATATATATATATATATATATATATATATTAGTAATATTATAAAACGATTTGTCTATAATATAATGTTGCTTTTCTTTTTATGTAAATATTTTTATTTTTATTTATTTAATAAATTTATACTAAGCTGTTACTAAGCTTAGTAAATAAAAATTAAAAATATTTACATATTTCATGTTTATTATACCGTTGCTGAATTTTTTTACTAATTCAGGTAATTAAACTATTTGAGAAATTTTATTATAACTAATACTATTGACTGTATTTCAATAATCATTTACGCTGATTGTGTCGTTTGCATAAAGGTCATATAAGTTTTCTAAATTAAAATACAAAAAAAAAGCAATTTATTTATTTAAATTTTAAATAAATTACATATTTGTAATAAGTTTTTCAGCAAATAGAAACGTTTTTACATAAAAGAAGACAAATTAGTGTTGTATAAAATTTAAATATGTTTATAATATACAATTAAAACCGAATAACCCCTAATACTTTATACTTAGTTTTATAATAATAGTACATTTATTATCAGTACATACAATGTTTATTTTACTATAATAATATAGTATGTTCTTAATTATGAGAATTACCTTGTATGACGTACGATCCGATACCGTTATTCGTCAAATCATCAAATAAGAACAAACACAGTGTGATTTGATCATTTGAACGTTACATTGTATTAAATACCTACCAAATATTTTCGTTTGTATTTTGTTTAGTATAATTATTTTAATTACTATAATTAAGAATAATGGAGTTTATGATAAGCAAAAGAAGGAAACGGATGGTTGTAGACAAAGGCCATAAGTATATATTGGCATATACTTCTTCTAAAAGTGTTGAACGGTGATGATTTTCAAATGAAAAATACACAGCAAAAATATTTCACTGTTGATTTCAAATTAACTATACATAACGCTATAAAATCTGTGGTCATTATCAGAAATTATAAGCTGCCTTTTTCATTTGACTCAAGTTTGGTATAGAAAAATTCAAGGACTAAGATTAACTTCAGCTTATAAAGATAACAAGTGGTTAAAATTTACTTTCGGTTTAACTTTTCTTAATCCCAATAACGTTTCCGATTGTTGATTTTATGTCTGAAATTCCCGATGATCCAAAATTTCAAAAACATGCAGATTATTTAGTAGATAATTGGAGAAAATGCTAATTTCCCTCCAAATATTGAGCTGCATTTTCAGCTAATTTAACTTGATTGACCAATAACTGTGAATATTTTCATGCTCACTTCAATGAATAGTTTTATAAATCACATCCTAATATTTTAACATTTTTAGAAATTTTAATCAAAATAGTTCAAACAGATGTATATATTAAAACTAATAATAGTGTTAAAAATATTCCTAACCTTCCAAAAAATTCTCAAGTTAAAACGAAATTGAAAAAAACATTAAAAACAATTGATAATTATAAAATCAAAAAAATAACACGTTATGACTATTTATAAATAGTTGCATTTAATTATAACACAAATTAAGACTTTTAGACTACGATTTCGAAAAAAAATTGTATAATTGATTATTTTGATTATATTTGAAAAAAGAAACGTGTAAGCTATATTAATATTAATACCAATAGCCTATCAATAAAAAAAAACTATATTTCTGATAATCATAATTATTAATATCAATTTGTAACATTAACCATGATTTTAAAAAATATGTATTATAAATATTATAATGTTAACATTAAAAATAAAAATTTATTATTATTATGGTATAAAATTCTTTAAAGATTTTTAATATATATGAAATAAACCAAATCGTTAATGTAAAATGTTTATACAGGTGAGTTTGGTACAAATAGGCTGTCGGAAAAACATACCTTTTTAATTTTGGCGCAAATGGATGATACCCTTAATAATATTACCAACTTCAATCACGATTCAAATCTCAATTAGTTTCATTAGTCAACAGATCGACAGAAATTATTTTTTTTGTTCGAATTGACAATAAAACTACATTTCTAAGAACTTTCAATTTACTGCAGTATTGTATTCGATGTAATTTCCTATACTATCTGCAATTAAAATATAATTATTATCAACACTTCAGTAGTATATAATTTATGTACAGCGTACACATGTTCATTTAAAATATCCGTTCTTTAAGGGATAAGGATTACTCAAAATATGTATGCAATAAAAGGACGAACCATGCTCCGTAATATTACAGCTAATGAATATAACACGTAAAATTATAAATGAATAGTATCACTAAAGTATTTATTAATATTTTTTCTGTCCTATAACCAATTAAAAAAATAAAGTTAGATTTTTCAATTACAAATTCAACTCGTACATATTTAATAAGGGTAAAAAAAAAATAAACGTAAAGACAATAATAAATACATTTATTAATTTTATTAATAGAAAACCTAATTACAATAATTTTTAATTTCAATTAAATACAAATGGTTTTTAGCATTTTTATAATAAATTCAAATAATATAATTATTTTGCAACTATTTAAAAAAATATTATAACGATTTCGTATAAATATTTTATTTCAGTGAATATTCACACAATTTCATTACTATTTTTAAGTACTAAGACAAAATAATCCCAACTATACTACCTACCTATTAATATCCAAATAACTGTTATTAATCGATTTTCGACAGATACTCTTCGTTCCAATAATTGGGATCAGATAATGAATAAATTATATAGAGTAAGTGTGTTATAGAAAACGCCAATGATAATATTCATTTAATTTCCTTCAGAACATTTCATGGAGTTTGAATTATTGATTTAAAGACTTGGATTTTCCGAAGTTTAAATCAGATCCAACACAATCATAAATTGGATTTAGTACAAAATATGATAGTATATATTTTCATTTAAATGTAGATTAAAAAATATTTACATTTTATATCATATATTTCATTTATATATGTTATACAAAGCACATACATAAAAGTTATAAAAATAATCATACAAGTACGTCGTCATAAATGACAACGATTTAAAGTTCAACAAAAACAAAATTACATAAATCTAAATCATACAATCTATACTTAAAATAATTTTTTATTGTTATCATTATTTAACTTAATACAGTATTGAAAAAAATTAATAAATGCTTAGCCTGAACTATTATTTTATTTGCTTATTTATTTATATATTATCAGTAATTATTTGTGAATTTTAATTTTTATTAACTTTCACTTACGATTATTATACGCTTTTCTCTCCTTACTGTCACTTTGCAAAAACATCTCATTCCATAATGTTCTTATCTTTCACAGTATGAAATTATTCTAGTAATAAATTATTCAAACATGCCTTCATTATGTCACTAATAATTCTATCATTATTATATCGAACATGTTATCAAACTTATTTTTATCTATCACAAATTATATAACTTTTATAAATATTATTATTTCATTATGTTATAGTATAATATAGTATAACAGTTATACTATATTATTAGGAATTATAATTAATCATTATCAGGTAGTATCACCAATGGATGATTCCTGACTTCATATTTTCGTTCATTATTATTTTTTCTATTTTATGTACAAATTGTGATTATTTTGTTTTAAAACAAAAAAAAAATAAAAATATTTCTATACCTAACTCACTATAATTTCTCAACTATTTAATTTAATTGGACAATAACTCATACCCACAACTATGCTAAAAATGTAAGGATAGTAAACTTCCTAAGAATAAATCACAATTATAATAGGTCATTTAATTACCCCTGAAATTGACTCTTTATTGAAAAATACATTTTTAAAAATACTACATTTTTTTTTTTTTTGACATAAAATTATAAATTGATAATATTTTTGTTCAACTATGAGCCCAATACTTTCAAAATCTTTTGATTTACTACTAAATAAAATATAAAATATTTTTTGTATAATTTATACACTTTACACTAATATTTTATAATTTGTTAATTTATTTTTCATAGATTAATCAATTATGTAACCTGTTAAGACAACTTGATACATATACATATTATTTAGAAGTTATAATTAAGTATAAAGAAGAGATTATACGATACAAGAAAACAGAATAATTAAATCAAAAACACTAATGTTTATCATAATATTAATTAATACATATTCGTAAATCGAATCACATTTGTATATTGAATTTCTTTATAAACAATATATATGTGTGTGTTGTGTGTGTGTAATTAAACCAATAAGCATTTGAATATTAGAATATTAAAATATATAATAAAAAAGAAAACATTTATTATAACCTATTTACAATGTTTCATTTTAAAATTATAGTCCTACTACATAGGCGTGACTAAACTTCATCAGCAGTGGTAATCGAGCTAAAGACCGGCGCCACGATAATAAACCAAAAAAAAAGCACAAACCCCATTTAAATTAGGGGGAATAACACACCAATTAAATATTTATATAATTTAAAAAAAATTATGTATTACCTATTTACAATTATAATGTACAGTATTTTTAGTGCTTTTAAATATAAAACCAGTAACATTATCCACGTACAAGCCCTGGATGTATCGTAATATATTTATTATGGATGTAACGTACAATATATTTGTCATTAGAAGTGTATAGTAATAGCAAAATTCTTTAAATAAAATATACATAGCTAATTTGTTTAATAATAATAAGAAGACTGAAAAACTCATAGTATTTATATTTTATAATATTATAAGACATATATATCAGGGAACAAATCTTCTTACTGTAAGAACATTTTTAAAATTTAATTAATGTATTGAGCCTTTTTGTGTCATCGTGATCATTATTTGGTTGTTACAATTGACATTTTTGAAAAACTTTCGCGCCCACAACTGGTCACTGGTATAACTATAAAATATGTTAGACAGTAATAAAATGTCTCGAAGGTATTGAATCTTTCTCTTACTGCTAACCGATCAAGCCACTTATGTACATAATTCGATGATTTTTGTGGGTCCTAAAAAAGTTTAATTTCTACAAAAAACTTTTAAGTTTAAATATTTAGCAAATATGTAAAAATGTGCAAATTTTCAAAAATATGTATTTATGTTATATTTTTTAATTTAACCCACAGAAGCCTTTGTATGTATTCAAAAAATTATTGATTTTTTTCCATTGATTAGTTAGTTAGAATATTTGTTAGAAATGTAATTTTTTTTTATCTTAAACTCTCGAAAAACTGGATAAAAACTTATAACATATTTCAAATTTAAGAAACATTATAAAAGCAATGATTATATTTTTCTCTCAGGCGTACGTCAAACATATCTCATATATTTCTTATTTTTCAAACGGTACTATACTAAATTATAATCTACTATAAAATGAAACATTAATATTATTGTAAATAATATAATATGTTTGGTGTAAATCGAATATTTTAAATGAACCTTAATGCTCCTCTTTTTTCACAAATATATTATAAGTTCATGTTTACGCGTATCTAATTTTCAACGTCGTTTTCGATAACGTTCTCCGTTACTATATTATAGTTCCACGTTAAAAGACGAGTAGTAAAATCGCTTACACACGAATAAACATTTTCTTTTTTTACAAACTAAATAATTCACGAGTGTAAAACTTTCGTTTAAAATAAACTTCCATGAGAATGAAATTCTTTGCGAGGTTTTTGTTTTTTTCTCATTGTAAATTTGTATAGTATCTTCGAATTCTTCATTTTAATCGTAAAGGTTTCAGAGGGAATATAAATGAATATGTTTTATTTTCCAACCGCATATACGTTGAAAAAAACTACACTCAGAATGTTCATAAATTGCCAGAAAACACTTTCTCGATGGATAAAAACACTATATTTATACACACCAACACTTGGGTTATGGTAGTGCCGTCAGTAAGGTTACGTAAGTAGGAAGGAAGTATGGTAGGTATAGTAGTAGTGGTAGTGTTTTTAGTGATTGTGGTAGTTGTGTTGATGATAGAATAATAATAATAGTATACCTTATCTTCTCTGGTAAATAGTAATATATTTTGACGCTAAAATGCTATTAGAACGTCAGAGTAAATTTTCAAAATTGAAATCATGTTCTGACATGCTAATATTTTTTAGGCATACTGCGATTCACGCCGTTTAGATTATACTTTGATTATGCACGTAATGATATCTATATTCTGTATGTCCCAGTACGTCATACTCGTTTCATATAAATCAAATTCAAATTTGATACATAAGTACATTTTGATGAACGAAACTTGACGACAAACTGAAAGACAAACAATGCTAATACAGTTATTAATGTTTGTTAAAGTAATTATCATGTCACTCGTGTTATAAATGTGTCATAGATAAATAAGAATAATACCATTCATCAAACGTATTAATTAATTAAATTATAATGTAATACAGCAATTCTAAAACTGTGTTCCTCGGTAACATCTAAATTAAATCAAATTTAAAAAATTGGTTAAATTATTATATTTATATGACGGATTGTACTCAAACTGATAGGCGCTTTAATTTTTTTCCAACAAACCAAACATGGAAGTATTAATAAATAAAAAAAAAATTAAAATTTCAATCAAAACTTATAAATTACTAAACAACATATAATTTAGGTATTATCCAAATGTATAGTATAATAATTAATAGTATGTCATATGCGATTTTACTATACACAGTTATAGTAACAATAATTTATAAAAAGTTACTTGTTAGTAAAAAGTTATCAATAACTTTTTGATATTTTTATTTTTAATATAACCTCCTGTGAACAAAAACATTAAAAAAATTTTAGAATAAAAATATTTACTAATTAATAATTAATAGTATTATATAATTGTTTCTTTTTTTTACTAAAGGATTACTAATTCCCGATATAAATGATGGGTAACATATGCTGTACCTATAGATAAGTTATCGAAAAACTATAAAATTAATCTAAAACCCAACTAAAAATATTTATATGTACGAGTATATCTCTTATATAATGTCGCTATACAAACTGAAACAGATTAACAATTATTATGGGGAAAACAACTTGAGCGTGTTGTGAGAAAACTGTACTCACAATTCGGTTGTCATGACAATTTTTTACTAAATAAACAATTTGAGCCTTTATCACAAATGCTAAGTTAAATTTATATTTTTAATAAAATGTTGTTCTTTTAAATTTATATTCAAAAGTACTCAAAAAGTTTCAATCTAACAGTAAACAAAACATACGTTTAACTATAATACGGCATTGTAACTAGGCAAAATGAATACAATCGTGTACACACAATTATACAAAAAATAAAATTGACAATTTTTACGAGGCGGTCAAATGAAACCAATTTTATAGCATTTCTGCACCAATGAAAAACATTAAGAAATTCTCCATTTTCATTGGGAAAGAAACATTAATAATTTATAATACCTATTGTATCCAAAGAGAAAAACTTTTAAATATTAATTAAAAACCATCATTGGAGTTCTAGTGGGCGGATAAAAAATACAAAAGAACTTAATTTTATAATTCAATACAAAAAAATAACTATTAATCCGTATACCATTCGAACTTTGCAACACATGTCTAACCCAAATTATATTAATGGCATATAATTTAGTGTTATATGTTTTTACCCAATAGTTTGTTTATATGGAAAATTATAAAATTACACACATTTATTTACGCAGAAACACGTAGAAAAACTTTACTACAGTTTTCTGAAATGTACTCCTGCAAAGCTACTTACTAAGTAACAATAAAATTATATTTATGATAAAGACAATCTACTAATAATATTTCAAGAAAATAAATGTGTATAAATCAATTATTTTAGCAAATATTTATTGGTCAAAAAAAAAACCATTCATACCTCCCAAGTTTTTGAAGAAACACTCAAAATCTTGAAATATCTATTCGCCGTACATAAATTCAAATCACTCCATTCATACTCTCAACTCTCACGTCAAGATAATTATTCCAGATCAAATGATTTGAACTATAAATACTAATAAACTACATTTATTCCTTAAAAAATAAGACCATTTTCTCAAAGTGATTTAAGCTCCTTCTTCTTGGTCCAAAGATTTTTAACACAATTTGAAAATTGACAACAAAATATTTTTTGGAATAGTACTATTATTAGTTATATATTATACAAAAAATGTACATGAACTGCATATTTAAACGTATAAGTAACAATTTAATTTATTATTAAATATTCTTAACGTTTTCAAATTCACTTTCTTTTTTTAATACAGTAGGTTTATTTATGAAAATAATTTAAATAATTTAAATTACTATTGTGTTTTGATATTTTGAACTACAATTATAATGTATACTAATATAATGGTTTTTCGATTTGAAATTTATTAAAAATGTTTATATGATTTCTAATTGAATCAAAATTGTTGACAATCATTATAGTAAATGTTAAATTCTTAATTTTTTTTTTATTTAAAAGATTAATTGTTACCATGTAGTTATTACCCAAATCGAATTATCACATAAATGACTCAAAAACTATATAAAGGGTTTTATTATAATTACTGTTATTGTTCCTTTATAATATAGAATAAAAAAAGAGATCGTTAAAAATATGACTGGAAAGGGGGGAGTAAACAATTTTACCGAAAACAATATAATCCCGGTCCGTTTTTAATCTAGAACCCAAGACTTATTATTTTAAACGGTTTCGAGTAAATACTACCGTAGATTTTACAATATATATTAGACCCGTTGCCGCGAAAGACATTTATTAACCTTGATAAACGACACACTTTCCAGTGTCCGTGCTTCGTTGACAATGTCGGTAGGAGGAAGGTTAAAAATCGTCTGGTTATAAATCGTTAAAACACACACTACCACAAAGTTACGTACTTTAAGTTACTCACTCATCACTTTATAACAATTTAAAATCACAACGTCGCATGGCCTTCCCTCACCCATGCATGGAAAAAAAATACATTTCATCATGCTACTGCGAAAAAAAAACGTTTCACCAACTCTATACATACGTAGAAATTCCTAGATACGAAATCGTACCTCTATGATACAATCGAAAGAACGCCTTAAAATTCGTCTATTTTATGGTGAAAAAACGGTCGTGAGATGACGATCTGGTGTAGGGACTTTCGCGACTGACGCTCCAGGCTACGTACTTTGAAGACGTTTCACGCTTTTCTTTTTAATTAAAAGAAGGATATTTATAATTTATGCTACGTAAACAATGAGAAATCAAAGAAGAAATATTGAGAAGGTAGACTATAACATTACCCTATAAAAATGAATTATTTACACTATGTTAATTTGTACAACAAATAATGAATGGTTAAAAACATTTAAATATAATTTATATTTTATTATTCCTATAAAAGCTCTGGGCATCGCAATTAGACAACGGGTATTCGATTTAGTCGATGAATTGGAGCGGTTAGAAATAAAAAACGAGAAACTAAAACACCTGTGTGGAACATATACCAGAGGGCAAAAATTTCCGGGGAAGCGGTGTTAAAAAAATTTTAAATACAAACGTTGATAAATATCATGCTTGTCACATGTATTTTATGTGTTTACGTATTTTACTTGCAAGTTCCGCGGGAAACTTTGAAATAACTATTGAATAAGTAGTTTCTTCTGATATTTGTGGGACGAGGGTTGAAACCTCACCCCGCATTCTTGCCCGACACGTACGACCACGGTGCGAGAGGGACACCGGTCGGGGATCCTACAGAAGTAGCGCGGACCTCGGATGTGCCAACAACACCGGTGGTCGTGCCCGCGACGGGAACACGGTGGGTTCGTGTACGAAAAACGGGTTCTTACCTGTAACAAGACGTACACGTCCATTTAGCCGGACGAATTGTTCGGATGGGCGTCTGCGGCGTCTGCGGCGGCTTGTGCTGGACGAGTCACGTGCGACATACAGTTGTTAGCGCGTCATCGTCGTCGGCACGTGACCGGCGGTGGAACCGCGAACGGTTACGGCGAAGTCGGACGGCGACGGCGACCTGTTGCGGCGAAAAGGGAACGCGCGCGCGTGACCGCAGTACGTCGGGGGCGATCGCCGGGACCCCGGGGTCGTGATTTTTCGGGAGGGGACAGGCGGCGCAGGGCGTATCGCAGACCGAAAACACGCGGACGTCCGGCGGCGGCGACGAACGCGAACACACGCGCGAGACGGCGACGATTGACGGGCGTGACGACACGGCGTGTGCACACCTTGTACGCGGCCCGAAACTATGCGCTTCACTGTCGCGTGGTAGCGGCCGTTCGGTTATTGCGGTGGCGTCCGCGTCGGCGTCGGTGGCGTCCGCGTCGTCGCTACCGATGGTGGACCGGTAGACGATCTGGCGGCGGCGGCGTTTCAGTGCGGTAGCGGCACACGCGGCGCGCCCGACGGACCTGATGTTGCTCGGCCCCAAAACAATCACGTACAAATACTATATCTGTCCAAACGCGCTCGACTTTGGAATTTTATGTTACGTATAACTTGTATCAACAACTTTACTTTATTTTCGCTGATCAGAACCGTTAGTTTTCGGTACCGTTTTTATTCATTGTAAAGGGTCTGTGAAACGGCCACCAACATTATATGCGTTTGAACGCCGTCGGCTTCCGACTGTATTGATGTACACAGGTTGATAATACTATTGACTTCGTATTACATCATGAAAAATTGATATCCTTTTACAGGATGGATACAATAATACGTTTATAATAGAAATATTATAAGCACCCGTAGTCAATACCGTCGTTTTCAAAAATATCCCTTTAAAATTTGCCACCCTTAGAAATGTGCCACTGTGCAGACACATATCTATAATTCTTGCGTGTAAATTCGCTACCGATACCGCCACCACGAGAAATATCACACGCCCCAGTTCACGTTTATTTTTTCGCCTTTTTTTTTTTGTCTGTTATATGGCCCCTCGAGAGAAATGTTTACCGTCAAACCAACCAGTCGCCATCAAATGATATTGTACACGTAATGTATAAACAAGTGACGGGTCGGGTCGGGTCTGGTTTTGCGAGTGGATTTTTTTCACTCTAATTTATTAACATCACTCGAAATGCGATTACTGGCCACTATATTAATATATGATATTATTTACCAAACGATCGAATTATAGGGGTCTGAATTCGATGGACACCACAACGACAAGTACAACAATGTATATCAATCGAACCTCTATTTAACGAGCTCTACCGTTCTTTGAAAATTATTCATCGAATAAAAATTCGCTAAAAATAAATACATGATTCCTCTATAAATAATTCATTTTTGCTTTACAAATAGTTTGCAATTAATTAAGTATAACAACTTACGATAATATTGTATTCAACAATAATAATATGATAAACACATAATAAATAATAATAATTATAGTGCGTTTTACACCAGACTGGTTAAAGGCGAATAAAACTAAGCAATGATTTTTCTACTTTTCAAAAGAACAAAACAAGATTTTGCACTATTCCTATATCGACCGGTAAAAGGCAAAATGGGCTATAATATATATTTTGGGGTTAAGCCAAATTACGTATATTATAGGATAACCGGTAGTTAAAACGTTCAATCATACAATCGGTAGTATTCATCTGAATGTTTAGTAATAAAATATTTAAAATATTTCAATCTATAACTGTCGATACATGCAACATTAATGAAAATTGAGTTTACCAAGTGAAAAACATTTGGTTCCCACTTTTATCGCTTATATCCTCTTATAATATTGAAAATATGAAATTAATTTGATGAGGTAGTAATTGTAACATTGAATTATAATTTTACTTTTGTCACAATGTATACTGTTCTTAACAATAGTGGCATTTGATAAATTATATTTAATAAACAGTTTAATAATGTAACGATTATAATAAAAAATGTATAAAATATCTTATAATATAATTGTATTTCATTGTATATATTCTTCTTGACTTGCTTTAGGATATTATTAACAATATTAAGCTATCCATAAAATATATCTTCTTGTATTCAATCCTATGGTTGGTTTCATAGTCAGACACGCGCTCTTTACTCTTCCTTGTTACCAGCTAATCCAGAGATTCCCAACATTTTTTACTTAACGGCACACTTAAATAAATAATAATTAATATACATAATGTCATCATTATATATAATATATATGATACAAATTTAATGTGATATTTAAGACTGGTGTTTTTTACATAATTTCACTATAAGGGGTGAAACAGTTGAAACGATACAAACTATTTAAGGACAATCAATATCACCTTTCCTCGTAAATCCAAAATATAAATAATTATCAACATATTTACGTTTAACTTTTAAATTTAAGCTTTTATCACTTATTAAAGCTAATTGTTTAATATTAATTTCAATATTTAAATTGTTGTCATTTGCTCTAATATCACTACCATCCATTAATTTACGCTTTTTTAAAAATATATTTATTTTTAAATTTAACTTACAATATTTCTTGATCGAAATACCTATACATTATAATGCGTAACAATAACACGTGCTCAATTTTCATTATTATGAGCACAGCCTATGTTTTCATATAATCATTATAGTACCTATATGGTAAAAGTCAACGCAACTGCTTATAATACCCGTATCGAGTAGTATCGGATCCTATATAATAATATAGCTGTTTTATCAGAACATTTTATCATTTTTTATTTTCAAGGGAATTTCGAAGTCAAACTAACGTCTAACTTAACAGTCCAGCATCTGATATAATTTGCTTTATTAAGTTCTTAGACGTCCTCTGTCTCTCTCACATTCAATTTTCCCATTTATTATTCTAAAAACTAGTTCATTTTCGTGCCTCTATATGTGACCAATCATGTTCCATCGTCTTGCTTTAATGATTTTGTGTATCTCTCTGTTTTCATTTATTTCCTAAAGTATGCTTTCGATGGTACGATGTCCTATTCAACTAACTTACAGCATCCTCTCCCACACCAAATTTCAAAGCTTTCGAGGATTCGTTGTTTTGCCTTATTTATTATCCAGGTTTCATAGCTGTATAGCGTCATACTTAATGCGATGACCGTCATTTCGTCATGGCAATTTCGTCACACGACAATTCGACGAGGTCGTTTGAACGCACGACAAATGGTCGCATACAACATTTCATCGCGTGTAATATTGAAGCATACTACATTTAATCGTGCTTTATTTCGTCCCATATATATATATTGAGGGTTCTGTCGCTGAACAGTTTCCCTCATACTATTATCTTGTAAATATTCTAAGTATTATCTTTATAATTTATCCTATTTGCTTATTGTATGTACATATGTTACATATTGTAAATTTTCTATTTTAATAAAAATATATATATATTTATAATAAATAATATTATAATTTTACAATACAACTCTGGTAATTCATCATTATTTATTTATTATAATACTAAATATAAATTAAAATATTACATTTGAATATTAGCATTTATAAAAATTAAAATTATGAGAAATAATAGTTAAAATCTTACCTGTGCGAACACTTTTTTCATTTAAACATATATTACATATATAATACACACGCGTAGTCAATGTATGGTAATACTTTACAACAATCATAGTATTATACCTATACGAAATAGATATAATTTCGAGTAAAATTAAATTGTATTATTTTAACTAGTCAATTTAATTAACTGATAATACTATAAGATTATCACATAATATAATTATAAGATAAAATATATATGTACATTCCATATAATATATTTGCGATAATACTTTAAGATTTGTATATAATATAGGAAAAAGAATTATATAAATATACCTATGCCACGAAATGTTGTTCGCGGCTATTCGTCATGCGTCCAAATGACCACGACGAAATTACTGTGGCGAAATGACGTATATCCACTCATTACTTATAATTGTATGAAACATTTTCTCTTACTTATACTCGTACTATAGGAACATAGACCTTTTTTCTCATTCATAAAAGCTGACTTTGCCTGTGCGATTCTGTATTTTATTTCCATAATGCATCTGCCATCTTGGTTAATTTTTAATTTAATTTTTGGCTCACCAGAACTTCATTTTTTTGCCAGTTTATAATTAAATGATATTTTAACATCTCTTATAGTGACTTTTCAAAATCGTGCTAAGAATGTAATATCATCAACGAATCTTATAAAAGATATTATTTTTCCAATCACAATTATGCCTCTTTTATTTTTGAGAAGTATTTATCTAATTTCTTTAATAAGCGTATTGGCATAAATAATAAATATAGTTGGTGAGAATATTTTACTCCCTTCCTAATTATCACTGTCTTTTTTTTGTCAATTACTTTTATTGTAACTGAATCTTTCTACATCTGTAATCAGCTCCTATTCATTTTAAAGTAAAGAATAGTTTTTTCTATAATACCTAATCGAAAACCTTTTTCAAATCTACAAACGCTATAAATGTGTCTTTACTAAATTCTATTTGTTATTCTACCAATATTCTTAAACTTAAGATTGCCTCTCTAATACTTTTATTCCTTCTGTACTTGAATTGGTCGTTTCTGAATTATTTTTCTACTATGTTCCCAATTTAACTGCATATTATCTAAACTAAAATTTAAGCTGCGTGTACCATTAAACTTATTGCTCTGAATTCATACAATTATTAGTTGTTATATAGGTATTATAATTATTTCCTTAAAATCATCTGTGATTTCTCCCATAGTATGTATATTATTCACTCATTCAAATAGCTCATTTTGTAATTATGTACTTTTATTTTGAATTAGTTCCAGAGCTATGATATACCGGTTGCTTTACATATTTTCATTAACTTTAAAGTTTTGTTGAATTTGCTCTAAGGATTACTTCTCTTCGTTGATATAATGCTTCAAGATATTTTTCTCATCTTGTTGCTATTTTGTTATTGTTCAGTATCAAATTTTCATCTATATCACATATTTTGTTATTTAATTTCGTTTTTTCTCTG
Source organism: Sipha flava (assembly GCF_003268045.1). Lineage (NCBI taxonomy): Eukaryota > Metazoa > Arthropoda > Insecta > Hemiptera > Aphididae > Sipha > Sipha flava. The sequence goes on from NW_020273635.1 coordinate 452,446, forward strand.
AAGAATTTCTTAATGATATTATACGCTTGATCCATACTGTTATTCCTAAGCAATTGTTCCACTTCTTGGCACTTTTCTTCTAACCATTTTTCTCTTTTAAATTTAGTTTCTCTATTAATTTTATTCTTTAACTCTTTTTATTTGCATTCATATTTACTATATTCTATGATCATTCTAAGTGTTCTTATGCTTCCTTCTCTCTTCAAAATATCTTAAAATTTTATCGTTTATCCATCTTAGTCCTCCTAGTCTCTGTTGAGTTTCTGTCTAATGGTTTACTGGCTGCATCATATATGGCATATTTATTTCATTCCATTTATCTTTAGTGGTATAACTTGATAATAGAAGTTTTAATTTTAATTTTTTATTAAATATAATCGACCAAATTTCATTATTGCTAAAAATAGTATAATAATGCGACAAAAGTAAAATTATAATTATATGTACCTACCGATTATTATCGCATAAGATATTTTTCATTATATAAACATTATAATAGGTAATAAACGATAAAAATAGGGATTAAGTGCCATGTATTTGTCGCTTAGTGTAAATATAGAATTTATGAAGGTACCATCACACATCGGCATTCCCTGCAACGAGATGGCTAACAAGACAGTAGATATAGTGACCAAAACAGTTTTTCGCCTAAGCATCAATAAAACAAAAATAACAATGGTATAGCAAAATTATTGAGATTCTATACCGTTGTCTAATAAATTAAAAAAGATTAAAAAAACCATTAAAAAGTGGTAAATTCCCCAAAACATAAATAGGTGACAAGAAGTTACTATAACCAGAATAAGAATCGGACATACATTCTTAACTCACTTAAGTAGAAAAAAATCCAACACCCATATACAATAAATGTCAAGAAGACGTAACCATCATCCAAGACTGCCCAGATTTTCAAAACATCCCTATCAGTACCAGACATCTTAGAAGCTTTTAATGAAGACAACACTATAACAATTCTAAATTTCCTTAACGGAATAAATATAACTATAATAATTAACACTTTATAAACTTAAATTGTGATAAAATGTAATTTTTACATAAGGCTAATGACCTTCGATGTCGAAACCTTCTTTTTCTTTCAATTTAAAAAAAAGAAATGAATATTAATAATTATAACAATAACTGGTATTATAAAAGTAAAATATATATAATGAAGGTAGACAAGAGTGACAAGGTAGACATGAGTCATTATGGATATTAGCAATTATGGAATGGATATAGGTAGATGGAGTTAAACATAATTGTTCAATGAATTTAGGCAGAAGAGCTATTAGCTGAGTAATAAAAGATTGTAAATCATTGAGAATTTTCTTTAAATCTACCAGTTTTTCAATTAGTGTACAGCACCAGAAAGGACATGTGTGTAAAAAGTGGGCTTAGAAATAGGATTTAAATTTGTATTTAAAGGGTAGGAAATGTTGTGTTTTTGTGGAAAACAACGGAAACGGGATTAATATTTGTGGAGTGATTTAAATGACAGGCATCCTTTGAAGTTCGCCGTGTGATTACCGCTACACAAGGCACATTTGGCTGGGCAGCTTCTGTCTTTGTTGCACACAGAAGCGAAACATTACTACTTATTGATATAAAATGTATAATATAAATTAACACATATCTATTATTTAAAACGGAATGTACGAGCCATTAAGTAAAAAAAATACCCAAAAATAAAATCATAGTACACCATATTTATAAATATGTGCGTGCGTATACGAAAAATAAGTGAGAAAGTATGTAAGAAAGAACAATTAGTTAACACACATTTATTTTGCGATAAAGATCCATGAACCCGTAAAGTTTTTCTTTTGTTAACTCTAAAAATTACTTCGGTGAAATAATGCCTGGATTTAACTTTTAAGTAATGCGTATCGTAGTTATATCTGCCATCAAAGCCTTTGTACTACTACAGTTATGAAACCGTTGATACAATTTAATATGGCAGTAAAGTCTTACGTTCCACTTTATTTTGGAGATAATTCATCCAAAAAACATGCCTACGAATGTAATTCAACAAAATATCTGCAAAATAATTTTCTAGATTATCTTTAGTGAGGGAGCTGGGGGCATATACCTACGTATATCCATTTGATTACGAACGTCGGTCCAAGTGCAAGTCATCAATGAAAACAGTCGTTCTATTAATTTGTTTAAGCCCGGTAAACATAACGCAAATTCAACAACTACTTCAAAATTTGAAATATCCACCTATTTTGTTGAATACTTTAAATATTTGTAACCATTTTTGTTCCAATGTTATAAAATCTTTGACCATTCACCGAATTTTTTTTGAAAAATATTTAAAATGCCATTTACTTATCAAAGTAATCATCTTCGTTAATTACAACGTTGCAATAGTTACATAAGTTACAATGAATTATTAAATATAATTTTATTTGTTATTGGCATTCCATCTTGTTATATTTTTTTGTTAAATGTAATCAATTTAATTCAGCCAATAGTGTCTGATTTCGTATTGTCCACTTTAGTACGAATTTTAAATGTTTTACCAACATTACCACAAATATTACCGTCAGCCCCCACCGCTGCACTGTGTATGGGCCTATATATGCATATTTTTGTGATAATTTGTGACTATCAACAAAGCATGTTAATATTAATCATTAAAAAAAAAAATCATCAAATAAGAAGTTAAATTCCAGAATATTATTATGCTGATGACTAAACTTGGTAACAACATCATGTCCCAAAGAACTTTTAGGGACACCGGGACATGAGTTCCTAAATCGGTTGCACTCCAGCGAATCTAAGACGAATGATTTACCCTAGACTACACTGGCTACCCTAGCTACGAACAAAATATTTCAATAGTCTTAAAATAATTTACTTGTTAACTTATACCATATAATAGCGGTTCCCAAACTTTTTTGGGTCCCCAAAACAAAAAAAATTTAATCGTTCCTTCCATGAATAAATAAAACAAATTTTTTTATTATTTAAATATAAGCAAAGTATTTTTGATCTAAAAATAAATATATGGTAGTGTATTATAAAATTTAAATATTTGTCTTGCGTCTCCCAAGGGAAGCGCGGCTCACAGTTTAGGAACCACAACCATATAAGGTGTATCATCAAAAAAACTACGCATAAGCTGAGAATAAATCAATAGCATTATTTATAATATTTATATTATATAATTAAAATTAAAAATATTATGTAACATAAAAATTTTTAATCACTACCCAAGTTCATATTATATTAATATTAATAAATCATAATATTTTAATAATAATGCGTATAACATTATATCAATATGATTATCATTCACTATTGCATTAGTATTCGTACTTCGGGAAAATATTCCAAAATTTTGAACTCATTGTATCAGGATACAATGATTTTATGTTATTCAAAACATAAAATGACATATCACACTTTTAATAAACCCAAACACAATCAATCATTTTAAATGAGTGCCCTCCTGTTTTACACGAAATATATTTTTATATATTTTTACATCAATACTGAATATATTTTCATTCATAATACTATTGTCATCAGAAATATCTCAATATTTTTTTAATAAACTCTTTATTGTACAGAAGAAAATAAAGTCCGATTTTTCAAACTTGAGCTTTACCCAAAATAGTTTTTAATACGATAATATATCATCACTTTCAAATTAAACACCCACCTTAGCATCACTCCCAACTCCCACGTCTCACTTATTTTTAAAACATATTTATTTTTATCAACACAAATTATCTTTTTCATAATGTACCTACTCTTTATACATAATTACTCGTATTTTGTTAGAACTGTATTTTTTCTTTTAAAATGCATATAATGATTTTATTTTCTATTTACATATCTTACAGTTAAAATCCTTAATTTTTTAATACTAGTTTACACGAACCGCTTTCATCTAAATTGGTTTTAACTAGACTAACAACCTAATAGATTGCTATATTCAACTTATCGTATACGATAAATAACTACACCGATGATAAAAAAAAACAATAACATAATTTTTGTGTCTAATTAAGCTATTTTTTGGCCATACATATGTACCTAAATTAAATTACTATTGAGATAACTTCTTCGCTACCTATTTCAATAATTATACTACTTACGAAATAAAAATAAATAAAAATAAAAATAAAAAATATTAAATATAAGTTATATTTAAAATGTAAGTAATAATTATCGTAGTAGGTGCTCACAACAATAAACAATACCTTTAAAGAATACGGGTGATTGCAAACTCCGCCAGAATATCGATTAAGATAAAAAAAGTAATTAAAGGTCTAATGTAAACTCCGCCAGTTTTTTTTTTTTTTTTTGTGTTTTGCCTGTGAATCCTTTCGTAGTCATCTAAGAAGTTAATTTTATAAAATCAACCGAATATTCATATTTTTAGTAATGTTTTTACTGAATTTCAAACCCAGACTTATATAAAACTAAATGGCATGTATCAAGTAAATAAGCTAAAAAATTCGAAAAAAAAAATCATAGTGTAACAGGATGCTATAAATAGGTACCTACACTAATGGAGTAATACAATACTTAGAATATTTACAAATTGTATCACATAATTTTGTTTACATACATGACAAAACTATATATTTTTGGATTATTAGGTTTAACGATTATTTATTATGATTTTTTTACTATGATTTAAATATTTATTGTGAACGATATGATATTATATTATGTTATAATTTTTTTTAATAATATATCATATTAATTTTATACTACTACTTGATTTTTTTCACTAACGAAATTTACATGAACTCAATTTTACCTGAATTTTTTCAGTAGCAAAGTTTACATGAACCTAATTTTACCATTTTTTTTTTTTTCTCTAGCGGAGTTTACAGTAAAAAAAGGTTACTTGTGATGGAGTTTACATGCACCCTGAGAATACATCAGTTATTGATGTACAAGAATGAAATATGTATATCTAAAAAAATGTATACCTAATGTAAACTCGTACCACAATAAATAAACAACAGATATCTTCTACGTGTATGTTCATACTGCTATTCAGTATGAAATTAATTTACACATTTTTTATGTTAATGTTCACTTATACTATCTTAGGTACCGTTCACCTATCATAACTGTAATTTTTCTCGCCAATATAGCTCCTACAAGTTATGGCGGTTGATTACACCGATTTGCGGCGTTAGGGCGTGGGGCTACCAAAATGAGTACACAAATTAAGTCTTAAGTGTATGTACATTGTAACGAGACAACATCGTACATTGTTCCTGTGTATAACGTATATGCCACTATCGCCCTCGCGGCGTGAAAACCGGCTGAAAAGACTTGTTATCGGCATTCGTCGAACCAGGTAGCGCGCGATTATCTGACCGTTTGGAACCCGCATATAACTTACATAGTTTCAATGGTATTATGGCACTTCTGTTACGAGCGTAGAGAATTATTACACATAAATAGCCCCGAAATCTTCCGGAATAATAACATTCCCCCCGTATTTGGGTGTGCTATCGATTAGTTATACGGATACGATTAGTACCAATAAATCACGTATTAAACGTATATCTTAATATAGATACACCTGGTACTTCTCCCATCCCTAACATGTTAGTGGAGCGATAGCAGTCCAACGATCACCTGTACAGCTGAGAACCCTAGAAGCCGTCACCACCGAGAGTGAGAGCCGTTGCCGTCCGAGCTTGAACGTACCACCATCGAGTCCAGTGTCTGCTCAGAGTACGCCGAGTACATTATCCAACGCTGCTGCTAGCATCAGACCTCCACATCCATCAACCATGCGGTACAGAATCATCCTCCCCTCTTCAACCGTGTGTTAGTAAGTACTAGAAGTCATTCGACGCTACCATAGGCTATGATGCTAAAACAGCGTAGCATACTTTGGTCAGCTCGTTGACCTTTGTAAATCTCCTAGTACGAACACTGACATTTCGGCATTTTGAGTAATACCCCGTAATATATATATATATATATATGTCGTGTGAAGATTTGTAAACTCGACAGCGAGTATTGTTATTTATGTATAAATTGTATACCCGATTGTAATATTGTGAAACAATAATAATTGTTATCGTCATTTCACTTGTATTATTATTATTATATAAATAAAAGTTAACAGAATAAAAAAGCTATACGGACTTTACGTTTTGTTACAACATAAACAGAAAAACATATTCGTATAATAATCACATAAAAATTATATCTAGCGAACGCCCCAAAAAAGGCTTATTAAATAACAAAATATGACAATATAAATCTCAGGCCAATGTTTACAAGTATAAAAAATATAAAGACATAAAAATAATGTAAACAATATAATAAATAAAAAAATAAATGAACAAATAAACGATCTGGCGACGTCTGAGTCGCAACGATCACGCGAAAATACTCCTGCGCTCAAGACTGGAATCGAGCTAAAACCTGATAGTTGTTTCCTGACTGACCTTCTTCATCTCGATTAGCGGAACTGGAGGATCCATGGAGATCGATCGACGATCCGACAAATGAGCACGTGCTGTTAACGACTACGGATCCAATTACGTGGTACACAATTCACGGGAAGACTTACGCGTAAAGCCAACGTGTGATCCTGACCGACAAGCACCACAGCAGGCGGCAGATGATAAAAAAAAACTAATAAAAAATATAAAAATAACCGGGCCACTATGTTATTGGGATGGTGAACTACGGAATGTTCGTTAAGTTCAACCGCGGAAAAAATACAGCAGACAGCTTGGCGACAACGACGGGACAATATCACAAAAAAGAGCCACCGTCGGCGGCTAGAAATAAGGGAGGGATAACGTGCGGAAAACTTCGACAGTGCGATAAGGCCGACCAATAAGTTCCACGAGACATAAATTTGTTCCATGTCCGAACAGTAATAGTTTGGACAAGGGCGCCCATAGGAAAATTCTCATGAGGGGATAAAATTTTAATTTATCAATCTATTCATAAATAGGAATGACCCACAATATAGGAAGGGGTTTACAATTTTACATTATACTATTACATTATAAAAAACCGCAAAAACCGGGTGTGCAGAGTGTACCGCGCACACGGACCCTAAGGCTTACATAAATTTGGAGGGGCCTCCTAGTCCCAGCCTGAAATAAAATACACTTTACAAACACACAATTATTTAATAATAAAAAGATAATTTTTTAAAATTCAGGTAAGGTTGTTATAATACTTTAGAATAATATAATATTTATTTAACAATGAGTCCATTGAGTATTTTAGTAGGAATACAACATACCTACCTAAACTACTCAAATAAATTTACTACATAAATATAGTGAAATATAATATACAACAGTTATTATAGGCAGTAATGTATTGCTAAAATAAATCATGGGTATACGCCTTATTTCATGTAGTAACTATAATATGGTAAGAACTAAAAAAAATTATTTTCACTTTGCTCGAATAGTATTCACTTAAAACCTGATAGAATATTATACTTTTGTATTTATTCTATAATACTTCTACATGCTAAACAAATGAACTAATTATTTTATTAAGTGGTTATTGATTTTTAATTTAACCACTCTTCATATCTCTATCTATTTTTAAAGTTAGAAAGCACGTGTTTATGGTATAAATTTACAACGTGACGTACAAAAAATTACAGGCTCCGCTTATATTTTATATCACGTTTATTACTGTCACATTGATAAGAAAATGTAATCAAAAAAAAATAGATCATGGTTACTTTTTTTTTACGTCAGTATTCTTCAAAGACTTGTTTTGTTTTCACTATTCGGATCTACATCTGGGTGACATTAATTTACATCTATTGTCTTCTGCTGATCTATGATTTATCATCCTCGAATTCACATAGTCTTTGGGATCCCACTTTTCTAATGAAAACTTGTTAAATGAAAACAAATTTGAATTTTTCATAAAAAAAAAAAAAATAGAAAAATAATAATATATCCGATACCGAATCACGTCATAAATATAACAAAAAATTTACTTTACTATTTATATTTGTCAAATTACAAGCTATACGCTAGGATACGCTGGACCCCCATTGGAATTTCTGCATACTCAATGGTTTAATAGTAAATAGTGTATAGTGTATTTTAATTTCTCATTATCTTCAAATTTTATAGATTATTTAATATAACTATAATGTATAAACCATGTTTAATTTATACTGCTTTTTTAATATTATTTTTTTTTTTTTTGTAATGTATTTTTTATAACATTTTACTACCAAATAAAAATTGATATCAAATTATAGTACCTACCTATTATAGTAAACCTTTGTGAAGAATATGTGTGATGTGTATATAACAATTGTGACTATTACTATAGTTATTAACAGTAATTAGTTGGTATTGAATTAAACTATAATTATAATTGGAAAACAGATAAATAAAAATTTTGAACCCCCCTAAAAAAATTCCTGGGTACGCCTTTGGTTCATTACCTATAGCTCATGTTCCTGTTGTTCATTTGAGTGAATAAATAAAAATACAAGTACTAAATCGAATTAAATATTTATTTAATAAATGTAGTGTAGTGAGTTTGTATTATACAGTGGTATAAAACTGTATTATACAAGGTATTATACAAATGGTATAAAATTATTTTATATAGACAGTATAAAAAAAAAAAATGAAAGCGTTATTTTTAGTAACTCAACTATTAATTTTTCAGTTATACTTATAAAATGGATCTCCAATAAAGAACAGTATTATTATAAACATTAAAAATATACAATATTATTGTAATCGTGTTAATTTAGAATTCAGGTGTTAAAAATGACTAAAATAAATTTATTGTACTATTATAATATTCAAATATTGTAAATATATAGGTACAATGAGATAGTATATAACTATAAAAGTAGTAAGTCTCTTTATTTCTATTTGAAAAATATATATTTCTATGTATAAAATACATACGTATGTTACCTATATCATAATTGCAAATCGATAGCAAGACCAAATATTAATTTGGTGAATAATTTTTGTATTATTTTTTTTAATTTTTTTTAACTTTTTATCCATTTTTTTCAATTATTCCATTTTAAAATAATTTATATCTCATAATTAACAATGTGCTTTGTTGAATTCCTTATAATTTAAGGTACTGCAAGGTTCTATACGGTATAATACTAGTATAATACGGTATTATACAAAAAATAAATAAAATACCGTATTTTAACACCTCTAGATAAATGTATTTAAAACCTACTGCACATAAAATAAGTATTAATAATAAAAACACAAATAGTTCTTATATTAAAATTGTACCTTCAGTCTGAATCCTGTATAAAAAAACAACAAATTATCATAGTAGTAATAGTACCTAAAAAACTTTAAAAACCAATTAAGATAGGTAGCTTAATTTAACAAGTATCTAAGTAGAAAACAAAAGGTTGGTAAGTAGTCAAATAACAAATTCCAAATTTCTTTTTTACATTTTGGCATATTGTCAATTATGATTATTTATTTATTTATTTATTTATTGAATAAACGGGCGTGAGCCCAGGTTAAAATAATTAGGTGTACAATACAATCAAACAATAACATAACATGAATAATACAACAAAGTATAAAATATAAAATATAAATTACTAAACAATGAATACAAAAGTAAAACTATTAAAGGAACAACGGATCCTCATTGACTAATTTCATTAATCTTATAATAGGTTCATTTTTTAGATAGTTTCTAGTGCAGAGAGGTATTAAGAAAGGATGATTATTGCGGGTGGATCTAACAGGGACTCTAAAGTTAATGAGAGAAAGAAGGGATGGGGAATCGACCAACCTGTTAGGAGTTTGTTAAGGAAAGAGAGATTATTGAAGCGACGACGGTCAGCTAGGGAGGATAAGTTAAGCAAACTGATAAGAGAAGTATAATCATGAGGGGCGCAGTTTACGTTAAGAGAATGTTTCATGTAACATAAAAATTTTCGCTGAACCCGTTCTAGTTGAAGACAAGCATCAGTTGTTTGGGGATCCCATACAACTGAGCCGTATTCTACGATTGGACGTACAAGTGCACAATATATTGCTTTGAGGGAAGCGGAGAGCTTAAAGTCACTAGATATTCTTTTGACGAATCCTAATACCTTAAGGGCTTTGCATGTAACTCTGTCAATGTGAGCTCTAGGACAAAGAGAGGGAGTAAAAGTAAAACCGAGATCACTGATGCTAGAGTCAGCTGGAATCAAATTAGAGCCATTCAATGAGTAATGATGAGTAATAGGAGTGCGACTCTTGTGAATGTCATCGATCGGCACTTTTCAATATTTAATGTGAGACCGAGAGATTCAGCCCATGCAGAGAAATTATTTAAATCATCCTGGAGTTTGTGACAATCATCGACGGAGTTAATTTCGAGGAAAATCTTCATATCGTCGGCAAAACAAAGAAGTTTGCTATGTTTGAGAGAGGAGCTAGCACTGTTAACAAACAAAGAGAATAGAAGAGGTGATAGATGTCCTCCCTGGGGAACGCCTGAGGGAGATAAAAATGCGTCAGATTTAGTGCTGAACAAATTAACCCATTGAGATATATTTACTAAAAATGAATTGAACCAAGATAGGAGAGGATCCCCAAATCCAGTAGCACGAAGAACAGAGATTAATACCTCATGGTTAACGGAGTCAAACGCCTTAGCAGAGTCGGTAAATATGACATCAACCTGTGTTCCATTTTTAAAAGATCCGAATATGTAATTGTAGAAAACAAGATTACAAGTAACCGTTGATCTGCCAGGACGGAAACCATGCTGTTCATCGGCTAAGATCAAATTTACAGAAGGCTGAATTGCGTCTAAGACTAATGACTCAAAGAACTTAGAAATATGCCCTAAAATAGAAATTGGTCTGTAATTAGTGACTAATGAACGGCAACCTGATTTTAAAATTGGAGTAATAATTATTATTTGGGTTAGGAACTTCTAGCTTTATAAAATATATAAATGTGCATGCATTTGTTCACAAAAAAAATGACTAAATACCTATGCACAACAAAAAGTACCAGATGTTATGTTGTAAAAAAAAAATTAGATGAGTAAAATTATTAAGGACTTATACAGCTCTAATAAATACAAAAATATACAATATGCATAAATGCATCAAAAAATGACTAACTAGTAAATATGTGGTAAAATAAGTGTTACTTTACATTATCTCATAAATACCTCGGTTATGGTTATAAATGTCTATAACCGTAACAATATCTGTGGAAAATAATACCACTATTCGTTCCACAACCAAAAATGTTAAGATATAAGAAGATAAATAAAAATGATACCTGTGACCTAATTGACAAATTATATTATTGAATTTATCATCATACTATAGTGATAGACTAGTAATTTATATTCTTAAATAATTATACATTAAATTTTTTAATTAAATCTATGTACTACATTCAAAAAAAATACGAAACATGGTGGAACGAATGCCCACTTCGCCACCCTTATCAAATCGCCCTTCTGCAGTATAACTTACAAAAAACTAAAATTCAATTAATGTGTATGCACATATATTCTTAACATTAGTTATTCAATATTCTTATATATATTATTCACATTAGGGTGTGCCAAGGCACACCCCGTAGAGCCGCCTATGAATACATATTTATTAATTTAATACAATTTATTTTTTTTATATTAGATTGATGAGTTAGAATTAGTAAATTACAAAATAAATATTTTTTTTTTAAAACAATATGTTGTATTTTAATTACTATAGTAAATGATTATATTAAAAAAATAACATTTATTCATTTTAAAACAAAGTAAACCGACAATTCCTATGTATTTAGAAAAATAATTCATAAATATGCAAATATAAATGTATATGACATAGTATATACTTGGATTCGAGGTATAGAGCTAAGACTAAAGTAGTTAATGATCTATTAACACATTTCTTTTTTTTTTTTAATTATACATTTTTACAATGTCCCTCTCATTTAAAGTTTTCTTTTCATTAAAAATAAATAATTACAAATCAATCTATGTATACTAAAAAAAAAAAATAATAGAATAGGTAAGTTATTTTAATTGCACAAATTAAGTAACATGACAAATAACTTATATCAGACTAGTACTACAATGTTATGTGCATCGAGGAATTTGAGTCCTTTTTTTTCTGATGCAAGGTTGTATACATTTTGCCTACACGTCTTTCCATTTATAATTATAAGGTATTCTGGGATATAATTTTTGTATAATGTATGATTTGCATTTTATATTAAAACTATCTTGTGCGTGAATAGACCAAATAATGGACATTAATTCAATACTAAATTATCAAAGGCAATAAACACATTAGCTATCAATAATTTTACTAAAGCATGAACAAATTTCCGTAGTGCAAATTTCGCAGGATTTAGGTAAGGTCATGCCTAATAAAAAAATATTAACACTTAACATGTCCACTACCCTAGATAAATTAATAAAAATTGAATGAACATTCAACATACTTTACAGTATATGCTCTAGGGTACAACATATTTTTAGGGCTATGGATGTTTTAAAAAATTATTAATTTTTACACTTATTTTTGAAATTATTTTAATTTTTAATTAATATTTTACGGTAAAGAATCTTTAAATATTCCATGAAAATGATACTCATATTAAAAAAAAAACCTTTATTTGCCAATTTAGATTAATAAAAACTACATCGCCCTAATTATGGTATGTACCAATAACTTAAACAAATTATTTAAACATACAATTAAGATTAACTATTAATGTGATTGTCAACAATTTTTACAAATGTAGAAGTAGTTAGTTAATCTTGATGCTGTACTGTTTTTTTAGTCAGAATACAACTAAAAAAAAACATTAAATTATTTATAGAATTGATATATTCTATATATAAAAAAAATGTATACATACTTATTAAGTTATCAGGTGAGATGTACTATGCTAAAACTAACCAAAATAACAATTTGTATTTGTTCTTCCAATCTTGTTATAGATATTTGAATTTAAGTTAGTACTTCTAAATGCAATTGAAATTTGAAAGAAAACAAAATTAATTTCCTAAAAAATAAACAAAAATTATGATGAACATCACTTTATTTATTTTATAAAAAAATTCATACTTACATAATAGATTGTTTAGTTTGTTTAAAAGATACTAGTAGCAAGCAATGTGAATATGCATTAATTGCTGGTCAAATTAGCTGTCTAATCATATAGTTCACTGCATTCTTTGATTAATTATATAAATTCTACCAATTGCCACTGAAATACAATAAAATATTTTAACCCTGGTTATAATTTATAAAAAAAAAAAATTTAATTACATAATTTTTTGTTTAGCTTGTTGAAAAATTAAAATATAATATAATATAGATATACATATGTAACATGTATATTTTATTCCTTTATTCCAATTTTATTTTATATATTAATTTATAGTTATCAGATAGGTACCAGTAGAAAGCAGTATGAATTTACATTAATTGCTGGTCAAATTGAGGTGTCTAGTCATATAGTTCACTGTTATTTTTGACTAATTACACTTATAATACAAAATACCACTGAATTAGAATTAAAATGTATGAACCCTGGTAATTATTTTCTAATAATATTAAACATAAATCATTAAATAAAAAAAAAATGTATTAATTATTAATTTATTAACTAAATGATTTAATTTATTAAATTTATTAATTTTAGATTGAACTTACCAATAAATTATATAAAAAAAGTTGTCGACAAAATATGAAATCGAATTGTCATACACGTAATAATACATATTGCTGATTGGATAAATGTATATTTTTAATTAAATTCAATTTTTTTAAAATAACACTGTCAAAAAATATAATATGCATTGAAATAATTGGTATAAACCTTAAATGTATATTTTAAATAATATACACAATTTAGTATTTACTTAAAACGTATTCTGTGGTTAAACGTTCAAAAAATAATAATTAGTTAATAATTTTTATTCGATGTTGGATAATGGAAAACTAACATTAACGATATACCAATAACCACATGTTTTAGGAAACAGTTAACTGGCATTTATTATCGTTTATCTACTAAGATAATACTTGATAATACCGTATACCATGAATCGGTAATCAGTGATATATTATGTAACCATGATGGTAAATTGTAATATGTTATTTTTGTACTTTATAGCTTATACAGCGCTGCTGCAAGCTAGTCACTCACTAACACAAGGTATTCTGGTTGGAGTTTTGATAGAACATTTTTTTTTCAACAGTATAGTTTATCTATCTTGTTAGGTACTTAAGAGTTATTATCGATTATGACCGTTATGGGTATTGTTAAATTGACATATCATTCCGTTTTGACTTTTGGTTTTTACCGTTGGGTTTGATAAATTGCACAGTAGCAGTAAATTGAACGAATATTTAAACGGTAAGTCGCAAACGGATTACTGAAATTAAATTCTGTAAACGTTAAAATTATTTTTTTCAGTATGTTTATAAATTTTCGTTATCGAAAATAGGTATTACCATTTGAAAATCAAAAGTTGATAGTGTTTTATCAAATAAGGGAGGAAGTTAAAATTATTAAAATTGTAACACAGTGTAAAATAGTAAAACATAGAAAGTTTAAAAAAAAAATTATTTTAAAATTCCTAATACTTCTCTAGATATTAACTGGTTCACGATAAAAAAAATCACCCTGTATATATATATATATATATATATATATATATATATGAATTTTTTAAATTTTAAACAGAAAACTTATCATTGACCCAATCTTAAATCTTACGCGACCCTAAATTAGGTTGTGACCCACCAGTTGAAGACCACTGAACTAACTGATGTAAAACGTGCTTTAAAACCTTAAAAAAATTGATACTTAAATTGAACAAAAATAAATCCTAAGAAAAGGCCCAATATAATTACCGCAAACAGGCCTCCTATTTTATAGTTGCGGCACTGATTACATACTGTTTCTGGAAACAGACAATTTTTTTTTAAAAATTGATAATAATCCATAGAATAGAAACGAAAAATTGTTATTTATAGCTGATAACCTGATTTTCCAAACTAAATAAATAGATTTTTCATAAACAAATTATAGATTTTCATATATTAAATTAAATTTTTTTAATTCTATTTAAATATATTCTGATCATAGTAAACAATTTTTCAAGATTTTTGAAATTTTCTAGGGGGGGAAATGTCCCTCCTTTTCCTCCCATGTGGGCGCCCTTGAGTTTGGATGTTTTCCAAGCATTACCCTCCCTCTGAAATTTTAATTCATTTCATTTGTGACTGGAACGAGTACTACTATTATTAAACTCTTCAACTGCATACGCCTCAAAAAAAATACCAAAACCATGGAGACAAGCACAGGTTATAACATTACTAAAACCTAGCAAGAACCCAGATGAAGCAAAAAGCTACCGCCCCATATCACTGCTATGCCATATGTATAAACTATTCGAGCGAGTAGTTATGAATAGAATAAAACTACTATCGATGTAAATATTATTCAGGAGCAAGCAGGTTTCAGAGCCGGGAAATCATGCACCAGTCAAGTCCTTAACATGACACAACACATAGAGAATGGCTTTGAGGGAAAGATGATTACGGGTGCTATTTTTATCGACTTATCTGCGGCATACGACACGGTAAACCACGGGATACTACGCAGAAAAATTTACGAAATGACCAAAGATCCCTCATTTGTCTGTATAATAGATATGTTACTAAAAGATAGACGATTCTATATTAACCTGAATGGGAATAAAAGTAAATGGAAGACTTAGAGAAACGGCCTCCCGCAAGGGAGTGTACTAGCGCCAATGTTATTTAACATGTATACGAACGACCAACCAATTTGTGATAGAACAAAGCATTTCATATATGCTGACGACCTTGCTCTAACAGCACAAGAACTAAAATTTGAAATAGTCGAAAATGCACTTAAAAAAACCCTAGAAGAGCTGACCAGATACTACTACACAACCGTCTGAAACCCAATCCGACCAAAACTCAGGTCTATGCTTTCCACTTAAGAAACCGAGATGCAAAAAAAAAGCTTATGATCAAATGGAATGGCGTAGACCTTGAACACTGTGACCACCCCAAGTACCTTAGAGTCTACTTAGATTGAAGCCTAACGTACAAAACACACTGTGAACAGACGAAAACCAAAGTGCAAGAAACAATATACTACGAAAGCTTATGGATAGTAAATGGGGGGCAGACCCTCACACCACGGATCGCCACTTTAGTATTATGTTTCTCAGCAAGGGAATATGCATACCCAGTCTGGAGAAGATCAGCACATGCAAAAAAAATTAGACATTCCATTGAATGAAGCGACCCGTTTAATAACAGGATACCTGAGACCTATACCAGTACCAAAATTATACGTAACGAATGAAATCGCCCCACCTCACTTCAGGAGAAAATTGCATACCAGAAAGGAAAGAACGAAACCCATAAACGGCTCAAGTCAAGAGAAAGCTTCCTTGGAGTATGTGAACCACTAACAAAAAGACCGGTAGACAAACGCTTAGAAAAGTGGAAAGAGGAATCAACCAATCATGACATGATTAAAGAAGCATTACCCCCAGGACACCAACTACCATATCGAGATTGGAAAACGTTAAATCGCATACGGACAGGAACAGCCCGCACACGGGTAAATCTTGCAAAATGGGGCATTGATCACAATCCAAGATGTGACTGTGGAGAAATACAGGACGACAAGCATCTACTGAAATGCACGAATGCACCATATAATATACAAAATAAAAATTATCTGTTTAATACATTGACTGATAGAGTAATCGATTTTATAAAATATTGGTCAGAAATAGGTATATGAGTTTTGTCGACCACACGAGAAGAAGATTAATTAAAAAATGCGTACAACAATGATAAATTTAGTTTAATATACTTATTAAAATTAAAAATATGTACAAATATCTACTTACATAAATACTAAAAAATATTTTTATTTTTTTTACCATTATACTGTACCCTTATAACATAAGTACGACAAAGTATTAATCAAATTAAACTAATTTTATATACTTAGCAATTTACAATATAGACTGTATCAAACTTAAATTGTATTGTAAACAAATGCAGATACTGCTGATTTTAAATAACTTATATACTTGCTATGTTTAATATTC
Source organism: Sipha flava (assembly GCF_003268045.1). Lineage (NCBI taxonomy): Eukaryota > Metazoa > Arthropoda > Insecta > Hemiptera > Aphididae > Sipha > Sipha flava. Next base: position 469,576 of record NW_020273635.1, read on the forward strand.
AACAAAAAAGACAATTTTAAAAATATCTTTAACTATTTTTTCTTCTAATTTCAATTTATTCCAATCAATATATCTTCAAGTGATACGAATTTAAATTAACATTTTAAATTATTGTAATAATATTATTAATAAATTGTTCAATTTTTTCGCTAACATGTACTAAATTGTATGCATTACGTGTTTAATATAACAATAAACCAATTATGCCGATCATTACAGAGCTAAATGCTGCTGCTAATAATACACGATCATAGCGCAGTTATTAAATAATGAGTAGCTTAAATCTTAATTATTTAAATATAATGCGTTCACAATTAAGGTGTCTATCTAATAATCAAAATTTATATCAAATAAATGTCATTCAGAACGTAATCATATTATCAATAGCAGGAGCTACCAATTAATGAAATTTTTTTCATTGAAAATATTAATTTTTTATATCATTGAAAGGCTGAAATATATAAATTGTTAATACATCACCAATGTATTCTCGAATACTGATAGAATGCATGAATAGTTTACTTCAATACAACAACACGTCAGTATAAATTCAACATTTTATATGATAGGTGTTATATAATGCAATAGCACAATGGGTCACGCAAAACAAAGCTTCATGCTGAGCTCGATTCGTACCGTTAATATTTTATTAAATTATAATATTTATCTAGTTTAACGAAACGACCACCAATTGTTTTATAAGTCTGTAATAATTAGTTAGATTTAACAATAATTCAAAAAAGCTCAGTTAATCTCAATTTTATAGCCAATTTTAATCTGATCACAAAGTTTTTTGAACTTTGAGAATTTTAATGGTGCGTCCACATTTGTGTTCATGCAACTGCAACATGTAAATTGCATCGCGTTTTTGTATCATATTCACGAATATATGAACAAATATATCATATTTGTGTTACAATCCGGTGATCATACGATTTTTGATATTTCGATGCAACATCAAAGAATGTTACTCAAACATGTTACGACCTTTGTATACGTGCTCATGAACTAAATTTTGAAAAAAAATAAAACAAACATTGGTACTGACGATGTAATTGACGAATGGAAGTAGTTGATTTCTATAATTTACTTATAGAGTAAAATTTTATAAAAAAAAAAAAAATTTGATTTACATAATGTTTAAGTAATCTGACCAATACTGTATAAAATTTATCGAAATGTACCGTGTTAAAGAATATATTATGGAATTCTTAAATCAGTGAAAAATGTATTTTCACCAAAAATCGATCGGTGTGAAAATAATTGTGTTTGTCAATACCTACATTTTCTTTGTTTTGCTTTAAAGCTTAGGAAATATAAATTTATGCAGCAGCAGCTTTCTAAATAGACATGTTGACTGTAGTCTCTATCAACAGATACTATATTTTTTACAACGGAAACAGGAAAATATTGACTTGTAACATGTTGCAAATCAACGTTGCCCATTTTAGTTACATGTTATATATTTTCCACGAACATAATTTCAATAACATGTTACAAGTACATGTTACACAAGTACGGATCTACCTTTAAACAAAGTATAATCAAGCTGAAATCATTGATGCAAAATCTTATACTTGCGTTGAATTTTTTTTCAGCGACCGAATTCTGTTTCTGTTACACTGGCTACACCATTTCCACCAGTCTTAGCCAATTCCTCATCCTTTTCCTTAAAGTTTGGTATACAAAGTTTCATTGTAATGTATATATCATACAAAAAATAGCAGGATGAAGAATACTAATTTTAAGTCAACATATTATTAAAAAAAAAAAAAAGAACTTGTATTTTTTGTTCTTTTCTTATACATTTTATGATACACATATTAATAAAAATAAAATTTTATGATTAATATTATAATACATTTTTTATTTTCAACTGTTTCATTTTTTACATTGTTTCATTAAATATTTTTATTTCAGTCAGTCAGTCAGTCAGTTCACATTATTCAAAAATTGAAACGTTTAGCAAATTATTACTGTATTATGTTTAGCAAATTATTTTTACAAAATAAAATCGTTATTCATACATTGATAATCTAAAATAAACACTTTTATTATCTCGTTAATACAGATTTAAAAAGTTCACAAATTTAAGATAACAACACCAAAAATTCCAAATGTCAAATAAAAATACATTAAATTAGAACAGTCGATTTTGAAAACCTTTGAAAAATTATATTCGTTTTCAAAATATCTCAAAACCATGTATACTTTGTAATATATTTTTCACTTATAACACCGATTCATAGTATGATTTATCATAATATTATTATTTATATGCAAGATTTAGTTTTATTGTAAAAAATACAGAAGTACAAAATAATACATATTTAGTCTTAACTAAATACCAAGTTTACAAGACCCTCTTCGTTGTTTTTTCCGTTTCTTTAATGCAGCTTGCTATAAAAAAAAACCTAGCTTTTTTTGACTATAGATAAATTATAGAAGTTCAACATTGACCATCAAACAGGACTTACAAGATTGTAAAAAAGTCCAAATTCGAAACCCAATACTATGCAAAATAGGTATTTTTCACAATTAGTTTTCCAAAATTAGTCTATGAATATAATAAAAGCACTAAAAAATATTAACGAAATTTCTCGAAAACTTCATGAAATTAAATTTACCAATGGTACACAGTTATTAAAATGTTAGCAGGTTTTTATTAAAAAATCTACGAACAGAGTTTAATTACTTTGTATACAGTTTTTTAACATTGAATTAATAAAAAATAAAACCGAAAATAACACTGTAATAAAAATATTAGTTACTACATTTACCAGTACTATAATAATACTTAAGTCTTGGGACTCTTCCGTAGGCTAGTTAATCAAGTGACCTTTAGATTTAGACGGCAAAATGTTCAATGTTTTGGTCCTCTTTTATTTTCTGCATACTCAAATACGAGTATTCGTGTTTTTTTTTAAATAATACAATGTTTCTTTATGGTAAAATAAAATAATGAAAAATGTTAATTTAATTTGTCATTGATATAAAAACAAAACTTATGTAACGGTGTATTTCTGTTTTTTTTTTTTTTTTTTATACGTCGATAAACAATTTTTAATAACAAAAATGGGTTGCATTCAAAAAGATTAATGACCATTCCTGGAAGCTATAGTTTATGTACTTGTTACTGATAATTTTATCATGAACTAAGACAAACAAGAAGATATTGCTCAAGTGTAACTTAATTTATTTAAATAATCCATTACTCTTATTAGTTTTTACAATTTGTGCGTAACAAGACAAAATAACATAATATATAATATAATTAATTTACTACCCAATTATTTCATCCCTCGATGATTTTAATTACTCTTTTAATTTCCGTAGAACATAAAAACTTTTCTATACGTTCATATTTTTTTCAAAATACATATCCAATAAAATCTAATACTAAATAACCACGACTAACTAAAAATATACAATCAATTATATAGTGCATTGCATATAAAAATGTGCTAATAAATAATGAAGAAAAATTTCAAAACTTAAATTGACACTAGTTATTCATATTTTATGGAATGAATAGTTGACGAAAAAACAAATTGATTCCTATAACTTATAAGTTATAAAATTTTTCTGGCTTTGAAATTGACAAAATAGACCCCCAGCCTAGTTAATTTTTTCAAGTTAGCGAATTTAAGGATTACTTGATAATTTTAGTGATGAACTTTCTTGTTCGTGAATAAATTATTAAATAATAAAACTTTGAAATAACTAAAAATTAATATTCAATAGAACATTGAGTAATTGTTAAAGTAGTTGAATTAGGCGATGTTGCTTAAGTTGTTAGTAAACTATTAGTAAGGAAAAAATGTCTGAATTAATTATGTAAATAGATACGTAAGTTTTATTTTAAAATCATAAAATGGTTAAATTATACTAAAATATTTCAAATGTCAACTTTATTTGTTTAAATATTTCAAGACTCATATTATGTTTACTGTAACCTTCTTTATAATATATAAAATATAAATAAATGTTAGTTTTAAAATATAAACTATTTTGTTTAGTATTTCGCCTGAATCAAAAAATATCAAAACTATTAAAATAATCAACATTTATATATATATAAAAAGTGTTATTATGATATATTTTATTATTTAGCCTTAATAATATTGTTAATTCCACGTTTTCCAAGCAAAATAAATACAACTCTAATTAAAACTTATTACTAATAAGTAAAAATTATAATTTTATCATGATTATTTATTGTAAATATAATTACAGCTTGGTAATTAAAATCAGTTTTAACATTACTATAACTATTTTTCTGTTTTGATATAGTACTCAATCAATAACAGTTGTTGTAATATTTTTTTTATTCCTATTTTTACCTATAGTTTTATTTTATTCAAATGAACTTTACTAGTTTTTATAGATAACAATATTTCTACAAATACAGTTATACTACGCGAACCCACACGTAGGAGAGAATAGGAGAATGACAGTCACCTAAGCCAGAACTTCGATTTCTGGTTAACGCACAGTGGTCTGAAATCCAATCTAGGTGAAAAAAATTATTTTATCTCAATAATCAAATTAAAATAGGTCCAAGAAACTGGAAAAAATATTTTAAAAAAATAAATGTTTATTTACACCCGTTGAATGGTAATATATACATTTTTTAATCTAAAAGTCACTTTTTCGTAATATATGATATTATATACGATTTTATTTAAACGTAGTCATTTTCTTCATCAGTAAAATTATTATTTAAATTTAATAATAATTTCACTTTATTATCTAACTCATTTTTTTTTTTTTTTTTTGGTATATTGCGTATCGAAGAAATGTACGGGTCGGATGAAACAAGTAAATTATGGAGAATATCTTCATTTTGCACTACTCTGCTTTTTTTTCGTGAATGATGTTCTCGATATTTTTTATAATCGTTGTTTCTAGCCTCCTGTGCTTCCTCGGAAAATTGACCTTAAAAAATATATTCATTAATAATTTCAAATTATAAGATTTTAGAGATTTATATTTTTTTAACCTATAGGAAGTAACGACGATATAGTTCCAAAGCGTTTAATTAAATTGAAGTCGACACCCATTATTTCTGAGGATTTTTCAGGACTATTAAAAAATCTACGAGCTGTATTTCCATCATCTGTTGTTCCTTTCCCTGATTTATATATATATATATATTTATACGATATAATAAAGTATAGTTGTATATAGTATATAGTGTAGTTTGTGTAGTATAATTTCTGAAGAAGAATATTTGTTTGTTAATGTTTTAATTTTATTTCGCTTTTATTTTTCACAATTATTTTTGAAGTTTATTTTGTGTCTTCCTATAATTTTCTTTTTTGTCCTAATATTGTTAATTTTAGTTTAGATTTAAGCCACTCACTATTAGCCTGGTTAAATCTTATATGATTCCGTGAACTTTTAGACCAATGTCTTTGTAAAACCAATGTAAACTTTAAAATGATTAGTTCAACTAATTTTGTGTATTGTGGCTCCCATCGTTCAGTTTTGTGTCGAGCATTCAAAATGTCAAGTAGGTATCTTCTTGGTTTTATGGAGTGAGGGTTCAATGGACCTCTATTTTTAATGATGTATATAAATCATCGTAAGAATAATAACGAAAATTAGAATTATTAAAATTCAAGTTTTCGTCAATATCTGAGTCAATTATATCGACATTTCTACAAAAAAAAAAAAAATTAAAAATAAAGACACTAATGGACGAAAAACAAATTTTCAGATCGAATGAAGTAAAATAATTACTATAGTATCTATATATTAGTTAACGATTATTTTTGATTATTTTTTATTTGAAATATAAGTATTACCTTTTTGTTTACTATTTTTCCAACTATATTTTATACCTAACATCATAAAAACATATATTATAGTTATTGAATACTTACCTTGATTTTCAAAATCCATTTCCCATACGAAAATAAGTAAAAATATAAAATATAACTAATTAATACGAGTGAAATGAACGACAAAACTCGAATAAGTATAATCGAAAAGTATAACAACAGATATGAAAATAATCTTCATTTTCTAATTGGCCTGGTCACCTAACACACTTAATATTATCTGAGGTATTATATTTATGTAATGTAGGATATACATATTGGGTTTTTGTAATAAAATATTAATATCAATGTAATTTTTTCCACCTAAATTGGATTTCAGACAACTTTTAGTCGGTTAGTCAAAAACACTATTAAATATAAATAAAAAAAGTACTGACTTATAAGGTATCTACAACATACTTACGATTCAGATTTTTAAAACGAATACAAATATTTTTTTTTACATTTTTAAAAAAAAGTAGAAAGATCACCATTGCCCCTAGATAGGGATAATGGTAGTCACTCAAAAACCCATGCAAATTAATAGGGAAAATCATAAATTTTATTCTACTCATAATTACATAAATAAACATGGAAATACTTTTATTAATATCTGCCTTTATTAATAATAGCCTTTATATAATAATATGGGTAACATAACTTTGAAAACGGTGCAACAAGAACTTTTAACATTTAATACAGTTAACAATACAAAAGTAACAACATTTTTTAAAATTATTTAATTTTAATTCTTAGTCTTCTAAATAATGGGAATCATAACTTTGTAAACCGTGGAAAACTTAGTAACAGGACATTTTTATAAATGTAGTTTTTTCATTATTGTAAATGACTATCATTACCCTATAAACACTGACTGCGAATACCCCATTCTGAAATTTTAGAAAAAATTAATTTTTATTGGTAGTTGGTTTAATTACATTTTCAATGCAGATTCGTAATCCTCATAAATTAAAATTAAAATAAACTTATCTTGAAAAGCGTTTTTCGAATATGATTTTTAACAGAATATTCTCGGAAAAACGTTGATGACAATATTTTTGCGATAAAACTTTATAGATAACTAGATAAATAAATAATTTCATTTTAAAGGTTTTGATAATAACATTAATCATTCCTCGTAGTCAGCTGAATTTTAATTATCATAGTTTCGTAACAATCAAGGTGACCTCGATTACCCCTTGACCATCATTCCTCCATTCTCCCCTATACCATCCATTTTTCTTTAGAAATCTATTTCTCGAATTCGGTAGTCATCAAAACCGCACACTTACCGTTCATAACCGCGCATTTTACATCGTTCAATACTCCACACAATTATTCTATTGTTAAAAAGGGAAATTTGAAAGGTCGATAGTTCAAAACCGCACACATTTGAGTAACAGTTATTTCTCCCTGCATATTTTGCATGTACGATTCATGTTGCCGTTTCGTATGATTTCCACTCATAATCGTTTTTTTTATCCTGTGACCTATTTAGGGTGGTGTTGTATAGCAAATCGGGGGATATTTCGTTTTTAACTGTCCGAGCCGGGATTGTCGAATTGTACTTATTACCTACAAATAAATGGTCGAATTGCATTTGGATTGAAAAAAGGTACCTAATGGTCAAACTGCACTCGAGTAAAAAGCAAGTAGTGGTCGAACTGCACTCGTTCAAAAACAGAGTTAAAATGGAAAACTCTTTAAAAATATTACGAATCTTTCTGTTGAATAACGCTACGGCATACTTATTTAATAGCATTATATATTAGTTCGTGCTATTTAGATAACGCAGATATTATATAATAATAACATATATACACAGAAGCGTATTACCAAGGTAGAATTTTTGAATACAGTTAGTCATTATTACAAAAATTATCAAAATGACAAAAAAAAATTATAATAATGACAATAATTAAATTTGACAATTAAAAAAAAAATGTATAATAATAATAATATGTATAATATAATATAATATAATGTATATTATAACAATTGTAATGTAAATATATATAATTAACATATAATAATGAGATGCATAAAAAAATAATTTTTAACCACACTAATGATTACTAAATGGTAATAAATGTAACTAAATAAAATAAATCTAACCCCTTCAAATGCATGATAATTTTATTGAAATACTTTTTTGAGCCCAAGCGCAGTTCGACCACTACCTGCTTTTTACCCGAGTACAGTTCGATCATTACCTTTTTTAAACCAAGTCCAATTCGACTAAAATAAGTGCAATTCGACTAAAATAAATGCAATTCGACCATACCCGTCCGAGCGAACGTAGCGAGCGAGTAACCTCGCCCGGTCTCGAGATGCACTCATGTTATTTTAGATAAATGTATACGTTATTGATATATATCAATGTGTGCGGTATTGAACGGTTTAATTTGACGGACATATAAGGGATTAAGATATAAAAGTGTGCGGTTTTGAACGACGACCTGTTTTTGAAAGTGTGCGGTTATGAATGACGCCCCTCTAATTTGGGTGATAGCTTGTTAACTGGTTTTATCTTAAATATTTAATCTGCTAATTTTACTATATCCGTCAATGACACCGCATTCTACGCTATGGATATTTAGGCAGTGCTCGAATTTAACAAATAAAATATAGGGACGTTATAATTTGGAGTTAAGATAATTATATTAAATTATTAAAAGCCTTAAAAATTTGTTTTATATAAGGCATGGCTTTGTTTATAAAACTGTCATAAGACGTATTTTAACGATATTATACTCGATTTTAGATAAATAACAAATATTATGTACATTGAAATTAGATAAATTAATAACAATTGAGCAAATTACTTTTTAATGGATAATTAAAACTACCTGTTTTGAGATCTCCACTATATGTGTATGTTCAGTGTTCAACTGAAAAAACTGGAAAAGGGAGGAGCCGTTTCAACATTTTAAATGCAACACTGTTAGCGCCGGTAGAAGAGCAGGGTAGTAGGGGAAGCTAACCAGGGCCCAGCGCTTGAGCCCGTGCCTTCCATGGAATTTAATAATTGATTAGCCTATAATTTTGTTTTTAAAATTAAATTAAAATCACCCCATGTCATGTGAAAATTATATGTTTACTAGATACCTTTTATATTGCAGTATAAAATATATTATTTATATTATTAATTAATAGTATAATAATAATAATAAATTAATAAACAATATGTTGTTAACGCTTTGATGACAAAATACAATATCCATACTAAAGATAAATGTTTTTACATAAGTCGTATACAATAAAAAAAATATCTCTAATATTAATAAATAAATAAATATTAATAAATACTAAAGAGCGTTCAAGAAAACAAATTCTAGGGCTCCATGAAAAAATCCGCCCCAGACCCCGCGAAACCTGCAATCGACGCTGATCACTAGTCCCAGTACTCTTTTGAAAATTCGGTGCCACAATTTATTTTATTATGTAAAGTTTATATGGTTCTATTATTAGTGGTACATTACTGATAATATATTCAAGTGGTACACGAAAAAAAAAGTTTGAGAACCGCTGTATTAGATATTCATAACTTTTAAATTACACGGGTAAAATGGCCATACTGTAAGCCACAATAATTATTGTACGCTTGTTACGGTTTTTATGTATTTTTGGTAAACACTGTGTGTTAACTAATGCTATTAAATTGTTGATAGTGTCAAGGATCTTCCCAACAATTTGAAAAAACTACACGAAATTTATTTTTTATCTTATAAGTACTACTGCCGAAAAGTAATCTCAATTAATGTACGCCGTCATAATCTGTTTAACGCGTGTATGTTTGCAGAAATTCGGATGAAACCGTGACGTTTTACATTGATTTAGTGTGCCAACACAATTTTAATACGACATACACGAGTTCGATATGGTCGAAATAATTTCGTGAAGTGAGACGGGTTGTCATTTATGTATTATAAACATATTTTTCTACTGTATAGCGATCCGTTTCTCTACTTCCTATGAATTAATTACATTAAAAATGTTCCACTTTTTTTATTTAGCAAGACTGAAGACTTTAGTTGGATTAATTTTATACAAACTTAAGTACGTTCTGACAACTATATGATATTAATTTTTATCAAATGTTTACCGTGTGATCAAAACCTTTTTTTTTTCACTTTGTGTTGGAAAATAAAGTTAAATTTAGTTTATACAAATAAACGTGGAGATCTATTTTTTAACTATGACAAGGCTGAGCCTTTAGAAAAGAAAAAGAAATAAACGTGATTAGTTACTGATAAAATTTCATAATAAATTGTGGAATGAGACTTAATGTTAAAGAAACCCCCTTATTCTTTGAATATTATAACACAGTTTGTTTAAATGAATTAATAAGTTCAATAAATTCTTATTTTGACATTTCAGTCAAATATTAGCTTCTCTAAAATTAAATCATGTAATTAATTATTGTTACCATAAATGTGTAGCTCTCTAATCAATAATAGAGTTACAAATTAATCAACACTGAAAAATTACTAAGCAAATGTTTTTACTAGTTCAAAATTACACGGGCAACATTATAAAAAATTAAAGTATTTTATGATAATTTATATTCTTTTTATCTTGTTTTTTATTTTTAATTTTAGTGAATATATCCATTATTTATTGGTATTTCTACTTGCTTTAACTATAATTTACAATGAATGGTTTATTTACTCATTGTATGCAAGTAAATGGCCATATTTATATTGTGGAAATGAAAAGTTCTGCAAAAATATCTTATTGGTTGCTGATCCACAAATATTAGGCGAAGAAAGAGAAAATATTTTATCACGCTGGGATAGTGATCGATATCTATTTAATACCTATGGTCGAGCACTACAACACGTAAAACCTGATAATGTTGTTTTTTTGGGTGATTTATTTGATGAAGGTTCAATAGCTGATCAAAAAACTTTTGAAAGATATTTATATAGATTTTGTAAAATATTTTTTTTAAAAACCACTGTTCCTCTAGCATCAAAAAATGTAAGTCAATATTTTATTTATATAATTCATTAATTTTTTATTTTGATACCTATGTTTAATGTATATTATTTTTTTAGGTTATTTTTATTCCTGGGGACAATGATATTGGTGGAGAAGAAGAAATAGTTATTCGAGAAAAAGTTGATAGATTTCACCTTTACTTTGGTTCACCAGGAATCATTGTAAATGAAAATATTGAATTTACCATGGTATAATATATACTCGTACATTATTCTGTAATTAAAAAAAACATTTAGAATTCTGTATATGTTTCTTAAGTATTTATATTTTTTGTTTGTTAATTTAAATGTATATTTAATTTAAATCTAGGTAAACCAACTAATAGATTCAATGCCAATGAATAATAATCCTACAAATAGAACAAATACCATAAAAATTATGTTTTCGCACATTCCTTTAACACCAAAATATACAAAATTCACAGAAAAAGTAATTGAATTTTTAATTATTTAATGGTTATGAACGAAAAACATAACACTTAAAAAAATATAAATGTTGTTTAAGGTTTTAAACGAATTCAAAAGTGAATATATATTCTCAGCTCATGACCATTCTTCAATTAATTTTGTCAGTAACTTTAAACAAAAAAAACAAAAATATGTCCAAAGACTTGGGCGCAACAGTTATAGTCAAATGACTGAGGCTCAATGGAGATTTGGACAGCAATCACCAGATATAGTCAGTGAAATTATTGTGCCAACTTGCTCTTATAGAATGGGATCAAACAATGTTGGATATGGAGTACTAACTATAGGTAATTATTTAAAATAATTTATGTAATATTAATTATTTTGGTACAACAGTTAAAAATTATAGATATCTTTCAATATAAGTACATTTTAAGGTTAAACTGATAAATTTCTTAAGGAAATTTTTACACTAGGGTAACAAATTTGTCTCAAGTATAATACATTAGAAAAAATGTTTATATACAAAAAATTGTTTTGATGGATGAGGGATCTGATCACCACTAGTATCACAACAGTACAGAAATTCTATTAATTAAAACAATTAAAAAATAATGTCAGTTTTTAAAACCTTATATTGTCTTACTTTTACTAATTGTATTTGCTTTTAAAGATAAACTTCTTAATATTTAAATATCATCATGTGTAATTTATTCGATTAATTAATATTTTATTTTTCAGATACATTCAGACACTCGATTACATATACGATTTTATGGCTTCCATCAAGATTTTCTTGTCTTTATGTCTACCTGTATATTTTAATGTTAAGTATTATTTTGTATTTGTTACATTTAATAACTAGAAATAGCAAAGCTATTGTATACAGGGTTATGTAAACAATCAAATGTACTTATTACTTAAAATTGAATTATTAAGGTACATATTTTCATTGAGATAACTGAATAAATGAAATGTTTTATAATTTGTTAATTTTTAATAAAATAAGATATGATTTGTCACAAATGTATAAAATTATAACCTGTTTTAATTTTATATTAAATTATAAATGTATTTAAATTATATTGTATCAATTAATTTTATAAGTTTTTAATTTTATTGTGTATATTTAAAAACCAAACTTAATATTAATTCACTTTTAAAAATTAATATTTTTAAGTAAATAAATTGTGTTAAATTAAGTGTAATCAAAGTTAAAGTGTTAAAAACATTAATGGATATTCAATAAATAAGTAATATACATAATACCTATCATATTTAATAAAATATTAAAATCAGTAGCAAACTTAAACTTCTTAAAAATAAAAATATAACACCTTCAAACATTTAAGTGAATTCTAATAAAAACTTATTGTTTGCATTTAGCACATCTGGATAAACATATTTTTAAAAACATGTGATAAACATGAAATGATTTTCAGTGCTACTAACAAATCAATTTATTACTTAGATAACTAATATTTTGATAATAATTTATTAAACATTGTACATAATAATAATAAAATTCCATTGAATTAATAAGTATAATTAAAAATATTTTTAATAAAAATATTGGGAACACATTGCTAAAGAAAAATATTTTAATTATTTTATCTAAATACCAAATAGAAATTGGAGTTATTAGCATGAATTTAATTAAAATTTACATAAAATGGTCATTACATGAAACAAAATAAAGTCTTAATGAAAAAATTATTGATCATCTCCAATTGAGGAAATTAAAATGTTTTCATATTAAAAACAAAAATTCAACAACAAAGTAGCCATTTATTTTTATAAAACAGAACTACTTACCATGGTTTTAAGACATAAATCATATATTTTACATATAAGCAATAATTCTCATATCATTATTGATTCCCTATATGTTTCTAATGATCTAAGTATGATCAAAGTGATTGACTGGCAGACTGAAATAACACTTTTTGATAATCTTTGATAGTGTCTGTGCAATTTAATGGAACTCCTTTATTTTTAGCTAAACAATCCAATACATTATTTTCTTTTTCAAGTACTGTTTTACTTAGTACTCCTTCTCCAATTGCAGGTAACAACTTCTTAACAGATTCATATGTACGTTTATATTCATATTCTACTTTACGATTCTGAATAATTTGACTATCATTAATATGACTAAAACGCTGCTCCCACCTCTTGTCATTTTCTTCCAATTCTTGCTGAACTATCTTTTGAACTTGCAATGATGATGGCTGCACATATGTTGGTACAATAAATGACCCATGATCAGCTGGTCCTGGCTGCTCTTGACCACGAAGTCTTTCCACTACTTTGTCCGATAAAGTAATCACATTTGGATTTTCGATTTCAAGTTTTCGAGGTGTGCTGGATGACCCACCCATCTTGGCATAAACCTATAAGTATAAAAAACTAAAAATTGTTTAAAATTAAACAGATGATATCATCAAAAAAAAAAAAAATAATCTAATTTTGATACACTTACCCAAACACTTGGAGTGTTAATTAAAAATTCAATTCAACAAATGTACGCTTAATTAAAAATGTCCATCAATTAACAAATCGCTTTCTGATTGCAACTACGAAAATCCATTGGTCTTTAAGTGGTTTTAAAATTAGAAATAAAACTACTGATTTGAAGGATGTTTTGGGTCAATTTTACAATTTTTAAATTTTCATAACCTCAAATGAACTGTGTCTAAAAATATTATTATTGTATTTTTAAATATTTAATTATAACCCTGGTTATAAAATAACAAAATCGTAGATATAATTTATTTTATAATTTAACACTTTAGCTTGTATATTTTTTTAATTTGCCTAGCCGATAGCATGTCGAAATAAAAACCATATTTAGTACGAAGTTTTAAGGATAGTATAATTTTACCAAACAACTAATTGTGCGAATTGCTCAACATATGAATACTGATAAGAACAGCTCTTAGTCGGCATAGATAGTAGAAATGTATGATAGCGCGTACCGCAGAATAAATTTTATTTGAATAATTATTCTAAATATTGTAATAAACACATATTTTATGTGTTTTCCACCAGTATTCTGTGGTTTAATTATGTATCGAAATATATTAATTTGAACCAAACATATAAAAATAATGTAAATTGAAACGATTGATTTAGAAATCATTGATTATAGTTTCAATAGCATAGCCGTCCGTTAGGATTGTTGATTCCTAACGACGAAATTTAAAATAAACCGAAAAATAATAAATCAGAGTATCAGTTATGTACATTCAATTAGTTAAAAATTATTTTTTATTATATTTTCTGCCATAGTATATTACGTAATATGTCAATTACCTATTTAATAATTATCTCGTACGTTTAATTTTTTGTTAAAAATTCAAAAAAATATATTGTACGCATGCACGTCGTTTTTATTTAATTGCTGATGAATCAATTAATAAAAATAAATTATAAATATTTTACGCAGAGGCTCAAAAAATACAACATCTTCTTTTGCGAGTGACAAATATTGTCACTGTACAACAAAACATAATATTAAATCATGGATCACGTATAAAACGTATTTAAGTGTCTTACCACGAGCATGTATAATGTTGACAACCGATAACCCTATCTTCTAAAATGAATGAAAAATCAAAATTAGTATCCGAGTTGTTAGGTATCTCAGTTCCATCACAGAGGTATTTAATTTAGTACCCTAGAATTTAAGATGAAATAATATAATGTGTCAAAAATATTCTAATGGTATAATTTTTTTGGACTTATAAAATCATCCCTCTGTATAAAATATTAATTAAATACTATCAATAATTGTTTGAATTCTTATTTGTGTTAACATTCTGTTCATTTATGAAAGTCATTCTTTTGCAGACCTATTTGAACGTACAATGTACTATGTATATAAATCGT
Source organism: Sipha flava (assembly GCF_003268045.1). Lineage (NCBI taxonomy): Eukaryota > Metazoa > Arthropoda > Insecta > Hemiptera > Aphididae > Sipha > Sipha flava. The sequence continues at coordinate 484,703 of NW_020273635.1, forward strand.
AAATCATAATAACTTGTCATACAAACTCACGAGACGCTAATAACTAGTTATAATTATTTCTTATCTTCTACTTATAATTTGTTTGGACATGATTTCTTGAAGATGCTTCGAGCCACTTCACTTCAAATTGAATAGTAATGCGATTATAACACAAAAAATCAGAATTCAATAGAATCAATATCACTAGTTATAAATGTATAATGTTGATATAATATTATATATCATGACAAGAGATAATTTTAACTCTAATAAAAAAGTATATTAGAAGTGTGAAATTAACAAAAATATGGATTAAATAATATTTCTAACAATTCAGGAAGTTCTAGATTTTAAAGATGAATGAATTAGTAGTATTTAAAATATTCATTACATTTTGTATTTTATAAACAAAACGATATAGGTACCTAACATAAAATATAATATTTAGAATTGAATAAATCAAAAACACATAGATACCTATGGAGCCGTGAAATTATATTTTAGAATTAATACAATAAAACGCGGTGACACTACTTTTAAATAGTAGACATCGTAGGGCTTAGGGAAGTTAAAATATATCCACAAAAATAAGTTTCACTGTAATTATAAACGTTTTGATTCTTTGTCTCCGAAATGTCATAACAATTAAATGTATACACATATATATTAATTAACAAACATACATATTAGTATATTACATAATGTTTTAGAAACAATTATACAGAATATTATATGGTACTGCTTTTAAATATTAATCTTATCTGTACTTGTGTATTTACAATAATGTATGCGTATTTACGCAATATTGACGAAATCTATTAGAGTTTATAGAGTTTATACGAAATATATACTATATTCTACAATTCAAAATGTATGATAAGAATATAATAAAAAATTTCTAACGACGAATAATAATATAACAACACCACGCACACACAATATATCAATAATAATAATAAAATATATGTAAAAATGTTTTGAACTTAAATAATATTATAAAACTAGAAATAATGGTAACAAAACACAAGTACCGCGGTAGTGAATATAAATATAATAAAAATAATACAGCCATAAACACGATGTTACCTCTAACGATCTGATGTTCGTATAGTTGCTAAAGACACGTGTGACGAACACCGAGATCGGTAAGCTTAGTCGGCGATGAGCGGAAGATTGTGCAGAATTTGCTAACTTTCTTCAACAGTAAAACGTTCTGGAAATGATGCACTTAGTATGGCAAATCAACGAATCGAACACAGCGGCGGACGAACGACGGACACAACGTGAAAAAGCCGTCACACCACACACTCAACGACTGCCACTCGGACTCAGTGCTTGGAAAGCTCATTTAAAAGAAACTCGTTCACGTTCACGTTCATCTTATTAAAAAAGAATCCTTTACCATTCCTGTCTTGAAAAAAGAAACTCGTTCCTTTCTTTGTTCCTAAATAAGTAACATTTTTCATTCCTCAAAAATTTTAAAATTTTATCAATATAATTAATTTAATTAGGTATTGATGTTTTGTTTTTATTTTTTAAATTTGTTTATTTTATACAATATAATAATGACATAAATAGAAGTTGTAATATATTTTATGATAAAATGAATTATGCTTTCAACTTGGCAACCACGACCAAGAATGTAGGCTCTAGATATAAACGTATTAAAGAATGGATGACAGCCGGTTTATTATGCTCTGCACGTAAAAAACAACATCTCTCAATGAAAATTAAAAAACACTCTAACAATACATCTTTAATGTTATGTTATATTAAATATAAAAATACTTTTACTAAAATATTAAGATTCACAAAAATACATTTTTCAAAATAAAATTAATAGTGTTGCATCTAATCCAAAATTAACTTGGAAATTAATAAACAAAATCACAAATAAAAATGTCGATAAGTCTAAAGAAATCAATTCAATACTAATAAATAAACAAATGTTAAATGTCACAGTCGAACCGCAAAAGATCGCAAATATTTTCAACACTTTTTTCGTCGATATAGGCAGTAAATTAGCTGAAAATAATATAGTAGAAGATAATCCTACAGAGGAAGTCGTTCCTCTCAATGGAAACATTTTTAATGAAAAAATAACAGAAACAGATATCTAGCAAAGTTTAAAAACTCTGAAAGATGATACAGCTGCCGGATTTGATAAAATAACTGTAAAATTATTAAAAACCATAATTAATTCTATACTAGGCCCACTTCTATATATATATATATAATCTAAGTATTAAATACTATTTATTTCCTGAAAAATTTAAGATAGCTGTAGTAGCTCCATTATTTAGAGGAAATCAAACTGAAATAAATAACTATAGACCAACATCGATGATTTCTAATTTTGCCAAACTGTTAGAAAAAATCATTAAAAACAGGTTAATGAAATACCTTGAATCTAACAACTTACTCTCAAATAATCAATTTGGTTTTAGACCAGGTCTAAGTACAGAGGATACAATGTAACAAGTTTATAAGTAATTCCCTAGACAATGGTGAAAAAACATTAGCAATCTTTTTAGACTTAAAAAAAGCTTTTGATACAGTTCATCATATTGAATTAATAAAAATTCTTCCAACTTTTGGAATAATAAACAAAAGTCTACTTTGGCGTACTAGTTACCTAGAAAATAGATTACAATTAATTAACATAAATGGTATACTAGGTGAAAAAAAAAGTGTTGTCTGTGATATACCACAGGGAAATGTTCTTGGACCAATCCTCTTTATATTATATATTAATAATGTTTGCAATACTAAAATAGATGGCCAGATGATCACATATGTAGACGATACATTTTTGCTCTTTTCAGACTCTACATGTGGCAAATACGAAATACAAGAACGAATTTGAAGTATTACGTTTTTCATATGAAAAAATATTAATATTTACTGAGATATTTCCATCGGGATATCCTGTAGTTGTATAGTGTGGTCAGTGATATCAAACGAATATGAGGAAATTAATCTCTTTCCATACATAAACTAAGAATATGTAATTCATTTTTTAGTAATAATAATAATAGCTTTTCTCAATTTTTTTTTTTTTTTATTAATACCTGAAAATTGTAATAATAATACAGCCATTTAATTAGAATTTAATTATTCAAAAAAAATACATTTATATCAATGTTGCCAACGTTAAGATGGCAAAAATAATTGCGAAGTTATAAAAAATAACAACAAAGATACAACAGTCAGGAACATAAGTTATGTAACTCTAGACCTTATCCATATGTATATATAATAAGAGTATAATGTTATTAGTCATTGAATACTGAATATTACACCATTCAAATAAATCCACAAATGTATTACTAATGTTTAATTGCAGTAGATTTACATTCATCCATTCAATTATCAGCATGTTGCATTGTTGTTTGCAGCATGTTACCATAAATCATAATATTATCTGCAATTCCGGGACCGGTGGTGCGCTCAAACAAAGGATCGTGATCGAATCTAGCTTTTGCAAACTGTAAATCAGTGGCGCCATTTGAATTTTATAATAGGGGTGCCAAAATTTAAGCAGGCCAATTTTTTTTCGTCAGGCCACTTTAAAAAAAAAAATAGTAAATACAGATATCGTTTATTTGTAAGTCGCTGGTATGGGGTTTAATTCTTGATGGTTATATTTTAATGAATTCAAATTATTCATTAATTATTTATTTGCCTTAATAATTGTTATTTGTTTGTAATTACCAGCTAGTAAAAACATATTTTTTCATTGAAATTTGAAAATTTACTTACTGTAATTTTTGACTGCGTTTTTTTTGTAAACAATTGTTCTATACTATAATATTTGGATGATGTGTCAATCATTTTTTTTTTTTGTTTTCGTCACGTAAACGAGCAGCTCCACCTTTTCTCTTTTTTTTTGTTTTGGAAATTCATGACAAAATTAAAATAATTAAATAAATAGTCGATAACTAAATTTAATGTCAATACTAAACATCTTTACGTAAATTACATTAACATAATAAGAAAACTTCAATTTATTAGAATAATTATAACCTTACATTTCATTTTTGAGCTATTTTAAGAATGTTTTTTCTGGTAATCAGTCGACAGACGTAGTTAGATAATATTATTATTGTTAAAACGTATAACTGTCTGTAACAACATCTATTATATTTTTATATAAACCTATATTTATACTATATTTTAGTATAACGCATTCATACGTACCAACGGGCAACGATAAAAACATAATCTGAAAATTTTGAAATAGCTTTGATCAATAATCATGCATAGACGCATAGTGCAAGCTATAATCTAATAAAAAACTAAAAATAATAAATATTATGTATTTACCTACATAATAATATTATATTTTATTTTTACAATATATTTTAATGTTTAAGCATAAGACCATAGGCCTGTGCGCCGTAGGCGCATTGTAAATTTTAATCCAGGCTAATTAGACACAAAAATAAATAGGGGAGCCAAAGTATACTCTGCTCCCCCCCAAATGACCTCCCTGGTGTAAATTTGTAAATGGTATTTAAATAATAATTTTAAAACCTGATGTCTTAAACTAGTTCCTATTAATATTATGAATTATGATATTGGTTGATTATATATTTGCATTAGGCTTGTATCCCTCATAAGATCTGTTTTCGCTGAGTAGGCCAAGAGGTCCGAATATTTGGAAGAATTGGCTGATTGATTTATAAAAACACTCAGGTGCGTTTTAGAAGGGTAAAGTTTTTAGGTCAAACACAACATTGATATTGGTCCCCGACCATCAAAGCCCAAGGGATCTTCGATTTAACTATAGGGACCCTTGGAGTCAAAGATAAAATTAATACAGTGCAGAATAATTAAGTGACTCTCTAGGGTCGAAACCGTAGAAAGTTAATATATTGTATGAATATACATATGTTCAATTTACTGATATCGATATTTTGTAATAGGTACAGAGTATTAAATATTACTATTGATTATAAATACTAGGTATTTCATAATCAATGATATTACGTAATGTTTTGGACGACTAAAAAAATATATATAAAATATATACAGAGTTTTCAATATTATTTTTGATCCTACTGGCTTCTCACTCGATAAAGCTCCAACTTGCATAAATCCATTCGTTACCTAACCGACTGCATGCACGTAAAATATTATTCTAATATATGCATTGAACAAATTAATCATTTAAGCAATAGTGTGTTTTAGGGGTAGGACGATTGTGAGGGACAGAAAATGTCAAGAGGTATCAAATTTTTATTCGAAATTAGTGAAACGCAACTCGGTTATTTGAGCCAAATACTCTGCATTTTTTAATTTTATTGTTAAGTTATTTATAATATTATAACCAGAGCTAGCAAATTTTTATTGGGGGGAGGGGGTTTATAAATGTAAAAATTGTACTACTATCAAAAACAAAATTCTACAATAGTAATATAACCTAATTCGTTGATGATTGCCAATCATATCCAAAAATATTTACAATAAAAATATAATGGTTCAGTATTATATTTAAAAATATATTAATAACATATTATGCTGATATATGTAATTTTTTTTTTTTCAATTTTAATTAGACAGTAACGTATTTACTTCTAATTATTGAAAAGTAAATTAATTTTATTACAATTTTATTTGAGTAACGGAAAATGTACTTTCATTACATTTAAGTAATGAATAACGAGTAATTTAACTTAATGGTCTTCAAAGTAACTAATCCAACACTGTACATAATATAAAATTTGATAGATACCTATCTTAGACAGTTCGGTATAAAAGGAAAATGAATACCTAACTAAAATAATACACCGAATTTTTCTTCTTAATTTTTATAGCGGCCTTCGTAATACTTTGGGGTACTTTTGTGTCAGAGTAATGTTACTTCGGGCCGTGAAACATCCGAGTACGTCACTGCGATCGTACTGGACTACGGCCGGGCAAAAATTCTCGTTTCAATCCGCACCGCGATCGTCACGGTCTCCGCTGCTCGACAAGTGCGCAGTTCGAGAGGCGTTCGAGCACCACGGGCGTCCCCCACCCTTGCCCAGCATGTACCCAGAACTTCATGGGCCGAACATGGGGCGGCGGTAGTCGGTCGCTCAGCAGTCATCGCGTGACCGTTACGCAGTCGGTGTTTTGTCACGTCATGGCCACAATCCGCGCCATTCCGGACGACGGGACACAGACACGCGGTAGAGTTTCGAATTTGCGATTTTTCGTTCTACACACGCCGATTTCCCTAATACATTCAAAGTTCGTAACCTGTACGTGCTGTGCAACCGACTGCGACGGGTCTGTATGAATCGTAAGAATTGATTTGTGCGTATCGTAGACGTGATGTAATTTTCCCAGCACAACACCTAAATATTGTACACGACAATCGTTCGTGTAAGTATTATCTGTCTTACCGCGGCTCCGTTGATAAAAGAAAAAAAACGTTTTGTTCGTGCGCCATAAAGTCTGGCAGTTGAGTATGCAACACGCGTGGTTCATACGAATTTAACAATCGACGCAACGGTAAGGCTGCACACTACTTGCGTCCCAAAAAAAGGTAGACTAAGCAGTGAGTTTGACCCAGAGGTGGATAGATAGTTTTTTTGTTACAGGGAAATATTTTAATGGGGCCAAAAGTTAGATTTCCAAAAGTATATTTTTAAAGTAATTTTTAAATTATTTTTAAACTTTCCAACAACCTATAGTTAGTTCCCAACTTTGAAAACTAAATATATTTTATATTAAAATAAATTGTATTTTAATAATTAATTAACAATTACTAGGGGGCGAAAAATTCAAGCTGTTGGTTTAACATATGATTTCAAAAGAATTGAGAAATTTATATATTTTTAAATAGTTTTTTTAGACTACCATTTTTACCTTCTGAAATGGTGCGTGATGTGTTTGTGTTTGATCTTATAGCAGTGGCGGACGCAGGGAGGGGTTTTGGGGGTTCACCCCCCCCCCCCCCCGAAATGAATGGATAATTAATTTCAAACGTATTTATCCTACCTTATGTACCTTTAAAAAATTAATTGTTTAAAATACGATTCAAATATGCTAGAAAAAAATGTTTTGTTAAGAAAAGTGAATTTGTATTAATTTGTAATTTTCCAAACTTCCTAAAAGGTATAGGTACTTAAAACTGAGATTTTTGAAATTCTATGATGGCAATACTTCGTAAAAATAATGTGTGTTTGTAATTCGTTTATTATGAGTAAATAAAACTAAGTAAATATACGTAATCGATATAATATTATTTACTATAGTACATTATGATTGACGGTATCTCTAAAATTTGTGTTGTATGGTCATGTGATAACGATCGACAATAGTCAATCTATAGTCAATAGTTAATTATTTCAAAATAATGGTTATCAGGCCCGTATTTAGAGGGAGCACGGGTAGGCACATGTCCGGGGGCGTCAAGCTCAGAGGCGGCAAAATATTTTAGCAAAATTAATTTAAAAAATGATGTAGGTACCTAATGAAAAAAAATAAAACAATAAAAAAAAAAATAGTATGTTGTGTTATGTTATAATTTTTTTAATTTGTTAATTAAAAATGTATTAAACGATTTTCATTTATAAGTTATATATTAATACTACAGAATCTCGATTATAGACGAAATAATAAGTGTTATATTATTATTTTTTTTGGGGGGGGGGGGGGTGCATAAATAATATGCCCGGGGGCACCAAATTTTTAAATACGGGCCTGACGATAATTATTCTTATTTTTTCAAAACCCCCCGAAATCTTTTTCTGCGTCCACCCCTGTCTTATAGCCATAGTTTCAACTGGTTATGAAGAATTTACTGATTATATATTGGATAATTATGTTTCAGAGAGTTCAAATTTCCCTCCACATATATGGTTTAATCCAAAATAAAAAATAAGATGTGGTCAAAACATATTTTCATTAAAAATATAAAAAAATTAAAAAGTTAATTTTTTTTTACAGCTGTGATGTAGGTCCTGTGCTCCCTTCGTTCACCCCCATAACTTAGACATACCTTGGAAGCCTCTGCCTAAATAACACTACTGGTCCTACATTTATAAGTTACTAGCTGACCCGACAAACGTTGTTTTGTCATATAAATTATTTCTAGAGAATATTTTGCCAGAAAAAAATAACTAATTAAATATAGGCATGTAATGATGTGGGTAAGGATAAGGATATAAGGAAGAGGTTTGTATGACACAAAGTCTCTTGGTAACAAATGTTGTATCTTGAGATTCAATTCGTTGACGTTCACATTTTTTGCTACTAAAATTGCTCCTGGCAATTACGAACAATCAAAAAAATTTGAGCCAAATCGGCCCAACAGTTCTCAATTGATGAAATATTATACATTTTTGGCTCCATTTTTATATATATATATATATAGATAACTAATAACTAATTATTTATTAACTTTATCGGACTAAATTTACGCCTAAAACCTTCTCTGTGATGTCCTCTTTAATTTAAAAAAAAACTGCACGACGATCCAATAAGTAGTTTCAGAGTTTATCCCGAACAAAAAAAAGCGACTTCATTTTATATAGTAGTATAGATTTATATAATAACATTTATGGATTTAATAACTCTATGGTTGATACACAATCCAAAATCGGTAAGTATTATCAGTATTATAATAATAACAGGCACGGCGCCAAAGGAGGGGGGCAAGGGGGGCTCTAACCCATCCAGAAAACAGTTCAGCTCCCTCGCCAGCCCCCCCACTGAAAAATAAGTATGTATGATTTAATAAAGTCATAAAACATTATTTTTAAAAGAGCTTCATCAAAGAATTTATGAAATTTACTTTTTAAAAATTTGTAATTTATGTAAATACATACGTATTTTCGAAGATTTGTGTTTTAAGTTTTTAGATAGACTCTGAATTTTATATAATTATTTTACTTATTTGCCTAAGATTTATTACCCCCTATTCATTTTTATCTAATTGTGGTTGTGTGTGGTTGTATGTCACGAAAATAATAATAGCTGCATTTTATGTTATATGATAGGAAAATATTAATATTTTAATTAAATAACCTTAGTATGTGGTGAGAAAACCTTAGCCCGTGTAAAAAAAATATTTGCCCCCCCATTTGCCTTTCCCGGGAAAAAAATTCTAGTGCCATGCCTGAATAAAAGTTTCAATTAAATTACAATTATATTTGAATGATTCGTAATTAATCAATGAATCGATTCATTTAACTGAATCATGTTTCCCATCCCTACTGCACTGTGCCATGATAGGATTACAGTTCAATCATAGCGAGAATTGTATTCGTGTTTCTCGAAAACCATATGTGACGACGGTTGGGCGGTCCCCATTAAGTACCATGGCGTGATAACGAATAATCATCGTGATGTTATCAATAATAATAATCATTATCGTCGTGTCGCGGCCGTGCGAGATCGAGAACGAATATTGAGTAAAAAAATTAAACCAACCCAGTGCTTTCACACCTTATCGCCCGTTCGTAACTGGACACTATGCTTGTCTAATATTAATTACATCTATACATAAATATTAATACACATGTGTTTTGATTACAATATTATTATTATGTTTTTGTGCAGAACTATATCAAACGTAAGTCGGTTGTCGCTGATAAATCTGTTGAACTTTGTCCCCACGTAGGTCGAAGTCGCGGACGCCGAGTTGGACGCGACGATGAGCAACAAGTTTCTGATAGTCCGAGATAAGTAAGTAGAGAATACGAATTAAATACGGAAGTGGAAAATCGTTCAGATTTCGAATTTATCTTATAAATATACCGACAACGCGTTTCGTCCAAAAACATATGAGCATTTATAATATGTGCGCGACGTCCCTCTTGTCGACCGGCGACCCACTGTATAATAACACCATTACGTAAATTTTAAATGTTGTACGATTGGGTTACATAATTGATTGAGGACATGGTCTTTTCGTTTCTTTGCCAGAAAAATCGTTTTGACGTGAACGAGAAGTTTCGACTTTACTTCGAATACGAAATGGCGATTTTCGACGTTAACGAGACAAGTAAGGTCAAGGACTCCGTCGTAGTGACTGACAAGAAACAGTTGGAGCAATGTGCAGACGAACCAGTTAATAAGTTCAAGGTATGTACCATACTTCTAACATATTTTTTGTGTTCCATACTCAATTTGTAGTTTTACACCGTGGGAATTACGGATAAATAAAACATCATTACCTGTTCGTTTATTAATTATTTCTATTTTTAGGTTGAAACAAACAATCGATTTTGGAGTGTTGGTTCCAAACTAGTGGTCTGTCGAAAATTTATTAACGACAAACTATCAAAATCTGAAGATGTGAATAGAATTGCATTTTATAATAAACTCAAGTGTCTAGCCAATTGTGAAAAAGTGACTAGTTCCTGTGAACTCAGTAGACAAGTAAACATATTTAACTATATCTTGCACTGTAAATACTGATATTACATGAATTACAATATTTATTTCGTTAGTTAAGCCAAGAAGAGGTATTATGGCAAAGTGAACTCAAAGACTTGATATGGTTAGAGTTACGTGCCAGACTAACTGACCGAACCATAACAAGTCAAGACAAGTATCTTTGTGAAGAAAGAAAAAATATTCTTCATCTACTTGATGAAATTATGAGTTTTAGGTTTGTGTTATTGTACTTGTTAGTAAAAATTAATAATCTTAATAATTAATATTTTATGTTCAAAATATAGTTTTAGATTTGATCAATTACCTTCAAATAAATCTACATATTGCGATGATGAAACTGTTAAGAACTCAGGTACAATTTAAAATTTGGCGTAGCATCTTTCCATTATATTTTCTAAGCTCTACATCTGTGGATTCTATAGATAATGATAATGGCCAATGTTTAAGCCGTAGTGGTTGTCTTGGATTGTTCTGTTCTCAATGTATTGAACAACAAAATTTTGCTTTATGTCAAGTACAAAAATTTATGGAAAGATTAGAATATGCTGAATCATTATTTCCATCTAGCAGAGCATTTGCTGTACAATACCCTTTATTTAAAAGTCCTGAATTCACTAATCGAGTAAAGGTTAGTTTTTCCTCCATATAAATTTTATTGTTTATGTTAAATAATTAATTTCAATATCATATTTTTTTTAAAAAAATCCAAGAGATTTGTTGTTTGTTTTTCAATTTCAACTTAAAAAATTAAGACATTTTCAATTAGTACAAAACTACTATATTTTAGTATTCATTTTTAATTTCAAGCGTTTAAATTTTTTTAACTTCACAAAATATTAGTAATTTTTTACTGTAGCTTATGCTAAATTTAAATTTAGAAAAAGTAATTTCATACCAATTCAGTATTTGTATTGCTTTTCCTATCAGCTTAATTAATAAGCTAATATATTATAATGCTAGTTTTAATATTAATTTTATAGAAGATTATTTCTCATATGTTAAGAGTGTATGCAACATGTTTTACATTTTCATATAAGATATAATTTATTTATATTTACATTTAAAATCAAAAATAAAATTGTAGTACATAGACTTATTTTAATATTACCTGTGTGATTTAACTGTAGGCAATGTGCGTATGGTACAATATGACTAAGAGACAGCGGTTGATGTTGTTAATTTTGGGTCGCCATTTAATGAAAGAAGAAGAAGTCGAGTTGGAACCATTAAATAATTTGATGGCAAGTAGTAGTTGTTCAAGTTCACCAAGGTAAATTAAAGAAATACAAATATAACTTTATTTATTATTTGTGTATTGTTTTAAGCTATTTGTTTTTATTATTAGTGTATCCAATGATAGTGGTAAAGGTTCATTGACAATTTCTCCTAAAACTAGTGTTGGTAAATTATTTTACATTGAATATTGGATTGAAATTTATATTTTTATTATAAAATTAAGTATTCATTAATAGATACTTTTGTTTTTTAGAAAATTATGAGTTTAAATTTCAAAGATCTAATACTAATTATCGTGAACCAATATCATATAAAGACCTCGATTTATACAACACACAACCTATAGCTCATCTAAGACAACATTTCTTTCCGTATACTATTGGAATTAACTCATCCTATTATGCATCTCAAACCTACAGGTTAGTAATTTACTAAATGAGATTATTTTTAAATATTTTTTTCATTTTTTTTTTATTTTTTTATATTAATTTTTTAGGCAATTTATTGCCGGTGTATTAAAAACTAAAGGTTTAAGAAAAGCATTAAAATTTCTTGATGAATTATATAAAAATGTACTTCGTAAAGCACATTTAACGCTAAAAGATCAATCAGCAGTGGTAAATTATTTCAATTAAGTTGTAGTAATTATATTTTTCTAATTGTATGTGTATTTTAGGAAGAAGATAGTAAACATCTTGTGCCTCATGATGAAGAATTGTTGCGTTATGGTTATTGGTGTCAGGAGTCAAAAGAATTGAACTTACCTTCATATAGAGCTACGTTTATTTTTTTGTCTCGTATTCCATTGGATCTTATTCATGCTTATCTCCGTATGAGACTTGATACTAGACCAGAAAAACCTTCAATAATGAGCATCAGACAAGTAATGGATTGATGTTTTTTCTTACACATTAATCTAATAAAATATTTTTTGTCTTTAGTTGACTTGCGAGTTAAAAGAAGGTCTAATGTTGGCTGTTGTACATAGAAGACGTTTTGTTCGCCATATACAGTCAACATTATGGTCTGATATAGATATTGGTATGAAGATATTCAAAGAACGTATTTGCCATTTTGATGAATGTACTAAAACTGTTTTGGAAGTTTATTTGGGCTACATGGAACAATGGGTAGTTATGATGGGCTACTGTAAAGCTCAAAAAAATATAATAGAAGAAGAATGGAATGATATGAAAGTTATTATTCCACATATTCCAGATGCTATGATTATGGTGACAAAAACATTTTGGTATGTTTTATTTATATTTTTTATATGTCTTAAAGTTTGTGAAAGCAGAAAAATTAGTCAAGAAGATCATGTATATTAATATTTTTTACTGCATTATTTGGATCAATTAATTAAAGTTATTTTTCTTTTTTATAATTTTATAATATAAAAATTAAAAATTTATTAAACCTTTTGAATTATTTTACTTTTAGTCAAATTGCAAAGTGTATGTTAGAAGCAATATTAAAACATTACAAAGAGAGTACTCTCAATCAAACAAAAATGATAGTAAAAAATGTCGATCATTCTCAAACAAAGTAACTATTATATGATAATCAAAATCATGTTATTGTTCTTTAACAAATCAAAATTCGTAAATTTTAGGCAAAATTTATTGGCCATATGTAGAGAATTACAGAATTTGCTGAGCATATTCAGAGAAAAATCTTTTTTGGTGATGTCGTTGGTTAAAAATATCTGCAAAGATATGATTGAGCAGTATAAAAAAGATAAAATGAACAATGTGAAATTTGATGGTCCTTTATCTCCTATTTTGACTTCAATGATACCTTTAAAAGTATGTAAAAATATCATGCAGTATTTTACTTAAAATCAATATTTGCTATAAATTTATTTTATTAAATTTATTATGTATAACAAATAAACATTTTAGTAAGTATTTTGTAACTACAATAAAAATGTAAAAAGCACAAATTTACAAAATAAGAGTAATATGTGGGTTCTTTATTTTAATAATCTATTAAAATATATTATTACGTATTTATTTGCATTTAAAAATTAACTTTTATAGGAAAAATTATTGGAAGTTTGTCGTTGTATTATAGAAATAATTACTTCTATAGAAGAAGCATTTGATACTTGTAATAGTGATATTGATGATGTAACTCTTGCACCTCGTATTCGGGAAGTTTTACATCAAATGTATAAGTTTGGATTTGAGGTATGTACATAGTTTATAACCTTTTATTTTATATAAATATATATTTATATTTATTAGTATCATAAAGAAGCTAACAAAATTATGTGTGGTCCTTATAAAGACCAAGCAACTCGTTATAATGTATCTATATCAAAATTATGGATAAATTTTGTACACAAACGTTGTGAGCCTGGTCGTGGTTTGAAACCCAAATGGGCAAATAATGGTTTAGATTTTTTGCTTAGTGTTTGTGAACCTCAAAATATTGCTGGACTAAGTGATGAAGATTTTAAGGTACAAAATATTATGAAATATAATATTATGTAATATTATTATCCTTTGAAATAATATGATCTTTTATTTAGGATTTTAAAGTTTTGATAGAAAACTGCATAGAGTATATTATTGGGAAATTTGACGATTCATCGTTGTCGAGTACTAGTACTATAAAAAAAAAACGTAATTCTTCTGCAATTGAAGGGAGAAATAAAATATTGAAAACTGAAAAAACTATTAAAAATGGTAATTATAAAAATAATTTCAGTATAATCATATTATGTGTTATTAATATCTTATTTTGAATAAAAAAAATTGAAGACGTTGAGAGGAATGTTCGTGTGATGGATGCCGTTAATAAATTAGATCATGAATTAGAAGAAAAGTTGAGATCGCAAGAGTTAATTGGTCAAATTCGACATGATTACAACATTGAACGTATAGAATATGTCCGTCCTCGTCCTGTTCATTTTAGTTGGCAACGTGGCATAAAAATAGGACAAGGCCGTTTTGGCAAAGTCTACACTGCTGTTAACAATGAAACTGGAGAACTGATGGCTATGAAAGAAATACAATTACAACCATTTGATCATAAAGCCATTAGAAATGTAGCTGTTGAATTGAGAATATTTGAAGGTATTACTCATCAAAATCTTGTTAAATATTATGGAGTTGAAATACACAGGGTAAATATATTAAAAACTATTGTTTTGAAAATTTAAACTTATAATAATATTTATCATATGTTTAGGAAGAAATGCTAATATTTATGGAATTATGTGCTGAAGGAACTTTGGAAAATCTAGTTGCTGCAACTGAAAACGGATTGCCGGAAGCTCTTTTACGTAGATTTACTAAACAGTTAGTTAGTGGAGTGGATATTTTACATCAAAACGCTATAGTTCATAGAGATATTAAAAGTATAGCATCTAATTTTAACAACAGTGATAAACAATAATTTTTTTGTTTTTTATGTAAATCAGGCGCAAATATATTTTTGACTGACGAAGGTAATGGTTTAAAACTGGGCGATTTTGGTTCTGCTGTAAAAATGAAAGCGCATACTACTATTCCTGGTGAACTTAAGGGCTTTGTTGGAACTCAAGGTAACTATACTTTTGATAATATAACTGAAAAATATAATTACTTGGAAATTTAAAATTTAATAATATATTCAAGCGTACATGGCGCCAGAAGTTTTCATGAAATCTAATACAGATGGACATGGTAGAGCAGCGGATATTTGGTCAATTGGATGTGTTATCATTGAAATGGCTTCGGGCAAAGTATTAACAAAATAATGTTTGTATGTGTTCATAAAAATATTAATTGTTACATTTTTATTTCCAGAGGCCTTGGCATGAATATGATTCAAATTATCAAATCATGTTTAAAGTTGGCATGGGTGTTTCGCCTACTGTACCAGATACACTAAGTGAAGAGGGCCAACATTTTGTTGATAGTTGTTTGCAACATGATCCGTATGAAAGGGCAACTGTTTCGGAACTATTAGAACATAACTTTATCAAAGTATTTACTATTAATTAATAATGTTTTCTATTTATTTATTTATTTAATTTTTAAAGGTTACTTCTGAGGAATGTGTTTCCTGTCGAATATCTTCTACTGCAATGCTTGAAGAATACATAAAATTAGGTTTTAAACGATAGCATTCAGTATTTTTAATTATTATTTTAATTACAAAATTTAGCGGTTCTGAAACTTTACATTAAATTTTCCCAAAAAATTAAAAAAAGATATATCATGCTTCCCATGAATAAATTTAATTAAATAAGACACCAATTGTAATAATTGTAAGACTATTATTTCAATATTAAAATATTTTTATTTGTCTAAGAATAAATTAATGCTATTTTTACGTCATGTTACACAATTTAGGAACCACTACTATAGTTTAATATCCACTATATATTAATTTGCTAGCTGCTTATATTAAGTAATTATAGATAGAATTTTTTCTGTAAAAAATAATAACCGAACCATCACAAGTATAGATCCTCCGAAAAGTCAAATTTTTTTGTCTGTAATAACATAGTCTGAGTTATGTATATAATTTATGTTAGTTTAGTCAGTAATTCTATTGAATCAAATTATTTATGAATTCAGAAAATATATACCAATATTGGGTGACAGTATGACTGGACTAGAATTTTAAATAATCTTAGTTTTCTTAGTTACATCAATTTTATTGCCAAGGATTACAGAACAAAATATATTTTACTATTGTACATATAATTGTTTATTATATATTTTACTACTTAGTTTTTTAAGAATTAAGTTTTAAATGTTTAACTATTGACATTTTTTCTCTATCAAAATGATTTTAGTTTGTATCCTTACATTATCGTATAACAAAAACTGTTATGTTATATTGATTAAATCTCTAAATTTATACAAGACTATAATAAACTAGCTGATTTTTATAGTAATTTTAACTGAAAATTAAACTGTTCAGATTCATTTAATTATGGTAATCATTAACTTTTAACTTTTTTGATTTTTTTAACATTCATAGTAAATTATTTTTATATTCTTCTGAGCCGTCCATATTAATGTAATTTTCATTAAAAATTAATTTATATAAATGTTATATTTAATTTAACATGTTTATATTATAATAATTATATATGTAATTGTTACATATTATTTATGTATTAAAAGAAATGTATCATTACTGAAAATGTTGTTCCTTTATTTTTACAATATAAATTTAATGCATTATGAAAGCAACCAAAAAATTTTGTTAGCCACAAACCTACCAAATTAAAACATCTAATACCTTCTCCGACACTTTTTGACAAGAAAATGGAATACCACAAGGGTCCACCATCTCAGTCATCCTTTTTCTAATCGTAATCAATGACATCTCCAAAGAAATAACATTCTCTATATACATAGGCGCAATTTCAATAGAAAAACTGAGTGTGCTTAAGCTCTGTATTTATTGGGTATTTAATTTATATTAAAACTATAAGAATTTAATGAGCCGATTTTTAAATAAATACAAATAAAGGTTTCGGTTTTAAAATTAATTTAAATTAAGGTTTCGGTGAACTTGACAAAATGTGAATTGACGTTAGTCGAGTAACATTGTTTGCATTTATATTTCATTACAGTTTTATATTCTAATAGTCAAATGTCTGATGACAAAAATAAGTTTTTGATACATAAACATGAACATTATTTGTAATTTGCTTTTATTTGCTAATTGTAAAATAGAGGGTGCTAATACCCCCAAGCCCTCCCATATTTGCGCCTATGTCTACATAGCAATGCTATATGTTGACTTCTCTATTTTCTACCGCAGCACAAACTTTATCTCCATTCAACATTTTATAAAATCTCAAAAACAAGCTCATATCTTGGTATAAATTATCCGGGTTACGCTTTTCCTCATCAAAAACTAACCTCTTAATCTTCAATCACAAGAGAAATACACAAAAAATCTCCATTAGCCTCGGAAACTGCATAAATATAGGACCAACCCAGAGTCAAAGTTTTAGGTATTACCTTCGACAACAAAGCCTCATGGATCCCACATATCCAAAACCTAAAAATGTACACTAATCCTAGACTTAATATGTAAAAAATACTGGCACATACTACTTGGAGCGCCCAGTTTTCCACTCTCTTGAAAATACATAAAGCCTTTATCCTTTCCAAACTGAATTATAGAATTTCATTATTCTCCACCGCCAAGTTTCTCGTTTCAAAATACTGGAGACTATGTACAGGCATGACGAAAAGGCATGATCTCCCCCGGGCTCGGAAATTAGGGACTAAAAATTGTTAAAAATTAAAAATAATTTATGATAAGAATTTAATGAACACTGCAGAAAATATTATGATATACTTCCCAGACCCGGGTTTCTTTCTCCACGGTCCTGACTACACACAATACGGGAATTCATCTATCCATCGACGTCTTCCGCATCAGCCCCATTCCAAGCATCTAAGCAATAGCAGGCATTCCATATCTAGCAGCACGATGGGAAGAACAAACGTCCAAAACAGCAGACAGAATGTCAAGACTCCTACAAGATAACACATATCACCCATAATACACAATGAATAAAACATACACAAAATATGGTTTCGAAAATATAATTCCTGCCAAAACCCCTTTATGTTCACACTGGTCATTCACAATAATTATCAATCTGGACCTGCACAAATTTTCTAAGTCAACATGCCATAACACATTTAAAAATCTCTTCAGGAAAAAACTCTCCCTTCCTCAAATTTATAGATACTTATACATGGAAGCATCTCTTTCGGAAGGTCGAATTGGTCATCATTCGTTATGACAACTAGATCCAATGGAGACTTTCGGACAAATTCTCCATATATACGCTGAAGCTCTTGCTATTTTTAAAGCCATCAAATACATTATTTCAGAAATGAACTATAACAATATCACGATTTATAGTGATTCATCATCTATACTTTTGTTAGCCTGCAAAATGTTCACAACCCTACCGATATTGCTAGGAAAATTCATAATGCTCACTATAGAGCACAGTAATTAGGCAAAAATATATTATACTCTTGTTAGATTCCCTGTCATTGTAATATCGATGGTAATGAACGTGTGAGACAAGGCCGCCAAAAAGGCTCATACATCTATTTAATATTCTCTCTTCTTACAGCAACATAAAAAATGTCATCGTAAGAAATACACTTCACAAATGGGAAACAAAATGACCACGAAGCTTAATTAAAAGATCAATACTATCCTGGACCTTCCCCATCATTACCCCAAGAAAATATGGGTCAGTTATTAACAGAATCGGACATACACGTACAGCACTTTTAATAAGTTAACTAGGCGACACAAATGTCAGCCAGTGATTATACTCTGTCGACAATATTGGAAGATTAGGTGAAATAATGCGAAACAAACGTATAAACTTAATCGTACTACGGTATTACATTGACTATTATGAAAAAAACATTTTTTGTCGCTCAGTGAAAATTCACAGCACACATATGCGCATTTAATGAAGAGGACCCCTCCCTATTTGTATATGCTCTGGGGTCCCTCTTACCATCAAGCATATACTCACTGAATGTAGCACATGTAATATGGAGATACAATGTTCTATAATACTTTGTAATATTTATTATCTTTAATTATGTTTCCATTTACTCCCAATTATACATTTTTGTTCATCTAATTAACCTTAAGAATTTAGTTTACAACGTCTACCTATAATTTACTTCATCTCTGAGTAGGATGACTGAATTAAAAAAAACTCTCTTCTGTTTTATTTTATCCTAATAGAATTTTTGTGGTTATTAGGGAAAACAGTGATTTTTGGGATTTATTCCTAATGAGATAACTTAGTGTGTAATTTTTCAAATTGGCAATAATACCGAAACTCTACCGGGTGTGCATTGCACACCCGCCTCCACATTATATTATTATTTTTTAATATAATACAATACAAAGTTTTTAGAATCTTAAAAAGTATTATAGAACATTTTAAAATTCTACATTTATGGAAGATAAAATTATCAAAACAACTCTAAATGTTATGTGAAAAGACTATTTTTAATGACAACAGACAGATTAGTTAAGAAATTAAATGGAAGTCAAGAAAAAAAAATATAATTATTCCTTTTTTTTTTAAATTGATTTTTTATTATAGGTAGAAATACAATAACTATCGTTTTCCACCAACACGAGGAGCGGCCTTTTGTTGTACAGATTTGGTTTGCACTTTCTTGGGCTGTTTCTATAATAATTACAATTGAATATTAATTTTGTGTCATAAATAATAAAAATTAAAAATAAATGTTTACTTTTGTTTTAGTTGGAGGTGGTGGAGGTGGCTTCTTAGCTGCTTTAGCAGCCTTCTTTTGGTCCTTTGCCGCCCTAAGAAGTAAAAATGTTAACAGTGTTGCTAAGAAAAAACTAAGCTAAATCTAAAAACTATATTTATTAATAAATTGTATCATGAAATATTGTAACACTTAGAATAATTATTTTAACTGATAGAAAAAACTTGATAATACATGAATATTCAGACTAAATGATTCAATTTAGTTTCTTTTATTCTTAATTCAATCAGCACTTCCATACCAGTTATGATATAACTAACAAAACATTTTTGTATACTTTTGTTGAAATTATATTATTATTTATTGTTTTTTAATTAGTTTTGATATGAACTGATGAGAGTTGATTTTATAACAACTTATTCATTCAATAATTACTTTAAATATTTTAACACCTTAACGGACATTTACTACTATAGCAGTCATGATATCAGTCATTATTGCGGGAGTGCTAAATAACTACGTAACTGTTATAACAGTTATGTTCATAAAAATTAAATGTTTACAAATCTGGTTTAGACAGATAAATTTTTAATTTAATTATTAAAAAATTAATGTTTCTTGGTCTGGACACTGCTTAAAACTTAGCCAGGAATCAAAACACAAATGGAAAAGATAAATCCATAAGTAGAAATTAATTTTGAGTTCTATAAATTAGTATAATTTTCTATATAATATTTTAAAAACAATAAAAATTGTGCAAAATAATAACATGCAACAAGATACAAATTCAAATATCTCCATTTATTTTGCTATTACAATCAATACAGAACAACAGCTATTATTTATAGTTATTTTTCTTACCCTTTAAATAAGTTAATGCAAGTTAATTAAACTGAAGAATAACTAATCAAAATTTTATTTTATAAAATGTTTACTATGACAGGTACTTTCATTATATCATTATAAATCGATAAAGTGTTTAAAAGATATGTTTAATATAACCTTGCCAGTATGTTTAAATTTACATCAAATCCAAACACGATAAACAAATAGAAAAACTTAGTGTTATTAAATGTTAGAATTATAGACATAGTCAACTTTATAAAATAATATTTATCTCGACAGGTACTTTCAATATATCATTATGGATATAAAAGTGTTTAAAAGATATGTTTAATATACCCTTGCCAGTACGTTTAAATTTACATCAAATCTAAACACGATAAACAAAGGGAAAAACTTAATGTTATTAAATGGTACAATTATAGACATGAATACCTATCTTTATAAAATAATATTAATTTAGTAAACGAAACAAAATAGTTTATGATCTGTATAAATTATTAATTTAAACAAAAATCCTTCATCAATGGTTTTTCATAATTTTAAAGATTCACTATAGCAAATACTCGAATTAATAATTATAAGGATATATACAAGGATTTAACCCATTGTCACTTGTACAGTTTCCGTTGTCTCCTTTACTTGTATAGGATATTTATTTAACAAATTTTGTTTTATATATGAGTAAATAAATTGAAATCAACCTAAATGTAAATCATGTTTTTAAGTTTTATTTAGACCAATCAAAAAGAAAAAAAAATGTATTGTACTCGTAATAGTTAATTTATATTAATTATTAGGTTATAAAAAAAATTACTAAAAATATTGTAAATACAAATTAACACATGTGATGCAAGCTTTGTTTTGCAATCACAAGTTCTTTAGCAGTATAAATAATTACTCTTTGTTTTTAAATTATGAATGGTTTCTTGTGTACCAAAATACTTTTCAATCATTGTTTTGACTTGTATACAAACTGGAATAGTAGCAAAAGTTTCTAAGTTTTCTTGCATTATTTCTTTATCCAATAATTTAAAAACAAGAAAAAACTGAAAATGAATTACTTACAAGGTGTAAATTATTTCAAAACACTGATAAGGATATCACTTTATGAAAGTCAAACATACGAACAAAATACCAAGATAATAAAAAATCAGTCACATTATATTAATTAACATATTATTCAAGGCTATAGAAATTTAAAAATATATAAATTTTCACGATAACATAACACTTATAAAATTATAAAAATAAGATGGTGTCATTATTTACCCTATGCAAGTGATGATGGGTTAAATTAAACACAAATTACATCAAAAAATAATTTCTAACCAACTTTTTAAATATGTTGCAGGCTAATAACTTAAGCATTCAGAAAACATTTACTATTAATAAAATAATTAAACTAAGAATCCTTCATCTATGGTTTCTCATCATTTTGTAGATTCAAGATAGCAAATACTCGAAATCAAAAAACAATAATCATAAGAACTCTACAAGAATTAAAATGTATAAATATAAATGTATATTGATTTTTTATTTCTCAGTTAATTGTATTAAATCATTAAGAAATTCAGTAGTAGCAAATACTTTAAATAACATCATAGAAATAAAAAAAATTTTAATTATATTATTCTTGAATATAAAAAATGTAAGAAATGTTCAAAAATGGCATTAAATTATTAAAGGATAGAGTAATATATTCTCAGTGTTAATTTTGTTATCAGCAGAATCAACAGTAGCAAATACATAGAATACAATCATTGAAAAAATGTAATTTGTTAAAAATAATGTTTTAAATTAGATTGAATTATTCATTACAGTGTACATCTCTCATCAATGATTTCTCATCATTTTTAGATTCAAGATAGCAAATACTCGAAACAAAAAAATAATCATTATGATATACACATCAAGAATTAAAGTATATTTATTATTTCTCAGTAAGTTTTATTTAATCAATACAACATTCAGTAGTAGCAAATACTTTATGACATCATTTATAACATTTAATATGCTAAAAAGTGTAATAAATTTATCAAAATTATCTTCTCAACAATAGTGTACATTTCTCATCAATGGTTTCTCATCATTTTTAGATTCAAGATAGCAAATACTCGAATTAAAAACAAATAATCACAGAAATAATACACTTATTGTTATATATTAAATTTAAAACTTCAATTCATATATACAAAGAATACTATTAATATATATATGCATTTATCTGTTAGTTGACATTATAATTTATCCCCAATATTATAATCTACATAAATTGTGTTCATTTACAGACTAGGATAGTAAATTAAACCATGTAATGGAAAAAATGTAGTTTTTTTCACAATATTTTTTAAAAACAATACTAAATTCTGCTAAATAAAAAAGTACTTTTGTCCAATAATAGTAAATACTCATTAAGGATAAATACAAATTGTTTGTTTCTATTTTTCTAAATTACTGATAAAATTTACATTTAAAAAGTAACACATAATGTACATCTCGACAGGTACTATCATTATATCATTTTAAATCGATATATGAGTGTTTAAAAGATGAATTTTCATGTACCCTCGCCAGTACGTTCAGATTTAAAATTAAATCAAAACACGATAAACAAGGGGTTAAATATTAAACAGTTAAATTGTTGAAGTTTAATTGAAGAAACTAAAATAGACTTGGAAAGAATTATTATTTTTAACTGAATCATCTTACTTAATGGCAATATCTCTTTGAGCCTTCCTCATCTCAGGTTTCATGTTCCTCTTGGCTAAAATGTCAGTGAGAGAAGCACCAACGATAGCACGCTGGAATTTTTGAGTTCTCCTGGTCTTCTTTTTGGTTGTTTCTTCTTCTTGACCTTTTCGGTGTTTGCGTCTAAACAAGACGACTTTATTGTATGCGAAACAAATGCAATTATACTCAAAAATGTTGACGTTCTAATTACCTGTACAATATCGTCCATGTTACTTTACGGGGGTTCCTCTTCATCAAGTGAGCGCGTTCGCATTTTGAGTTGAGGAACGTGTAAGTCTACAGGAATAAAAGGAAAAAATAACATACAATTATCATTCCAATGGACATTAATCGGACGCCGAAATTCAAATGTTTACCTTTCCGTCGGCTTTGATCAAAGTCTTGCCATGTCCTGGGTAGATTTTGTACCCGCTGTAGGCGCACAATCCGATCCTTTAGATGAAAAAGAACAAAAAAAAAAAATGCATTAACCATCCGATTTGCGCGAATTCGAAAGCGATATCCGTACGTCCACAGCAGTCGGACGTTCAGAAATCGCGGTTAATACGTGAGGCATAGCTAAACCATAAGCATTGAGCAATACGAATAGTTGGTAAACAGAAGTGCAATCAAGATTAAAGTGGATAAAACTTACTTCATTTTGACGAATTTAAGTAAACTCCAAAACCATAAGGGACGAAAATGGTTAACAGACTAGGAGTACTAGGACACGGAACCACGATGAAGTTAGAACCGCGTTATCGTGTTTGGCGTACGGACAGTGTCACCAACAGTGAGAGCATGCATTTTTATTTTGTAGTTTTATCGCTCAGCGAACCATCACCTCTCACCACAGGAACACGTTCATCAGTGAACCGTTGATCGTTTAATTAAATCAATTTTCCTCGTCCAGTATGCCTGATCGAAATAACTCTCTTTTATTTCTTAGCTTAGGTTAACTAGTTCTTTTGATCCCGCTCATTAACTTTTAATCAATTTGGTTACGATGTCACAAAAAAACATATTATATTATAATATTATAATATTCACCATAACGAACGGGTTGTTTCAGTAATTTACATTTTGCCCGTACGACTAAATTTGTTTTGTTCATCAAATTAAAATAGCACATGGGAACTCTCGTAACCAAATTGAAAATATTTAATCGCACATTCACACAACTCTTACTTATCAAACATTATTTTTGGTAGAAAGAACCCTAAATAGGAGCAAGGGCGTATTTTTGTTGAATCTATTGTGGGGGGGAGGGGAAACTAATTTTTCTTCAATACAAACTTAAAAATAATTTATAGTTCATTAGTTCACAGTTCATTCAAGTGAATAGTTCAAATGAACTTATGAGTTATCTCTAGTTTATAATCTACAGCTCATGTTTCTGTTATAATAATAACATATTATAATGATAGACTAGTAGGTAATTTATATTCTTAATTATTTATACATTACATTTTATAAGCAAATCAATGTACAGTGAAACCTTTATATAGTGGACAGCTAAGGGGAATTAAAAAATGTCCACTATAGGGAGAAACTATAGAGAATTGGTTAAACATTGTACATGAACATATACATTGGAATATTAATTTATTATTTATTGTATATATATTATAATATGTATGTATTTAAAAATGAGTATAAAAATGCTTATAAAAGTGGTCAATGATTATGTACGGTTAAAAAAAATCTGTAATCTTTTTTTGTGTAAACTTTTTCTGCTCTTCACAATGAATTTATAAATTGGCTACCATTGATAATGCGATCTCATTTTTTTTATTTTTAAAATATGTTTTTAAATTATTTATTGTTTTCCAAACTTCTTCAACTTCTTCAGTTTCTTTTTCACTCAAATTTTCTAAATTACAATTGACTGTATCTGATATTATTAATGTATTGTTTTCTGTAAGGATATTATTATCTATAGAAATATAGTCCTCAATTTCAACATTACTCGCTACAAGTTCTAAGAATATGATCAAATTTGCAACATTGTCATGTTCCGTTACATATTCTGCAGTATCGAACGAAAAATACACACAATGTACTACACACAACTAATGAATGAACACATAACCGAACCATTAATCATTTTTCGAAAAGAAATAAGATAAAATATAGACGAATGTATAACAGATATATATATAAAAATATAAATATTGTATTTTTATTTTTCGATATGTACATGTATTGTGTTCATTTATGAAAGGTAATTTTTAATTTGGTACCAGTTTATTCTGTCCACCTCCACTATTATAAGTGTCCACTATTAAGATACTATAACTCCTATTATATGTATACATTTTTGCCGGAGAATTTAGAAGTATCAATTATTGGGAAAAGTCCACTATTAAGAGGTGTCCATTAATAGAGGTTCCACTGTATTATACTCAACAAAAATACGAGTCACGGGGGGAGCAAATACCCCCTTCGCTCACCTTCTCAAATACGCCCTTGAATAGGAGGTAACTTTTCCATATTAATTTGAAAAGTATATTTTAAAAGTACCCCAAACAAGTGATGGTGATAGAGTTTGCGAGGCCCTAGGCAAAATAAATTTTGGCTCTTATAATTTATATTAATAAAATATTTTAAGTTCAGTTAAATCAGAACCGCGGGGCCTTAATTATAATTTAAGGCGCGTGGCTCTAGACAACTGCCCCATTGCCCACCCCCTCGCGCCGTCCCTGCCCCGAACAGAGTATGTTGAACATAAAGAGAACATTAATGTCACCTAGTAAATATTGGTGCCATAAATTAGTAGGTGGGTGCTAGCAGGACTTAGCAAATGAGAGGGGAGGGGGCATGCGAAAGGTGCCTAGGTACGTCTATGACGCAAAAATTAAAAATTCGCATTTTATGTTTAGTTACAGCGATTGTTAAAAATAATATCTAATAATTATAATATTTTTCATCTTAAAGCACGTTTTGAAGTTTCACTCCAGGTACAATGTTTGGTTGATACGACCCTTGGAAATTGATATATAATAATTATTAAATAAAAGTGTTATGGCTTAATCAAATAACAACCCCAGCCACCATAAATTATAAATAAATGTACATAGTAAATATGTTAAATTCGTGAACGAATAGTTCATTTGAACTATTCACTTTGATGAACTATTCTAAACTGTTTCAGTACCTGTAACTTAACAGTTTACAGTTCGAAAAAAATTAGTAGCGTTGTAGAAATGAAATAATTCGCGAACTACTTTAAAAATCCTCTGTGGTTCGTTGTTCGAAATCCGGTAAATTTAAACAGCTGTTTGCAATTAGATAGCAAATTCTTAATTGCCCAAAAATAGTGTGAACTACTACCGAACTGTGTACTGCTGTATTATCCACAGAAATTAACTAAATTTTCAATCTCTAGTACATAAGGCCGGCCGCACACCAAAAGAGCAAAACTGCTTAAAGCAGACTGAGGCAGCTTTATTATGACTAATTAAAAATAGAACACATGTAATTCAGTGAAACCCGCACACTGATAAGTCATAGTCAAAACAAGACATTTTTACTCTTCAGTCAATTCTAGTCATGACTAATCGTGTTTTATCGAAATAGAACATGCTCTATTCCGTCAGTCAAAACAAAACAATTTTTATTAGTCAAACCGCCAGTTTGACCGGTATCAGATGGTTAACTAGTTGGATACCACTGACGTTGCAGAACGATCGTTCATTAATATAATTAATTATAATTCATAATTAATAATAATATATGATCACTGTTTTTATATATTATATATATATTTTATATATTATATTATATATTAATATATATATTTTCAAATCTTTTTATACATTATACATTTTGTATACCTATATAAATTTTTAAATTTTAAATCATCATTACGTAATTCACGTAAAAAACATTTGATTAAATTATTTGTTGTACGTTTTTTATTTAAAGGATGAACCCACATTCTTTTTTGTTTTTCATCCTCTTCGATATTTAACAACAAAGACCACAAAATAGGAACAATAACTTCTTCTTCGTCGGAAGACATGTTGGTGACTGAAATACTATACTACAATTTTACGACTAACGATGACTTACACAGTTTTGCTTTTTTGGTGTACGACCGACCAAAACAAACTGTTTTTAGTTGTTTTTAGACAAAAATGACTAACGATGACTAAAGCAGTTTTGCTCTTTTGGTGTGCGGCCGGCCTAAGTCCGTTCGCGACACAAGATCCTTGGTATGTAATTGATAACAACAAATCAGTAGCTTGATTAGTGTCTGACAAGTGGATCAAAGTCGTGAACAAGAATGATTTTTGTCACCCCTGGTATCGCATGCAGTTATCTTTTGCGGCATCAGTAAAATTTTATTCATATTTATTTACATTATTTTTTATATCATATTATTTATACTTGTTTTATATTATCTGAGCCATCAGGCCAGAATCATTCTATTTATCTCATCTGAGCCGTCAGGTCAGAACATTATTATACTTACATTCAGTTATATGGTTTTATAGTAATATTATTATTACATATTTTTTATAGTTGTTATATCTTATGTTTATTGTGTCGTTCAGACCAATAATTATTATTATAAGTTACATGAAATAAATGTTATCTAGTTTATTTAACCACAACACCAGCCTTCATTAAAATTTCTCAATATCGTCAAAGACCGCCTAATAAGCTCTTTGCCTAAACAAAAACAATAATTAAATATATAGTTAAATATCGTCGAATAAATTATTATTAACCAGCACGAAATGTATGTTCTTCGGTTAATTCTATCATCATGCCAGTGCTGTATTTAGGATTATGCCACACAATATCATATAATTTTGCCGTCTTTCTTTAAAGTGCTGAACTGAAAACAAGTGTCTTCAACAGTTTATTAAAAAGCCGATTGCTACACTCGCTATTCATTTTCCCCAATTCAGTACACAATATACATAGTATTTGTAATTATTATAAAATCCAAAGTTAGAATCGAGTTTTAATTACCTAAATAAAGTTAATAGTAAATTATCTTTTATAAGACTGGTGTTACTCATGGGCGTCATTTGGAGGGAGGGACAGACTATGGCAAATGCCCCATTCTAAGAAATTTTAAAAAGTCGGCAATTCTTTGTCCGATGATCAAATGCTTAAATCGGTAAACAGTAAATTTTTATTTACTATATTGTATTCAGAAATCAAATAATATTCTCTTTTAAATATACGTTCATGGTTTATTAAAAGTTGGGAAACACTGGCTCCTCCCCAGTTTATGACAATCGTTATTACGCGAACCTTATGAACTTTATTTGTGGTATATTATATATTTCTATGTATGTGATCTTTATGAAACAGTTTTCGTGAAATTGATACCATAAAAATTGAGTTCATAATCTATAAAAAACCGTTAAAATCGTTCCTATTCACCCCAAATTACGGTACATTATATTTGAGATACAATTTAATGTTTTTATAAATAAGTTCTGAAAAGTATTAAATATACAAATACCTAATAAAATTATAAGTATTTATTTAATTAGATTTATATTATTATTCCATTAAACCTATTAGTAGGTAACTTATAGCCTACCTATAGAATAAGTAAATTAATGTTTTACTATCTTTAATGTTATTATTTAATTGGGGAAATTGAAGCGTTTTATGATCTTTGTTTATCATCATGATTCATTAGCAGGGCTCGGGACTTATAGCACTTAAAATCATTAATATAAGCGCTTAAAAACATCATTATAAGCACTAAAATAAGCATTTAAAAAATTTAAAATAAAGAAAAAAAAAGCTATAAAATTTTAACTAAAAAATTAAATAAAATAAAAATAAATCTTCACTTTAAGAATTTTATGGGTTTTCTAAAGGATTTTTCTGAAAAATAAAATGTAAAATGTTCTTTCTGTTTTTGATCATTCTGACGTTTGTCATTCAACTATAAAAACTGGTCAAATAAGCAAAAATAATCAGAAAAATAGGAAATAAGCATTTTTTTTAAAAATTGTTGAAAAAAGCAAAAAAAAAAGCACTTTCAAATTTCATAATTATACGTGTTATAATTTGACATACATTTCTATAGCACTCTGCTACATTTTAAGTCTATCCATAAAAATAAGCAAATGTTTTAACTTTAACTCCCAAGCCCTGTTCATTACTAATCCTTACATGTTTTGTTCCGAAAAAAATATTTCATTGTCCATAAATATTAAATATTTTAATATATAGGTAACCATATTTTTTTAAATATTATGAAGTCGGCAAATTTAATCAGTTGCCTCACCCTTTCAAAAGTTGAAATGAAGCCCCTGGTGTTACCCTTCGGTATGAATGTCACATCCCCATATAAATCAAAATTAAATCAATACCTATATCTTAATAAAATACCATGTAAAAAAAATTACTTTTTAACATATAGGTATACATTTTATACACAACAAAATTATTTAAATTATTTTTCATTAAAAATGCAAAAAAATGTATTTGTTTGTGTTTTGAATCATTGTAAAAATTTGTCATCTACTTAAATACTGCAGGTTATGCCTCCCCGAACTACCCCTTAAATACGGCTTTGGATCATAAAACCCAACTCTAAATTTTTTTTATACAATTTGTAAATCAAGCAATTTAAAAAAAATAAAAATATTTTTTCTATTAATAACTAAAGGTCAACATTAGAGAATTAGCTACTTATATATGTTTGTTGATTTTGGATATTTTTCCCGACACTTATTCACGGAACCTATTAACAAAACGGAACACGGATACCTAAGTCAGGAATTTTTAACATTGTCGATGTCATGGTTTAATCAAAATTAATTTAATATCTTATGCCGTAATGCTATGGAATCAGCTTCTAAGTCCTTACTACTTTTATGTAACACAGAAATGCCGTTTTAAAAACGATAAATCGAAACACACGCTTAAGATTTTCTTTACTTTAAAATTTTACGTCTATTAAATATGTGTTGAACTACTTTACCTAAAATTCGCTTTCTAAAACACAGCATCAACGTTTATTGTTTAACCAATATTAACACAAGACATTTAATTAGAGAAGTTCCAGAGCATCAACTTTTTACTCAACTCTTACAAGCAAACATTAATCACTGAAATAAATAAGTTGTTTATCATTACTTATAATTACTCTTTAGTAGGGCTATGAACAGGATTTTGTTGTAGAAATCTTTATACGATTAATTTAAGCGATGAAAGGTGATTAAGTATTGTTGAGTTGACTATTTGATTAGATTTTTTGTAATTAGGAAATAATAAGTTCTTTGAAATTTTCACCTCCATTTTCAAATAATTTCTTAACATAAAGAGTTGGAGGTAATCCAAAGGTGACATTTATTCATACAAACCATAACTTGGAATTTCGATAGGACATTGAAAAGTGTAGTTTTTAATATTATATTTAATAATTTGGCAATTATGAATAAATAACCTTTATAATAATTGTATGAGCAAAATAAATATGGTCATTTTGCTATGGTTCGAACAATCATTATATTGGTAAACTTGGATATTTGAACAATTTAATGAATATGGACAATAAAACCAAATTTTGGTATGCGATAAGTAAATCATTTTTGTTCAATGTTACCAAATTTTAACTTTTAACATTTAATAATTTAATACAAGTTTGTTTAATTGTTATTCTTCTGTTTAAATTATCTAACATTTTAATGTTTTATATTATAAGTCAAAGCAATAATTATCTAAGCCCAATTCTTTTTATCATTTAAATTATGAAACTATTGATGAATATTCCTTATAATTTGTAATGTTTTTAAAAGAGAACAATAGATAAAAGTAAAAAATCTCTAATATAGTAATACAAAAAACACTAGATTATTATGTAAATATGAATTAAAATTGTAACCTAATATTTTACTAAAGTAATAATTTAAAAAAATACTTATTTATTTCAGTTAATTAACAAATAAGTAAATAATCGTTAGAATTATACTTCAATTAAGATGCTGAAACGTTTTTTATATTGATGGAAAATAATAAGGAATAAGATGTCAGTTTCAAGAAATACAATCAATTGAATTTTGAAATAAATAAAAAGTCAAATGGGTTTAATTCAAAATCAATAAAATATGGAAACAACAATTGTTTAATAGATAAGCTAAAGTTAACTAGGAGAAGGGTTATAGTAAGCATCATTCTCTGAATCATCATCATTGCTTTCCGAATTATCGTTTTCATTGTCATCAGCTTCATTGTTCTCTGGCATTACTTTTTGACCATCTTTGATCCATTCATCCCTCGGAACACCGCACTTAGGACATATACCCAACATGCTAGCACACGGCTGACACACAGTGTGGTAAGATTCTTTGACAGTCTTGTTATGGCATTTGTTACAGTTTTTGGCTGCTTTTAGCATTTTGTACTTTTTGTATTTGATTTTCCACTCCAATATGTCTTTACATCGAGGGCACACGTGGTTGATCTGAATGGAGTTCATACGTTTGGTGCGCACGTTCGTGTCGTGCAAATTGTTTTTGAACGCAAACCGATTCTGATGTTTCTGTGGGCGATTGCGGAAGGCATTTCCTTTCTGGCTACTCATTGTATGCACGCTGTAAATGCAAATGAAACACAGTTATTTGTGAATAGAACGCAATTCGAAAAAGAATCGTACTTGGAAGGATTACCGGAACGGTGGAAAAAATTTTTTCTTGACGAGAAAAGTTATCAACAGATGAATAGAAACCGCGTGTGGATCATATCTATAGTGAGGATACGAATGTTGTTGTTCGCCGGTTATCAATAGCTTGTGGATAATGTTGATAAGGACTGATGGTGTTGATAGAGCGAAGAACAAAATTCTACATTGAAAATAATTGCAAAATATTCTCGGTTCGCGCACGGCAACGCCATATTATATTCATAATATTCTTTATTAAACATGAGTCCGAACGCCAGTGGATTTACGCGAAAACGAGTTACGATTTAAATGCCATCTGTTGACGTTATCACTGAAAGCTTCGATTGATAGAGATCCGTGATAAGTCTCTGTTGCGCACAGCGTGCAGTCGCGAAAAAACCGACAACTAGTGTCGGTATTGTATCCTCTGGGTTGAATTTTGCATCCATCGTAGGCAAAACTACGCGTGGCGAAGTCGATCGAGTCTTCGGTATTGGTTCTGTCCCCCTCTCGCTGCGTACAATATAACGCATCGAAATGGGCAAGTCGTCCAAAGACAAACGTGACATTTACTACCGGATGGCTAAAGAACAGGGATGGCGGGCGCGCAGTGCATTCAAGCTGATGCAGATCGACGAACAGTTCAACATATTCGACGGTGTCACGCGAGTGGTCGACCTGTGCGCGGCCCCGGGCAGCTGGAGCCAGGTACTGAGCAAGACGCTGTACGCGGACAAGTCTGAGGCCGAGAAAAAGGACGTGAAGATCGTGGCCGTGGACCTACAGTCAATGGCGCCATTGCCGGGAGTCATCCAGCTGAAGGGCGACATCACCAAGGAGAGCACGGCTAACGAAATCCTGTCGCAGTTCAGCAAGCAGCTAGTCGACCTGGTCGTCTTCGACGGCGCGCCAGATGTCACTGGCCTGCATGATCTCGATGAGTATATTCAGGCACAGCTGTTGTTGGCTGCTATGAACATCACCACGTATTTACTGAAGCCCGGCGGCACTTTTGTCGGCAAGATATTTCGTGGTAAGGACGTGACCATTTTGATAGCACAACTGGAAATATTCTTTCGTGATGTTACCATTGCCAAGCCGTGCAGTTCTCGTAATTCTAGTATTGAGTCATTTGTGGTGTGCTGCGATTTCCAGTTGCCTGAAGGTTACAGTCCCACCATGGCTAACCCTTTGATGACCAACGATACAACACCTTGGAATGAGATGGAAGTGCACCCTGTGATCACACCGTTTGTGGCTTGTGGAAGTCTAAGCGGTTTTGATGCTGACAAGACCTATCCTTTGGAAATCGATGGCCTTGAATATGTACAAAGGGATCCTGTACAAGGACCGATATCTCCACCGTATGAAAAATCAAAGCCTATGATAACTACTAAAGGCAAGAGTGTCATTGAAACAGAAATAGAAAAAGCAACTGTCTCAACACAACTGTTAAACTTAAATTGAAGGTACAATGGCTTTAAACAATAAATTAAAAATTTTTTTCATGTTGTTAAATATTAAACTCATACATTTTTATCATATTATGACTTGATTTTTACTAATTAAATTATTGTTTTTACTACCTAACTGAAGTTTACTTCTTTACCTTTAGGTTCAGAAAATGTATTCATATTTTTGTTTTGATCAGCAAATGCAATAAGAACTAATTTCATTTTGATTGATAATAGTTCTGTGCCCAGTCTACTAACAGATCTCTATTTACGTAGAAGGTGTAATATGACAATGTTAAGTTACAGTTAGGAACAGTAGGATTTAGCTAAACATAGAGCCTCAGCCAATTATAGATTGAGAGAAGAAATAATTGTATTACTTATGTTATACTCGAAATCATTATGGAATTTACAGAGAGTATTTAAATATATATAAATCATGGAACAACATTACAAGATGTGACATTAAGATGATATTGTAAATTATTGCAGGTGTGTAAAGAACTGACAAAAAAATTCCATGTTATCGGCATATGTAACCAAATGTTTGTACCGCGCACTCAACATGTACTTTTTATAAATATAAAGACAATACTAGAATTTTAGAGAAGACATTATAAATCATCATATTGACCCATTGTTTTCTATTGCCAATAAAAGGTTTATCAAAATTAATAGTCGTTATACACAGATTACATCAATAAAAATAATTATCTAAAAACAATAATGTATTCATTAATTTTTGGTATTTATTTGACAAAAGTATTATTTTGTTTGTTCATATTGCATAATCTATGTACATAAAGAATTTGTAATTTAACACATAAAAAAGAAAATGTTTGAAATAACTTTCAATAAATTAAAAAAAAAAAAAAAACACTTGTAGAAAATGTAATATATATTATTCTAAATACCCAACTAAAATACTAACAGTATCATTATTAACCTATTGGTTTGCTTTTACCATAAACAACTAATTATATTTATATTCTGGCCAGTTCTCATTTATTTTCAGCAAAACCAATCTAGTTTTAAGTCAATCATATTCATTTATATATTATGGTAACAAAAGAAAAGAATAATCGTAAACAACAACAAATTGACTAAATAATTTTTTACGAATATTAAAAATCGAAAATCCCAAAGACTAAGAAACATGGACCCACAAATTGTATTTAAGTACACTATCACAAAATCTAAATTAACACTGGCTATACATAAAATAGCGCATTTTAATGAAACAGCTTCATTTCTTAATAGTATTGAAACATTAAATGCTAATTCCAAAAAAGAAAGGAAAATGTAATATACTTAACAGTAATACTATTTTGATTTTTAAATTCAATGAAAATGCCCAAGAGTTTTAAATGCAAGTTAAGAAATAATTTAAATAAGTTGTGACTCTTAATGTTTGGTATTTCAGTGATGACTAATCACTTAGTAAAAGGTAATCAACTTTAAATGTAGTATTTAAACAATCAATCTTTAACATTCTGTACCAAGTGTCCTCCAAAACTGTTTTTGTTGTTTAATTGATTTCCTCCATTGTGTTTTCCCCGAGTCATATTAGCGAAACACACAGATGAACTAGAGCTTACACCAGAATCCGAAGACTTCTCACTAGAAGTACACGAATTTAGTTTGGTAGCTACTACAGTAGTGTTAGAATTTTCACCAAAGTGCTGTCGATCTTCAACAGACTTTTGTGTTTTTTTATTGTACTCGGGTGATGATAGAGGAGCATCATTATCATTGTCAGTTGAGAAACGTGGTTTAGGTGTCGGCTTCAGTTTTGAGAAGTCAGCAGTAGGAATTGCATGTTGACCACCATTTTGAGAGTCATCGCAACTGGGATCTGTTTTGTTTTCTTCAGTACTGCTGGAATCGTCTTCTGGTGCTGTTAGAAAAATAATAAAAATAAGGTATTACTTATGAGACTAATTCAAATTCGACAAAAACAATTCTTACATTGATAATCGTGCATAACTTGAACAGCTGCTAATATTTTTGCTCTTTGTTCTGGAGCCATTATGCCCATATAGTCCAAGTCCGCTTCACGTATCTCACAGAATGATTGCAAGTCTCCAAAACCATTCATTGCAAAAACAGACATTTGTTCCTAATCATCATTGATATTTAAATATAGATAAAAATGATCAATTATTGGAAGAGAGTAGTAAATAATTTCAAATACCTCCATTCCTATGGTCCTTAGAAGTTGAAGTAATGACTTTGGTCTATGTTTTGCACTTTGTTTGGTTTTTTCAAGCCCATTGCTTTCGTTGACCAATGGTTGGACCTTCCCAAATTTAAACGTACCTATTTTATCACAGCCTTTAAGCATTCCTTTCCAAATTCCACTGGCATTCATGGTAGTCACCAATATTACATCTCCTTTCTAAACCGTACATTTTTTTTATTATTAGAATATTACAATTTTAACATTTTGGTTAAATATGTGTACATTAAACTTTAATGCATCTTTGTCGTATGGATTCGGACTACTGTTGGCAATGGCTCGAGCCAACGCTAAAACTTGTAACTTCTGTGTTCCATCACAAGAAGTCGGCGATTCTTCAGAACTTTGTGATGCTGCTCCCATTAAAGCTTGGATGCCTATAACATTTATATAGTGGCGAATAAGTAATTAATATTTTGATCTGTATACGTCTGGAAAAACTTACTAGAGGTACTAGGTAAACTTTCGACAGAACTATGATGTCGATGAGACCTTTGATTTTGTTTTAGCTGCTTCGAGGATGCTTTAGATCTATGATGTTGTCTCTTACTGTGACGCTGAAAAAACCAAAAATGATTCATATATATTTTAATAAAAAACAGATTCAAGATAAATAACCAAAACATACAGGTGATTGTAGAAACGAATCGTCCTGATCGGCATAATCTGAACTGTGGCCAGGAGAAACTGTGGTATCCATCCCCTAAACATAAGACAACATACGTTAATCTAATGACAAGTATAACATAAACACATCATTACATTCATCCTGAGCCTATGGTAAAGTTCTTGATCATAATCTGATCGATTGGTTTCCACAGATAATGTCGACATCCTAGAACTGTAACATCACAACAATCAATTTTGGTTTTGATTAACGGTTTTTTATCAGTTACATTTTAAAGTTATTAAAAAAGAAATAATTTTATTCAGGTGATAGTTTATTAGTTTCATACATGTACTTGCCCTATATCTACCATAATTTTGTAATAACTAATATATTAAATATTTTATTTTACTTTATTACTTTTATTTTTTTTAAGTTCATAACTATTTCAAATATCTCATATATTAATAAAACTTGCCACTTGGTGTAGTGTTGGACATAGAGATGATGGTCATTTTTATCTGCAAATTGCAGAAATATGAGTACATCAGAATTAAAAAGGTTATTTTGTTAAATGATATAGTGTCTTATTAAGAAAGTGTCTCAGCTATAAAAAATAATAAAATATAATTCACTTTTTTAGAAATTATTATACAATTATAATGATGCCAATGTATTTTAGAGAAATATAAATATATTAAAAGGATTTCGAATTGTTGACATTGTGTTTCTGTGATTCTTATAAGCTGTACAATTGAAAATAATTTATCAAATCGTCAAGTATTTAAAGAATAACGAAATGGTATAAACGAATGTTTGACTGGTAAAAAAATAACATGTTGTTAAATATTATTTATTATACCTTAGTGATACATTGGTAAATGTTTTTATAAGAATAAAGTTGTAACACATAAATGTTTAAGTTGGAAATCAGATAAGATGTACTTTACGACCAAAACCATTAATTTCTTAAATTGGAGTTTGATACAATTTTTCTTTCTTTGAAATGTCATAAGTTATCAGAACTCTCATTCATTTTATTTAAAAATACGACCAATATTAATTGGCACAAACCATTGCTCAAAATTTTTTAAATTTATTTCTATAACGGAATCACTTTATCTAAAAACCGTTTAAATTCATATTACTCATTTGAACATATTGTTTTACATTATTCGTAAACTTTTATGAGATAATAAAAATTAATTTTTATGCAATAACTAAAAAATTTAATTTTCTAAAAAAAAAAAAATAGATAAGATTCAACAATCGACTAAAGTAAAAGTTAGATGAGATACAGGGAAGAGTGATTGATATAAGTGCATTTTTGTTCTCGTATATTTGGAATGGATATATCATTGGCTTCAAAAAAAAAACTATCCTGAGTGAGGGAAGATGAATGGATTAGTTTCAATTCAATAGTTAAATAAAGTTTAAATCACTATATTAGTACAAATATCTTATAAATTGTAATCAGGATGCTTTAATTTATTTATTAATGAGAGTAATTATCGTTACAGTTTCAAGTGCATTTAAATAGTGTGGATTTTACTTAAATATTTTTAAAATTACAAAAATCTATAAAATGCTATTATAAGTACTCGGTAAATGTTTCAACTACGAATGATACTTTTAAAATAACAACAAAATAACTTATAATATTTAATCAAAATTCAATGATGTTCAAATAGTTCAAACTTTTTTTTTATGAAATAAAAATCAGAAAACAATGCGTGAAAAAAGTATAAAATTATTTTATTTTTGCAAATTAATTTAATTATTTAAAAAAAAAAATAATTTTAACAAATGTATTCCTTCTAAACTCGGTATTATTGCAAAACAAATATATAGATTAAGAAAAAAATGTAATTTGCTGTTTGTATATTGAATACATATAAAAACTACCACTTTTATCTAAATTACCCAGAGTATTCACTCATGGATTATTTAAATTCATCCAATAAGTAACATAAATTGTGATTTATAGTTTTTAAATAATAAACTCAGCACAGAATTGATTTTCAAGAGTGCCCAATGAACACTGTGTGCTTACATTATTTAAAATGTAAAATTACTATACACTCGTTAAAATACCTATACATAAACTATGTACCCGAAATAGAGGCCTAGGAGAGGGTGAAGTATGTTAAGTTTTTTTTATTGCCTTTATGATTTAAACAATGAACAAATAAGTATACTCGAAAAAAAAATACCGTAAAAATAAATTTTATCTTAGGACCGGTAACGACAATTCTCCGGGGACGAAGTGGCACTATCCCAGTTTAAAAAATTATACAAAGGTAGACTAAATATAGATGATATATTATGTAATAGCTGGTATGTATAATTAGAGAAAACCATGGAGTACTGCAGTATAATATGAATATAGATTGCTCTGAGGCCGTAGGAAAAAAATAAAATGTTTTATGCAAGCGCAGAATAGACGGTGATGTTGACGTC
The DNA here is from genome assembly GCF_003268045.1 of Sipha flava. Taxonomy (NCBI): domain Eukaryota; kingdom Metazoa; phylum Arthropoda; class Insecta; order Hemiptera; family Aphididae; genus Sipha; species Sipha flava. Next base: position 523,542 of record NW_020273635.1, read on the forward strand.
GATTTAACGCATAGTTCACTAATTATTGTTGATGAGATTTTCTAGTGCATGTTGATTATATATAAATATATATATATATATATATGTATATATTATAATAATATCGTGTCTGGGTTTCATGCCGAGAGGAATTTTTTAGTGATTTATTGAAGTTGTCGATATAATACATACGCACTGGGACAATATAAACAGACAAATCGGTGACATTGCGTATTACAGTATACATCGTCCCTACGTCCTATACCAATATACAGACGAGCACAAACTCAAATTTTCGACCCAGCCCAAAATGAGTTGGAAGACCCTTTTATTAAACATAACAACCATTTTTCTTCGTACGAAAATTCACTAGTATCAACACGAGTATATATTATGTAGAAAAAAGCTAATCTATCACGATAAGATGGGTTCAAAACTCATGTACGTATTTCAACACATAAATGAGCAACAACAGTCCGTATTTCACGGAAACTGATATGACGGAGTGTAAAATCTAAGGAGTGTCCTACGAGCACATAATATGTATATTACTCGTATGTCTTTCTTCTTCTCCTCCGCCTTTCTCCCAACTATTCGGGGTCGGCCATCCTTATGCTAAACCTCCATTATTCTCCACTTTCTACATCTCCTACGCACACACCAACAGCCCTTATATCATTTTTAATCGTATCCAACCAACTCTTTTTTGGTCTTCTTCTTCCTCTTTTCTCTTTAACGTTCATTTTCATAATAACTTTAACTGCTTTAGTTTACTCTCGACTCTTCACATGTTCAAACCATCTAAGTCTATTTTTTCTCATATTGCTCACTATCGACGTTTCACTAATACTATCTCTCACATATTCGTTTCTTATTCTATATTATTTTGTCACTCCACTCATCAATCTAAACATTTTTATTTCCGCAACACTTTTACTCTGTTCTATTCTCCTGTCAACCGCCTAACACTCTGAACCATATAGCATAGTTGATTTCACTAAACTCCTGTAAAATTCATTTTTCAGTTTCATTGGAGCTCTCTCGTCACATAAAACGACCGAGGCTTCTCTGCATTTCATCCAACTACATTTAATCTTATGATTTACATCCATGCCAAAGTCTTCGTCGTTTTGTACAAATAATCCTCAATAATTAAAGTTTCCGACTTCACCTATCACATCACTGTTTATTGTAATTGGTCTCTTCATACCCTCCAATTATTGGTATCTTCCTCCTAATTCATACATAATATATATTCCCAAAGAGTGTTCCGTGGGACAATCTCAAGGATTCCCCAACATAAATGTGGATGTTGAGAATAGTAACTATAATAATTTTTAAAACATTTTTTAGAATATTTGGGTTTTCAATAAATAATTAATTAATTGAAGTAAAGTGGGACTTAGAGACATTTAGGTTCCACAAAATACAAACTATTCCTAAGGATTCCGTGATTGTAAAAATTCGGGAACCACTGCTTTATATACTCTGTTTTATTTCTACTAATTCTCAACCAATTTCCTTCAAGGGCTAACCTTCACTCATCCAACCTATTATTAACTTCTTACAGATTTTCTCCAACAAAACAATATCATCAGCGAACATCATCCACTAAGGTATCTCGCTCTATATGTCTTTCGTAACTTCATCCATTACCACAGAGAACAAATAAGGGCGCCTCGTATTTTTTGACAAAATTTTCATACCGGTTATCAACCCGACGGAAACTCATTTAGTCGCCTCTTACGGCTGACTGAGGAACAATTAAAGTATTCTAATTCGCTTATCCATAGAAGGTTTTATGTATAAATTATGTATTATGTATAAATGTATGTATTATATATTATATGTTACCAAACACTTTGGACGTCAGAAGTGGCGTAGTCTCCGCTCTCCCTGTTCTGCCTCTTCAACGGTATTATAGTGGTCGGTTGACCGGAACCGGAAGCCGGCAACAAGAGTCCTGTGGCCGTCTGTCGGTAATGACTGCTGCTGCCGCCGCCGCCACTGTGATGGCCTCCGGACAACGATATGTCGCCAGCGCTTCGCAACGATATGACAGAACCGGAATTGTTGTTTCGCGGCGTTCTGTGTTTGGTGTAACCATAATAGACTCTGAAATGTATAATTATACTTACTATTCAAACTAATATTTTCTAGTCTGTTCATTATTATTGAGATTCAATTATTTAAATTTTTTTAAATTTTATACCATTAAATTGAAATTGGTTGATAGATTTATTGTATATTACTGTATTTTTGTTCAATTGGATTAAATTTCAGTTATATACCAAATGCATTAAATCGTAAAATGGACAAATGTTTATGGTAGTGCATGTATGTATCATATGGTATTAACACGTACTGTGCACTTATCATGGAAGCCGATTTTGACATTTTTTAATGACGTTTTTTTATACAATTTTATGATTTGGACGTGGATCGTAAATTATTTTACATAGTTCCTATTAAAAATTCAGAAATCGATCCACGGTTTTTAATTTTATTATTTTTTTCATAAAATAATAGCTTAGTTTTGTGAATTAAGACTTATGATCCTAATACTGGTCTATGCATACAACATTTTTTAATTTAATAATTGAAATATTTATGATACAATTTTAGACAATATAATAAATTATATATGGTACTATACAACTGTAAAATTATAAATGTACGAATTAAATTCGTATTAAATTTATTTTAAAAGATTAAAAATAATATAACTAACGCCCTGTACCTGAAGTGGTGCAGGAGGCTTTTTGGTAATGTTAAAGAGTGAGGAATAAAAATTCCATAAATTTTCGTCAAATGTTCAGACAGTAGGTACATAAATATATTTTATATACCTGTTGTTGGCTTGCTCCATAAGCAGTTCCTCTGGATCGGATTCATATGGTGGTTCGTCATACCAGTGCCGGAGCATGTCATCGTCGTACATGTACGTCTCGTCCGAATTGTTGCGTGGAGGTTTTCCAGGTCCGGCGCCGCCATATCGCAAGAGCCCATGCCGTATCTCCCGGAGGATGTCTTCGTGTTCACGGTCAAAACGCTCCTTCTTGATCATAGCTTCTTGAACTTTCAACTAGAACACACATATGCCACGTTCATAAATGTATAATCCGCGTATATCAAGTTTGCAACAAACACCATTTACAAGTAGTAGCAAATGACTTATATTAAAATATAAGCATGATCTAGGTTCTAAATGTGTAATAAAACTAAATTTTAACAACATTGCATTTTTCATAGACAAATGGATAGTGAGATTTTATATTTTTATATTAAATTGTAATATTTCGAATCCACAAAAAGAGGAAATATTTTTGAAATTATAAAAATACATTATATGAGATTGGAGGTACTAGAATAAATAGGATAGCATTTACATACAAATCAGACTATTTACAGGACGTAAAGACGCTTAATTTACACACTGGATAATTTCGCGTAAAAATAGATGTTAGAGGTTATATACCAGGATAATTCATAGCATATCGTGTTATTTTATTTTCGCATGTATGACATACGCACACCAGCATACATATAAATATAGATATATAATACGCGAAACGAAAGAATATTATCCGCCACACGTACTCGCCACCATAACTTCTTCGTCTCTCCACCATCATGCACGCAAGCATATAACAAGATTAATGTTACTCCAGTCGGTAGTAACGGCCGCCGCACACGACTTTTAATGGGTCCCTGCGGGTCGTGAAACGCGAGCGCATTAACAAACCGTCGTCGAGTCTGCGAGTGCTCGCGTATGTGTATGTATAAACGTGTCCGATGCAAGTCTCACAAAACTAACATTTATACTTTTATAATATATATATGTGTGAATGTATTCAGTGAGCATGCTGAGGGGTGAGAAAAAAAGGTAACAGAGGTATCGGCGATGAAAAAAAGGGACAAACATTAGCCTTCTCTCTAGCACACGTTCACAAACACACACACATAAATGTATACGGCCATGGGTTAGGTTAACACACCGACGACTTGGCGTTGAAAAGTTTTTAATGACTCGCCTCGGCTTCCACCGCCTCGTGCACGCGCCTCCTAATCTGACTTTAATGTTGTTTATTAGTGTACGCCACCGCTGCGGTTCATTCTGCGTTGAATATTGAACTGTAAACGATAGATGCATGTATATACATACACGATATATCTGTACTATATACAAGTAGACCAGGACTAAGTTCATAATAAATAGGAACCCATTGTAACGGAGATTACACGAGATTGACTCGTAAAAAATAAAATAATAATAATAATAATAGTATAAATAAAACAGAATACATATAGTTGCTGGAAAAAGTTTCGACAGAAAAAAAACAGATACGAAACAGGAAACCGAGCTTTGTTGTAGTTGTTTATTCGGACAGAAGGTTTTTTTATCTACACAAAACGGACTCCCCGATCGAAACGATAAATTATTATAGTCAAGGGCGGAGAAAAAGGATATCGGAAATCGTATGCGCTTTATTTTTGCCAAAGTATTATGTGCCAAACGGTATTTTGTATAAGAATACATATGATAAACGCACATGGATTTGATTGAAACGTACAAACAAAGGAAAAAACTTAAAAAAATAAAGTTTCCGATGAATGTCTGGACCTAGGTTTACTTGTCAACAGATTACTGGACATATGGTGGACAGGTAAGATTTTTCATAAGAATTATATTATATTCTAGTTATTTCAGTGTTTGAATTTATACGAGTTTTACATAAGAAAAATATTAAAATCACCCCTGAAAAATCACAATTTATACAATTTGGGCATACATTAATTTATTAACTAGTCTTTAAAGTTATTAAAAACCCTATTATTTTTATGTTAAACAAACCCATTTTGTTAACCCATTGTGAACAAAACTATCGTAATGAGTTTTTGTGTGAAAGTGATAAATGTTTAAAATATAATTTTAACTTTAAAATAATTTTTAATAAAATAAATTCAATAAATCAAACTTAAGGCATGAAAAAGGTTTGTAAATAATAATACATTTTTCTTTTTTAAAAAAAATATTCGATGATATTTGGGATAAAATAACCAATAGTAAGAGCTTCAAATTACAATAACGGAACGTTTATTTTATCTTTTGCTTACCCTATGAATGGTTTCTTCGAACCCAGATGGATTGCCAACATGGTTTCTGCCGGGCATTGGTACACAACGATTTCTGTTATCCATCATTGTCATACCCAAACAATCGGGTGTGTTAGCCTGAAACATGATTAACTCACTTTACTGTAAGTATATTTATTTAGTTTTATTAAATAACTTTATAATAGTGTACAGGATTGATATTTTACTCATATTCAAAATTTTACATAATTTAATTTAATAACATGTCTTAAATATTAAAGCTATAGAAACCTTGAAACGATTGAATTCAAAGTTCAACCCATTCATATATATATACATGTAGTAAACATATTTTAGATATCAAAGGAAATTAATTGAAGTCAATTTCAAAAGTCAATATTTAATGAGATTTGCTATGTAAAGAAATTAGTAAAAATAAATTATTAAAGATTTTAATAGGTACTTCAAGATAAATTATGATTAAATACTAGACAAGACGTATATGATAATTTTATGTAAATACATTTTTTGAAAGTCTAATCAATTTAGATTAATTTAATGAAGATTTAATTAATTCATAAATATAATATATTATTAATTTAATTGGAAAATAAATGAAATTACATAATATACAATTAACTTCATAAATTATTAATTAAACATTTTTAATCAATTTTAGAACACTAAATTATTAAAGTTATTTATTTATTCTTTTGTCACCCTTATATAATTAATTTAGCGTGACAAACAATTTGGGAAGCTAAAAATGCAAATATATTCTGATTTGGATTAAAATCAATTAAAATGAATGAAAAAAAAATACTTTAACAGTACTAAGTAACTTAGATAATATTGAAATTTATAAAATAGTAACGTTATTAGATATAAAATGGCAACAAGCCAAAATGGGTTTCAGGCTCGTTGGGATTCACGATAAGCGTATATACACCTACACACCGTATAAATCAGATAATGCAATTTATTTAATAGCACCACAACATATTTATTATATATCATATATTATTTAATATTACATTGAAAATATTTATGTAGCAAATTAACAAACAATTTAAATTAATTAGAATGAAATAAATAGAATTTGTATTAACATTGAACTTATTCATTATACTTTTATTCACATATATTTAAATATTATTATATTTATAATGTATTTATTGATGAATTTTCTTGCTTCAACGAATTTAACTAAACATTTATTATTTCACCTAGATTACAGTAACACTGGAAATGAACTATACTATTCAAAAAACGCAAAAAAAAAAAACAATTTTAAGCCAGGAAAAATGTTGTATTATTAACAACGTGGCTATTGAGAAATGTATAGGATATGTATAGCATTATTAAAAAGCAGCAGCGTGTTATAAAATTCAATTTTCTATACTAAATTTTTAGTTTGTTATTTATAAATTGCTTCAATACAGATTTTAATAGTAGGTTGAGTAAATTTTTTTATTTCTAACTTTCGGATGATAGTTTACACAGGTTAATTTAGAAGGTAACAACTTAATCATTAGTAAATTTCAATGAAATCATCATTCGATCAAATAAGTTTTCCGACACCGCATAAATATCTTACTCGTCACATATTTAATTAATTTGTTCAAAGTATCACTGTAAATTAAAATGATAAATTAATTATTCTTTATAGAAGAACTCATTGCATCAGTATATGGACAATTTTTGCAAATCTAACAGGTATTTCTCAAATTTGATAGTTATGTTTAAATTGATTTTGGAGTAAAAGTATATCTGAAAATAGTTAGTATTTACTTAAATTGTTGAAATATGTTTTGTAAAGATATCATTAGTAAGACGTTCTGAAATTATATACTGGCTTTTATGGATGAATGTAATAAGTAAAAATAAACATAAACGTGATATGGGTATTATGAAATAATCTGCATATATAAATAAATCTATAGTCCATCGATATAACTACTGCCAACAGAACAAGATGTAAAAAATGGGAACCGTCTACAGGTTGCCTTAGGGCTGGTATACTACATAGTTTATGAACTGGTAAAAAAAGGGATGCATAGGTGGGTTGGAATTCTACAAAAGGATTGGAAATCCAGAAGTTATTGCCAAATCTTTAGAAACATAGATCCCTCATCCATAAGCATGACCAAAATAAATAGATTTCAAACAGCAGGGATGAAAAATAATCTGGGCCATGTAGAAGCAGAAAAATTTGGAGAGACCTCTAGTGATTTCTCGCCAAAATCGGAAAAGAAATAATGCGAACGATGATAACAATCTATAAGCATAAGCAAAATATAATATAAACCAAACGTATATTAATAAAACCAGTGATTTTTAAAATCGTCAAAAGATTTTTTATGAACTGTATTTTTTTTAAAACCAAATGGCGTCTTCTGCAATGTGAGAAAAGCGATTTTTTTTTTTTTTATTTAATAGTATTTTCGATTAAGATTTAAAATACACCAAAAAATATTAAAAATAAATGTATATATTCATGAGCTTTTACATTAAAATTCAGATTTTTGATAAAGTTTTCGGATAGAAGAAAAGTCAAGATATGCCACGCTACCAGACTGCAATTACTAATGGTGGTTGAGGGGAAGTCATTGAGCTCATTACATTGAACGGTTAGAATGCGTTCTTTGACAGGAAGTTCGTGTACCGAAAACGATTCGGACAGTTACACCAAATAGTAACATATTATATATTATAAGGGTGATTACGCTTTTTCGATTAAGTACTCGTTATGCTATATTGTTTCACAATCAAGCACCATATGCTATGAACACACACACACACACACACACACACACACACACACACACACACACACACACATACACACGCGCGCGCGTGCGATGTATGTTACAGTATTACCCAGGTTGATCAAGATAAACGCGGATGAGCTATAGGAGCAACCCCGTGTATGAACTCGTATAATATATACCACAATAAATATATATATATTTCGAATTAAATTTATTCAAGTGTGAAATGTCATCGTATACGAATGAGTTTGGTGGCAGATCATATCCAATAAGCTTAGAGAATTAAATTTAGGCGATGTCGTAACGATCTGTTCAGTAGATATCTCAAATATAATATAGGTACAATGTACCATATTGTAGTATACGCTAGCATGTATCAAAAAACATGTATATTTTTATTATTTTGACAATAAGCGCACGTGCGTACTAGGTGAAAATGTATGTATGTATTTTTTGCAAATTTGATTGTATACCCGACGACAGCTTCAAGGGGTGTGTAAAAATAGAAAATCCCAAGGGATTTATTTATTTATTTTTTGCATCCAATCCCCTTTTGCTTTGACTAAATCCGGTGCCGGTTCCTATATACTGATTGGCATGCAAATACATAGACACGTGAATCGGTATTCCACTGGCACATAGTCATCTCCGGCTGGTATAATATTAATATGTTGATATAAAATAGAGGGAGTTGATTAAATATTTAACAAGCAATATGGAATACATTTAATTTCATTCATATTATTATTTTACATTGTTTTAAGTAGTAAATTATAATTATTTCTTTCAGTTCTAACGAATCAAAAAATTTATTGACTGTACGCACATACGGATGGTTTTTTATTTTTCTGTAAACATTTATTTTTTTCAGAAAAAAAGTCTGCAGTAGATTTCTAAAGTATAATAAACACTGAGGAATAATGTTTATTTCATTATACAATAATTTACACATATTTTGATAAATCGAGTAATTTTATGTATCTTAGACAAATAATAAAAAATTAATTAGTAAATTTAAGATAATTACAAAAAATGGAAAATTAAGGAGTAATTAATTTAATTAAATTATTTTTTTTTTGCCTTAAAAGTCTAAATTAATCTAAAACTAATTATTGACTACTATTCATAGTTGTAAAGGTTTTCACAACATATTTTATACCAAACTTAAAATGAAATCATTTTTAAGATGTTTCAAATAATACGAATACGACTAACTATAACCTAAGATCAGCATCAGACAGTTTTTATACTTTTATCAACAATTGGATTGTTTTTTCAACAAAAAGTTTTTACATTTTTTCGGATATTTTTACATTAGATATTTATTGCTCACAAATCTTATGTATAAAATTCTCAATCGTTGAGTGGTAACATATTTGTCTCTGTTGACAAAACATTCAATGCTTATATTTATGTTGAGTTTTCTAGTTCGGTGAAGGGCATTAAATACATTTACAAGTACGAGAAGTGACCAATAAGTAATGAGACGATTTCAATAAAATACGTATATTTAAATATTAAGATACATCGATATGATCCCCTTCAGAGTACTCTCCTTCCATCCCTATACACTGGTTCCAATGTTTTTTCTAGCTATCATAACATTTCTGGAAGACTTCGACTGGAATGTCCTGGAGTACTCTCGTCACAGCGTTCTGGATGTCAGTTATGGACTTAAAATGCGTTTCTTTCACGACCAATTTTGTATGAGGGAACAAAAATAAGTAATAGTGACATAGGGCGAAATAGGGCGCTTTTGGCAATACTGCGATGTTTGTAGCGCAAAAAAGAACAGTTTCATTACTTATTGGTCACAACTAGTATATGAATAAAGGCAGTAATATAGCCGTATTTCGAAGTGAAAATACCAATGCGAACGCTCCTCCGATGAATAACAATGACGAAATAAAAGTCTACCAACTTGGCCTGTTTATCAGCTCCAATGAAGATATCTGGCGTATCATTGGTTTTCATAATTATGGAATGAACGGTCAACATGGACAGCAAGTATTTTTTGGCAACAAGACAGAAATTGATAGTGTTATAAATCCACCAAAAACTATACTCATTATACTTTTAAAATTGTGTAATCGTGCGGATTATTTTGGTGTCTTTGTACGAACATAACTCTATTCCGAAGTAACACGCCATTTTATATGGGCTCAAGCGAAATAATGGATGCTTTGCAAGAAAAGAACACCAGTTGATGTGTGCCTAGGTTTATTCAAATTAAACACTTTGGGCCGAGTATATACAGTCAATCCAAGATAGACTGTCAATGCAGGTTTAACTGGTAAATCATATCACATTTCGCTTATTCTCGCCAAAATAGGATCAAATTATCACATCGCATTAGCCGTAGCAAGTTTATTGGATGGAGGCAGAACAGCTCATTCAGCATTTAATCTGCCACTGAATATTCAGAATAATCTAGATGCAGTGTGCAACATAAAAAAACAATCGCCCTTGGCCAGAGTGTTGAAAAAATGCAAAATTATCATCTGGGATGAATGCACTATGGCATATAAACATTCGCTTGGGGCGTTAAACAGGACATTAAAAGATATAAAAATCAACGACAAACAGGGCCAGTCCGATTTAAAAATTTCTACTGGAAAAATAAAAAAAAAACGGCCCACTTAGATATACTAAAAGTATAAAAACAACCCTAAAAATAATTATGTTTTCATAGAAATTTATTGTATATTATTTTGAGAATTTGAAAACTTAATATTATTATTAAAAATTAAAATACCGTTTATTTAATTATAGATGGTTTCTAATGCGCTTGCATTAAAAAATGTGTCTATATCTGTCGATACAATGAGTCTAAACCGTTAAATCTAAAAAAAAACTTCTCAACGTGTAAAATTGGTCTAATTCAAACAAGCGGCCCACCGGGAAATTCTCGGTATCCCGCCTGCCCAGTCTGGTCTTGAAGACGAACTATTCGGCGGTAGTCAGTTACTCCTTTCACGTGATTTCTGAAAAACACTTCCCGCCATTCCACGTTCAGCGTACGCTGATGAGATCAACGTTTGCTTGAAATCATCGCCATAGTGGTGTTATGTTGAAAAACTACAAATAAAAGTAAACATGCGTGTTCAAATGCTTCAAGATCCATCCGCTGACACATTCTCAAAACAATTGTTAGATACCGGCAATGAAAGAGTTTCTGTAGATGAAAATACTGGATGCATAACATTGCCGATTTATTTCTGCACAATCGTTGATTCACAAAATGCTCTAATCGAATGTATATTTCCATATATATACATACATTAAATATTAAACAAATTATGAGTGACTGGATTGTTCTTCAATGTTTTTTTTTCAATTGTTATTAAAAGTAAAAAGAGTACTAAATTAAAAAAATTAATGGCTAGCGTTTTGTAATTTTTATAGGCCGTCATTAACCACAGAACTCTATTTATTTTTCAATCATAGACACCATCCCAACCAGTTAATTTATTATTTATTAAGTTATTATTTTTTATACTACAAAATATATACTAGAAATACAATAAATATATGGCAAAAAACGTTTATTGGGTCAGCTAGTATGAAATAAATTTATTTGATTTTATTATTTATGTGAAACATACGAAAATAACCTCTAGGTTCATAAATACTGAGATACAATCATCATATGATACATAATAAAATATTAAAGCTATTCGAGGGTTATATTGTGTTAGCAATTATTTTATTTTAGTAGACGCTATAAAAATATAATTGAAAAAATGTATTTGATCGTTAATTTAAATGATAAAAATAATAAATAAATACATTTTACTCAACGTATAAAGGTATTATTCGTTTTCATATATAATCAGTTATTGTTTCTACAATTTAAAATATTAATCATACCCGTTCATAAATAAAAAATTATTTAACAGAAAATATTTCATTGTAAACGAATGTGATATGTTCTAGAAAATATTTAGAAATCACAGTTCTTATAAAAGAATAACAAAATAATTATATTATTTATATGCATTTTAATAATTTTTAATCATTATCGATTTACTCCAATGTTGTAATAAAAATAAAAACTATAAATTAGATTAACAAATTATATAATACAAATGCATACTCCTAAATTTATATTTTGATTTAAATATTTTACAAAAAATAGACTTGACGAATTTATCATTTGACAAAAATAAACACCATATTTAATAATATTTAGAATAAAAAGCTGTAAAACGATGTTTGAGAATTAGGTATTGGATCAGGTAAAAATTAAATTAATAATAATTTTTGCATCGAGGGTTACAGCTGTAAGCTTGTTCTACTATATATATTAATATAGAAGGGGAGGGGTTGATTCTCTACGGAAATGTTACCGTCGACTTTTCCGTGATTGCCATCGTCTTGCCACTATTACTATATACACTAGAGTAGGTATATATGTAAATCGTCACCAAAATGTCGTTTTTGAAATATAAAATGAAAACGTAACAAACATTTTCGGGTCAACAGCCACGATGAAAAAAAAGAAAGAGATGGATCAATAAAATTAAAAATGAGAGACGCAAAAAAATGACGGGTGCACAATATACATATATTCATATATAAAAAGACACTTAGCCGAACGATTTTATAGTACCTTAAAAAAATTTAGTTATATCAGTCTCGAGTATATACGGCCATACGGGTTACCATAGTTACTCGTGAGATTTGTAGAAGTGGTGGGGGGTCATAAGCGTTCCATTGGAATGTTTTTTTGAATATATAGGAGGAATTAATTATGCTATTTGATTTAGTGAAAAATAAAATAAAAAAAGAGGTCAACCATTCCTTTAAAGCAACGATTCCCAACCTTTTTAGTAGTGCGGACCACCAATTTCGTAGAAAATCTTTGAGGCCCACCAATAGTTATATATGTATAATGTGCACATACGTCAGTTATTACAACTGATTTATTAAAAAATAATTGTTTATCAAAAAATAAAACTTCATTGAACTTGATTATTCAAGAGTTAAACAATTTAATGTAATTTTGGATTGTTCCCCACGAGAGAATCAATATCTGAATTACAAACGAAAAGTTTTAGCCTTAAATCACTTAAATTAAATTTATTCCTACATTTATTTTTTAAAAAGTAGAAAAAGATCGTTCACACAGACACACAAATTATCGAAATATAGCCCATCAAGTTTCTAAGTAAAATTTTAGAAATTGCTAGAAAGTCTTGCCGAATATTTAATTAGAATGTTAATAATAGTGTGGTTTTAAAAAACGATTTTAGAGTCTGATCACATAGGAGTTCAATCAATGAATCTTCTTCACTTGCTGATATTTAATATTTTAAAAATATATGTAAGTAATGTTAATATAATATGGTTCATAGTCCAGTACCACCTGATCGCGGCCCATGGGTTTGGAACCGCTGCTTTAAGGTTTGGCACGTATATTAACGATTAATGAAGAATCTACTACCACATTTTCCATCAAAACTACAATAAATACACGAGCAAGTGGGTCGTAGTTACTAACTCACATAAAACCTTTAACAGCTGTATTATTTATTAATACATATCACACACATATGTAGCTACAATATGTGCAAGTATGTGAGTACAGCTTTTAACAACAGTATAGTTAACACTAACGCATATGGCTGGTGACCGGCATTCAAGCGTGATTTAAAACACTAAAATAGTTCAAACTCGATCTTACCCTGGCCGAAACGTTTTGTTGACTTCGCGATTTATCTCTTCTGTGAGTCTTGAAGTTTCGCAGAAACCGAGTCAATGTGATCTTCTTTTTACCGGGTCGATCTGGAAAAAAATTACAATAATTCGCATACCATTTAAATACAGTTTTTATTTTCTATGTAACAAACGTTCTTGTTTTTTATTTAATATCTTGCACGATACTAAACATTATGAACAACAATCTCTCAATCATATTGATATAACCTTTAATAAGATAACATTTTTCAACTTTGAATGTTTCCATCGATTTACGGAGGGACTGAACAAAAAATAAATAGGAATAAATCAACACGGACACCGTGATGTATGCAAGTGGACAAACGGCCTACTTGCCGAACATCACATCGACACGTTTGCCACAAATACGTGGAAACATTTGGAAAATAAACCCCATTTTCGGGCATATACTATCATCTCTTTCCCTTCTCCCCTTCGTCATCAGCGTTTCAAATCTCCCACAACCCAGTTTTCTCCCCCGGGATGCCGTCTAATTTCCATTTAAATTTTATCCCAGGCTCACTGGATGAAATCCATTTTGGCCTTGGGAAAACCACAATATTGCAAGGTTTTCTCAGTCTAAAAAAGAAAGGGGTGGGAACGAGTAGAGTAATATAGAGAGAAAAGTGAAAAGAGAAATAGCAAGAGAGAAAAAAGGTTTTTCCGTCTTTCACTCTTTGGTTTTGTAGGATCCCACTAACTTTTCACCACAGTCACATGTAAAGGAGATGGAAATTCTTATTTTAATATCGTTCCTGTTAAGTGTGCCGAATAAACGAGCGTTGAAATGGGAAAAAAGACCTTTTTTTATTTTTAATTAACTCGATGTAAAAAAATAATGTAAAAATATCTACAGTTAAAATAATATTATAACTGTGAATGAGATAGTTCATTGCTCGTCATTATTCATTAATATACAATAAGTTATGAATAAACTTATAAAACCATTTTCCTACGGGCGATCACTGCTTAGTAACACAAAATGTTAACATTATCTAAGTACTCAGTTTATAAACAAAAGTTTGTTAATTTACCTGCAGGAGGAAACTCGTAAAAATATGCAGATCTTGGGCTTAGACATCTGAAACATACAACATTTTTTAATAAGTAATATTTAATGAAAAAAAATATATATACAGAGAAATTATTTTTAAGCATAATTAATTTTCCAATAACATTCAATTATATAAAGAAAATATTATAATTTTGACAAGGAAAATTTAATTTTTTTTATTCTAGAAGAAAATTTTTAAAATATATAATAATATATTTTTACTTTTAAGCTATGGTATATTACAGTCATAAACTATATATAAATTATATACTGACCAGAATTTTTTTTAAGGGAAAAATTATATTTAAGGATTTTTATATAAACTTTCGTAAACATAGCCATATTTACTAAATGAAGATATACTAATATCTTATGGTTTACTTGAGGATATGAAAATATTATTCAAACTCCTTAATAAAACGATTGTTATTATTCTTTTGTATTTTAAGTATCATTAAAAAATATTATGATTACATAATAATTACATAAATAGTTTTTATAAAGCTGTAATATTTTTATAAACCATGGGGTAATACATTAAATACAAAATATTCTATAAAATACGGATAGTTTAACCCATACCAATTTAAATTCAAGTTATAACTAATAAGTAGTGCCTACTATAATTGAGAATTATACAGATTTAAAGTATATGAGTGATATAAATGTTATACAATAAGGGTATAAAATCTTAGAATCTTAGAAAAATATTAGGATTAATTAAAATGTCAGTATAGTTATAATAAAAATATGAATAATTATAAAAGACACTCGGCCATTAAGAATTTATTTTATGACACATTATATAGGTAATATTCATGTATATTTTAATAGAACAACGCATTTAATCTAAATGGAAAGAACAATAAAAATATTAAAAATCGCTCTGTTTGTAAATATTATATTTTTTACTTAGAGGCTAAGCGAATGTTTCAGTAGATATGGAATAAGATTCCATAGGGATGGTAGCAAATAATGATAATAAAAGTTGTGATGTCTCAGTTGTAAAGAAAAAATAAATCATAATCATAATTATAATACATAATAAATAAATAAAATAAGAATAGTAATGATTTATGACAAGTTATAAATTATACGTGATCATTCTGGTCTTATTTATTATGTAATCGAAACTTAGTGAAGCTGAAAGCAGCGCAGAATACCACCACAAACTGTTTGATGTTCACCGTGTAAAATAATAAAATAATAAAACAAAATTTCCAGACCATAAATAATTAAAAATATTAAAGGCACATATATAATATATATTTTACCCGAGTACGATCAAACTACGTCATACACGAAGATACTACAATGAAATACTAAATAATACTGGGTTATTAACTAATTGAAAAATCATATAATTTTAATACTTGTATATAGATAAGTACAATATACACATTTTTTAAAAGTAATTTAATTTAGTAAAGAAATAACTTATTTAGCTATGATTTATGATGAAATTGAATGAGGAAATTATCGGTTATATTGTTTTAATTGGTTAATTGGTTCATATGTATTCAGAACATATACGAGACAAATTTCTGTACAAATATTTTATAGTTTACAAGTTCATATAAAATATAATATTTATATTTTTTATCAGTATACGGCATACGGATAAACGTATAATGTAGATATTATACATTCATAATAATTTTTCCACTTTAGCAATAGCAGCAGTGATTTAAGCAATTTTTAATGTGAATTCTTTGTCAACCATAAATTTGGGTTGCATAATTTCGAAAACATCGCCGCCACCGCTGTTGTTTAGCGGAAAAACTGCAGAACGTTTGGCAAGTACCATAGGTGTAAGCGCTATTTATCCATACCACAATGAGGTCGGATTACCGAGTAGAATATCAGTTGTAGTCTCATTAAACACTGTGTTACTTTGCAAAAACAATGAAAATATAAATACAAAAATAAAATAAAAGTTGCCAAATGTTTGTAATCATATACAGTATAATATACAATAGATATACAGTGTACAGGTATATATAATATAGTATATAGGTATTTTAGTAAAAATATATTTTTAATATTAAAATGTGGATGTGAAGGCGGGGGGAGGGGGAAAGAAATATAGCACCATCGTTCTTAAGCGGGCTTTTATTTGCCTTTCACATAGAGTTAAGTCGAATATGTCACTGATATACGTTCATAAGAGGTATATAATTCATTCCAAAGGGATATGATTTATAAAGAGAACTGAAATTATATCAATGCTCCGTTAAATAAAAACAATAATAAGTCATATACTAGGAGGCGGCGACGCGGTAGTGTTTGTCGAACGCGGATCGGACATGAAACGAACGCGTTTACAATAATAATAATAATAATAATAATAATAGCATATAAATAAATGAACACGTAACCGTTGTGCCGCCAACGAGAGTTTTGAATGTATGTCCAATATAACAGCTGTGGTCGCGTGTGCTCTGTTCGACGATAACAATGAGTACGGATTACTATTCGGAGTCCCAGGGAAGAACTATTCATTTATTTTAATTTCGAGCTCCATTTTGCCGTGCCGTGGTGCAGTACCTACATGTACATAGCACGATATAACTGCCTGCGGCCGAGTAGGCAAGTGTACGGGTGGATGGGTGGATGGGCGGAGAATTGCGATGGATTCAGTTGGCGAAGGTATACGGAGAGGAATAATAAATGAAAAAAATAAAGGAAGAAAAAAAGCGATCCGATTAAAATAAGAGCTAATTTAACAGCGGTTTAATTTTACCGTACAAATTATAATTAATTAAAACGTCTGAGAGCACATTGAATCGCGCTGAATCTGCGTGACATATATATATATATTTGAGTATATATACACATATATTATTATTGTTGTTTTAAAACAGCGACGGCACTAACTCCTATCACATCAGCTATTTCATATTATTGAGTTAAGAGTATATCCACAAGTTATGATCGCACGTACATTGTTTCAGGTTTTTAAAATGGATCGGGTAAAACGATTTTCGAGTCGATCGATGTATTATTTTTTGGCATAATGTAAAACTGCCAAAGCATAAAATATTTCTGAAATCAATAATTTTCATACGTTTGGATCGCAAAATGTTGAAATTCAATATACAACCAATTTAGTAAGAATACGTATACATTTTAGGTGTATGTGGTCTTTATCCAGGCGAAAATGTGTCATCAAATAATATTAATTGAAAATGAATAGCTGCAACATTTTTAATTCATTAAAAATGTTATTCAATACCATAAACAAACATTAATGTCGCTATATAAAATTGAATATTTATTGAGCATAAAATATTAAAGAATTTGCGAATAATTATATAAAGTTTTAAGTGATAAACAATGAATAGTACCAATTAATTAATTCGTATGATTTTATTTCATACTAAGTGTATTATCAAGACTTATATAATATCATACATTTATAATAAATTTTTTGTCTATTTTATAATTATAGTTTTAGTTTTTACATGTATACATTGTTAGTTATAATATACATATATATACATTTTTATATCAAAGATCGTACCTACATAATGATGTGCCTGACACGAGTAAAAAAAAAAATAAAATAAAAATAATCAATAGTAAGACAAATAGTAATTATAGAACCTAAAGATGTAAAATTATAAAAATATTATAGTTAAACTTTTCTAAATAAAGATTGACAAAACAACATTAATTCTTACTTAAAAAAATATTTAATTATTTATTTATACTTACTATATTTATTTAAACTTTAAATGTAATAACAGTAATGCCTAGTTTAAAAAAAAAAAAAGATTTTTTCCATATACAGGGTTTTTGGGCATAGTTGAATTAATCATATTTTTTTTTTTTTTTTTGGTCTGAAATAATAAATATCTCAAAATCAAAAAGTATGAAATCTCAATCAATTCATTTGAGAACACCGATTGGTTCAAATATGTTTTCTCAGGAAGGATTATTATATGCATAGTATACGAATATACTCGTATTACACCTATTCACAACTTTACTTTAAAATCAGAAGTTTCCAATAATCTCTGTTTCTTAAACTTGTTTATTATAAATTAATATTTTTACATTGTACGTGTACAAATACTTGATAAATTATACTTAATAAATAAAATCTTAATTTTTTAACTTTAAAATAAAAAATATGAAAATGGAAAAGACATATATAAATAATACGAAGGTAATATATAGGAGACCAAAAAGTTTAAAATATTAAGTCTTTTTAGATAATTTATGACATTTTATTTTATATATGATAAATATCTTCAGAGGGGAAAAATAATAATATTTAATATGCTTTTTTTCTCTAAAAGCGTAAATTTTTATTTTGATACCTACATAAAAAAAAAGTTAGATTATTATAAAAATATTTTGGAATGAGACAAACATTATAATAAAGAATAAAATTGAAAATAAAAATATTAAAAATATATTACTGAAACATATGTAAAAAAAAACCATGCTTAAGTACAGTAATCTATCACAGTAAAAAAAAAAAATATTTTCTACAATAATCCTACAATTAATTTTGTCTGTACTCTATGCTCAATGGGCGTTAATAAAAATAAATAAATATATTATAAATTATTACAAATTTACAATTATACTATACAATTATACATAGCAAATAAGAATAATACTTTTAGTTACAATTGAAAGGAACCAAGTATTTTCGATTACAATAATTACATAATTATTATGTAAAATTAATGACTTACTTTGTAAAGGCATTTTTACATCCCTAAACTTTTGATAGAATTTTCGTAAAAACTTAATATTTTATTAGCCAATTCCTATTAATACTGTTATTATCGAGTGTACGTTTTTTATCTAAATAAGATTCCACGCAAATAATTTAAAGCATAATGTATAATATATAATTATAAGAATATAATATAAAAGTAAAGTGCAGATAATGCATCGTAATCGTATACATAATACACTAAATTGGTTTTGAAATAAGCCAATTCAAACAACTTTTATACCACACTACTATTATTCTTATGATTATAAATAAATCATTTAACAAAAAAAAAAAAAAAAATCAATTTTATCAACAAAAGAATAATTAAATATATATATTTTTTTTTTTTTTTATAAAAAGAGAGTATTTACTTAATAATAATTATTTCAAAAGTGGTTTAAAAAATTATTTATACTAGACTACTTGATTACCTAAATGTTATAGATATAATACCTAAATTTCAATTTGGGTTTAGATCAAACGACTCAACGGTCCAACAACTTTTACGTATAACTGAACACATTAACAAAGGTTTTGAAAAACACTATCATACTGGAGCTGTATTTATTGACATATCAAAGGCATTTGATATAGTTTAGCATGACGACCTATTGTTCA
This sequence comes from Sipha flava, assembly GCF_003268045.1. Lineage (NCBI taxonomy): Eukaryota > Metazoa > Arthropoda > Insecta > Hemiptera > Aphididae > Sipha > Sipha flava. Next base: position 543,517 of record NW_020273635.1, read on the forward strand.
AATTAAAATATTTAAATACTCCTACCTACTTATTCAATATTATTAAATTGTTTCTATTAAACAGGTATTTTTCTGTAAAAATAAAGAATAAAACCTCTGAACTTAAGCATATATATGCTGGTGTATTCCAGAGCTCCAAACTTGGTCCCATAATATTCAACATCTACGTATATGATATCCCCTAGTAACCTCGAACGAATATAGCCCTCTTTGCAGACGACACAACAATTTTCATTGAATCACACAATATCGAAGCGATAACCACAAACCTGCAAAACCATGTTGATACACTATCTTACTGGTGTAAAAAATGGCGGATTCAAATAAATGCATCAAAAAGCACAGGCGTTATATTCAGTCTTTGTCGTTACCACCCCCCTGCGTAATTAATATTTAACAACGAAAATATACCATAGAACTCGTCAGTAAAATACCTCGGCAGCTTGACACTAAATAAACGACTTACATGGCAGTCCTATATTCCATCCAAGCTTCAACAAGCATACTAGCGTCTTTCTATGTTATACCCTGTTCTCAATAAAAAATCTTCAATACAAAAAAATGTTGTATTCTTATATACAAACAAATTCTACGTCCACTACTAACCTACGCTTGTCTAGTATGGGGGAAATGTACGACCTCTCCCCACTTCAAAAATGTTCAAATTTTTATAACCAAGTATATATTACGTATACGTATAATAACAAATGCTCCTTGATTTATATGGAACAAAAACCTTCACAAAGACTTTAAAATCTAAGAAATTATAGACCATATAAAAACCTTATCCAAAAACTTCCATAGATCTACATAGATAACTGCTCAACTCATATGGCTCACTCTATTATGAACTCAACATACATCAGCCTTAACGCAGACCAAAACGTGAACGTCCGCATGACCTTCTCAGCTAACACAACGCACAATATTCTGTTGACTGTCATAAAATTTAAATTATTATCATTGTAATATTCTCATTATTATTATTATTTTTATAATCATGTTTACATAGTTAAAAATGTACAATTGTAATATATAGTATGTAGATGTCGATAGCCACGGCTAGGAACATCTTATTCTCTTAATGAAAAAAAAAAAAACAATAATAATTACAATAAGTACATATTTGTATAGTTCATGTATAGATTATATATAATATATTTTTCATTTTCTCTATTATTCACTAAAATTTAAGTTAAAGAAGAAAAAATAAACGAAGAACTGATTTAATCCATCTACGAATTATTTATTAAAATATAAATGACGAGCAATAAATAAAAATTTGACTTAACTATGCAAACAAATCTCGAGCGTAAAAATCTCACGACCATTTTATAAAATCCCCAAAAATTTCTAATGGAATCTGATAATTGCTATTAATTGATTAAAACTATTAAAGGTGACATAAGACACTAAATAGGTTGTCGAAAATGTTCATTTTGTAAACAATGTTACAAATTTTTTATTTTCTATACCTTCAATATCATTAAGAAGTCTAATATTTTTATTTTTAGATTTTTTTCTCAATATTTTCTTTTTAATAAGTTCGAAAATTCTTTGAAGCTTATTTTTTTATCATATACAATTATGAAACAATGATAAAAAACTTACAATGATTGATAAAAAGTTTTTCATTCTTTAATTTAAATAATTCTTCAGCTTTAATATAAATATAAAATAGCTGAGGATGAACAGTAGTAAATTCACTATTTTTCTAAATTATATAAATATATTATATAAGAGTTAAAAATATTGGCATAAAAATTTTAGCTGAATGAGTTTGAACATTATTCCGTTTATTTTACTACAAAATCGAGAACAATAGATGCTTTAATGAGATATATCATTATATTTTATTAATAGTAACATCATATTTTTAAAATCATAATTTTAATATCTAGATTAGACAAAATAATTACGATGTGTTGATATACACATATTGTTTAAATATAATTAAACAATATTGTATGTGAGAAAAAAGTTCAGAATTTTTAAAATGAAAATGAAAAAAAATATAGAAGTAATAAATTTAATTTCAAGTTTATTAAATTTAAAATGAGATTATTTCCTTCAAGGCAATACCAAAATTACACCAATACGAAAGCATTCAGTAATATAGTACACATTGTATCAATTTAAAATTGGAATAATTTTAAAAAGACCGAGTAATTATTTAAAACAAAAAAATAATTTAAATGTATGTACTCATTGTGATTTTATTATATTTTTAAGGTTTTAAATCAGTACATTAATGAGAGGAACGAGTGTAATTTAAAGCTAAAATACAATAACCATTAACATAAATAAATGAAATAAAAGCGGTTGATTTCATGTCAGCAAAAATATAAGCATAATAATGCATTTTATGCGTAATCATGTTCATCATCAAATCTGATTGAAGGTATATGCATGAACAAATTAATAAATAACACGAATAATGTAATTCCTTTATAGTGCATACAAATAATAAATTATATTTATACACAAATGTAAGTGATTATTTTATTATTGATTAAATATTTTTTAATTATTTTTAAATTGAATCAATCATAGGATTAATTATACAAATAATTTAAAATGTATAATTTTATTAAGATGAAAAAGCAGTTGCAATAAATTACATAGGAAAGGAAAATGAGTTTATTCGAAAGGGTAAAAAATATAAGGATTTTGTGTTTTGAAAGTACACAGGTATTTTTGGATTATTAATTCCACAGGAGTGGTATGGGATTTACAGGCCCTGTGGTTCACATAACATGACACTCCTTCCTGGACTGTGATATATATTATACACATAATGATATCGGTAGGTAAGGTATTGCCGAAGGTGACACGGTGGCACAAAAATAAATAGCAATCATCCCTCAACATAAAGAATACAAATTAGACTGGTGTAGACGAGTAGGTACACGATCAAGCATAGATGGTTTAGTCGGACATGGAGATTCGCGACCAATAATAATCACGACCACGGTATTAATTTATTAAAGATTTTTTTTTTCAATTTCATAATATGCCTTTTGATAATACAACAAAAATTAATAATCAATTTACAATGTTTTTACCATCTCAATACGACGTATAAAACTGAGGAAAACCGTATATTATACAAATAAATATACCCGTCTTCTAAACGAGTTATTAACTTCGACCGTCAGAGGGTGCGAATAGGGTTGAAGGGCAAAGGCAGAAATCGAAACAAGTGTAAATATTGACGGTTTGGCGCCTATATAAGATAGCTGACTACGCGCTAAATCGTATCGTATAAGATATATATATATATATATTATATGTATATGAGAATAAAATCTTTAGCGTTTTGCTTCGTGCGACGGCCGCCCGCCACTATGTACACGCGGAGTGTGACTACATATATCACTTTTCCACCTCTACGAGAGTGCTGTACAAACATGACACGCGCTCCATATTATATAGGCTATAGCCGTGGCATTTCCGCACAGCTTCTCTTCGTAAGACTAAATAATATTACGTTCCTCTCTAGAAAACAGCATTCATTTTATATTGTTATTTATTCCATCCTACTCGCCACATCGGGTCAAAAATGCCGCTATGATAGACACGTCATGACGTATAGGATTACATAAGAGGTATATTAAAATATTTTATTTATAATTGTTATTACATTATGGGTATAATATGCAGTATACATACTATAAGACACCATTTATTATATTCCGAATATTGTCTGTTTCGACAGAGATATACAAGTTTATTGGAACTACTCTCATTGGAAAATATTAATTGAATAACCGTTCATTATTCATTAAATAAAATAATAACGGCGTTTGAAAAGATATAAAACTTAAAAGCCTTCCGACGTTTTTTAATGAGGCTTGTGTCTTCACCACAATACGAATTAAACCCGGTTTCTTTTAAAAAACGAGTAGTTTCTTCTTTAGAAGTGTATAATATACGTATAGAAATTTGTACATAGGTGTATATATAATATATATTATATATATATATATATATAGGTATAACTTAATACCTAAGTAACTATAAAAGCAGAGATGCGCATATTATATAACTCTTTTAAAAAAATCGCAATCCCGCAAAGTTAAGTCAACGAAGTATTGTTTTTTATTATTGCATACTTTTTTTTAAGTTAAGCTTTTCAATTTTTTCCGTTATTATATCAAGTTTTTTATTGGCTTTACTTTTACCGGTGCGTGGATCTAATAAAATGATCCTATTTCACGGGTCATTTCCTAGACATACACTATATCTTAATCAATGTTTATTGTTATCTGTTTAAAATAAATAAACTAAATACATGCATCTCCATCACCACTACATCAGCAAATAATATATAATTATTATTTACATTAAAATATAAAGGTAGTAATTCCATAAGAAATTAATTTTAAAAAGTTATCACAAAAGTAAGTTTGAATAACATTTGAGAAACAGGTTTTTTTTTAATAGTTAATTTTCTTTAAATGTATGCAATACAGTAATTTTTATCTATTTAATGAGTAATAAGTATTAATTAAAAAACAAAAACATATATTTTTTTATTTAACATTGATCAGTTCAAAATACCAAAAATCTAACTAATAAAAAGTTAGCTTATATAAATATATTTATACTAGTTTATATTATATTATTATCTATTTTAATCTGGAAACTTAATAGAAAAAACTACAAATAAATGTTTCTCTATTCGTCAATAACTAAATTATGCCAGTAAAGATATTTATATAAGCGATTTTTCACTTACTTTTTTATAAGGATTTCAATAGGTCTTATATATTTAAAAATAAATACGGACTTCCGATTTAACTCAAAAATATACTATTTCCAATTCTATATACATATAGGTAAATTGTAATTTTTAAATAGTTCCGTCTCGGCCATTCGTCAATAAATTAACAACTACAAATATTTAATACATCACAATGCTTATTTTTTTTATAAAATATAATTTATTCGACGTTCATATCTTATAGAATTAAATAAGTTCAAATATACCTTAAATCAATTTAATTTTAAATACAAATATTATTTTAATTATAACTATTTAACTACAATATGAGAGTGAAAGTTTCCTCCAACAATATTCATAATTAAATTAGTTTAGTTTGATGTACCTACACTTTTAATAGCAAATATCAAAATTCATTGAAATTTGTTATGTGAAAAAAAAGAAATATGAACAGTTTAAACCAGAATTGTTTAACCTGCGACTACCAGTTTATATTACATGCATCAGATCCATTTCTAACCCATTAATCCATAACTTGAATTATTAATAATTATATAAGAAAACCTAACTATACTAATTATGAAAATATTTTTATAAATATTACTAAATTAAATAATGTGTTCGATCATCAAATTATTAAATAAAATGTGTTATTATAAAATGTATCCATCTAGAATCATCGGTTTTTTTTATTTGTGTTCATTTATATGTTTCATTTATGATCTTATAGAAAATTACAACAATATTACTTTCTAATAATGGGACCCAGGTATTTAAAAAAAGTGGATACCATGAGTTTAAACTGTTTATAATGTATAAGAATATATCCAGTATTTTGCAAAATGCCTAGGCATTATATAAAATGCCAAAAATCTCTCAGCAATATACATAATACGATATTTGCCTAGGTATTATGTATAATGCCAATCGTGGAGTAGGCAATATGAAAAAACTAACAATTGGGCATCGCCTATTACCAACGACATTACTTATCGTTTATCATAAATATGCATTTACGATTTAACGCAATAAAAAATTAATATTCTTTTACTACTCTAATAATAATTCTCAAATACAATATTGAACGTACTAATAATTTTATTTTAAAATCGATATTTTTCTGTCATCATTTTCGTGTCTCGTTTTGGAGTTGCAACTATGCATACGATTTATATAAAGTCAAATTTTATAACAAACTACAACTTTTTTTTTTTTGGCCACTAATAATAGTTTTTTATATAATAAACAGTATAATGAATTGATAAAAATTCAATCCATAAAAATTGGCTAAGGATTTTTAAAATGTTTTTGTAAGTTCAAGTTTCAAAATAAAAAGTATATTTGCCTTAAAAATAACATTTTGTGCATTTTAAAATGTTACTTTTTTACAACATGTTATAAAAAGTAAATAGTTACAGTAAAATATTTATATGATAGTAATAATATAATAATAGATAAAAATTAAATTTTGTCTGTAATATGAGTAATAATGTATAATAATTATAAGAATCTTAATGTAATATAACATATAATAAAATGTTTTGTACTTTGCCTAAAAAAAAATTAGCATTTTGCATAATGCTTAGGCATTTTGCAAAATACCTGAATTATCCATATTGAAGGTAACATATATATTCATTATATTTACTTGCAAATATTGTTATTAATTGAGTATACGAGTATTGAATTAAATTACTATTGATTTCATATGTCATTAATCATCTTCATAAAATATCTATAAATAGTATGTATAAATATTAAATGAATGCTACTAAAAATTTCCTAATTAAACATTTTGAGTAGTAAAAACTATTTAGAAACAATATTTCACTAACAAATTATTCTTTTTTTTTGTATTACAACGTAGTATAATTAAAATGGTTGGTACGTTAAGACCAAATTATCTTTTGACCCATTCACAGGAACATGATAACGTTAGGAAGTCAAAGAATGAGATATAAATGGAGATATATTACTTTAAATTATGATTCCAAAACGACAAATAAAAATTGTGGGCGTAAAACAACTTACGGATCATTGAACAAAATGTTACTATTCTTCTGTTACCGATAAAAACACATACACACATGCACAATATACAAAACTATTATTTGTATCTTATCTTTTGTCGGCCATTGAACAAATATAACGTTGGACAGAAGAAATAAGAAGATAACCAACTATAAAAAAAAATGCTGGACCTACTTTATACTCAACATATTTTTTCGTATAAATAGTTAGATTGAAATAACTTCTCTAGACATAAAATTACTCAACTCAAGAATTTGTAATAAACTAATAAATATTTTAAAACAAATATTAAAAAAAATAATACAGTAATTATAACAAAAACAGTAAATTCGAAAAATTAACCAAAATTTTAAATTTTAATAACAATTAAATTATTTAAATTAGGTAAATTACAAGATATTTTAATACTAAAAACTTTTTTGTGAATAAATATAACAACTTGATAACATGATAATGGTTAAAAATTTAAAACTATTTAGAATTTTTTAAAACCTATTATTTCAACCATATTATACAATTTTTTTTTTTATAGAAAACTTAAATATGAAACCAACAATATAAACTATTTAATAATATTAACATAATATAATATATGCTCTGACAGATTCTGACACTATATGCATAATTTATGTGATATAAAATCAACCAATAGTCTCGATTGTCGGCCTTTATAGATAAACTATTTTCACAGTAGATGTTGGTAAATATTTAAGAGACATTAGTTTCTCGAATGTTACATAAATGTTTGGTCGCTCTATTTTTAGTACTGTATAATTGTGTTAATAAGCTAGGTATTCTAACGTCATTGTAATACCCAGACCCCATTGTAGATAGTAATAAATAACACAGTTTATTTTTATCGTTTTGTGGATCCTCTCAGCCTATATATAATTGGATATACGAATATTTAATATATTTATGGAATAATGTTTTATTTTTTCATCCTTTTTTGGCACTCTTTTAACAAAATAAAAAACGAAATTTATCTGAATACATCATTAAGTAGTAATATAACAACATACATATAATAGTAGCTGACCCGGCACACGTTGTTTTGCCAAAAAAATTTTTTTAAAAATTAAATGGACCCGGCGAACTTAACGCATTCAGATAAACTTTAGAGTGATAATGAAACATATAGTTCAAGAATTTATTTATTGATTTATTTGAATTGAAACAGAAATAAGTCGAGTGCAATATGATAAACAATGTTTTTCGTTTTGTTTTCTGGCACAAAAACTTACAACGAAGACGGTTTGCCGTTGACACGCGAACTGGCAACGTACAGCTGACCATGCGAAAATCATAAAAATTCTAAATTGACCCCACAGACTTCCAACGATTGGCCTTGCGATTTATTGATTGTCATTGCAAAAGCCAATCGAACGGGAAACTGAATCCGCTTGAATTAAAATGGAAGATCTGTTGGAATGATCGGAATTCGTGAAATAAGGACGTCCTCTTCTTTTAATTTGTCTTTGATGATTGTTGCTTGTATAACATTGTTCATCAGTTTCTTGACGGAAAATCGCGTACCATTAAACAATTTAGGATGATTTAGATTCCGCAACATAATAATGATCGATCCCACCTTTAGCTGTAAATTATGCGGCGGAGTTCCTGGCACATCAAGCGAGTTCAAAAATTCCGTCGGATAGTTGGTCGCTTTATTTTCGTCGGTCACGCTGTCAACGAATTTGTACGAACGCAATTCTCTATCTAGCGATTTTACTTCGAATAATATAATCCAAGCTATCGACGTCCTTATTCTTCGCTGCTAGTATTGCCCTTTCACTTATCCAATCAAGACATTTATAATTGTTTTCAATGCTTTGGGACACTTTTGTAATGAATTTCTCCTTCGACGATGTGAACTCACAAAAATTTTCCGGGAACGATATTAATCCAGTCGAAATATCAACCAGAATTTGGCCATTGCCAAGCGCCAGCACTTGTCTCGAGAATTCAGCACCCATGGGTGGTTCTGCAACGCAACTCTCATGTTCGTGGTCAATTTCAACTTCTTGATATGCCGCCACAAAAATGACGATTTCAGGCATGCATTAAGTACATCGGCAGCAGTAGATTTCGAGAGGACGAGAAATGTTTGACGAAAATCTCCGGAGAGCAATATCGTTGCACCACCAAATCGTCTCGAATCATCTCATAAATCCTTCATCGTTCGGTCAACTGCCTCCAAAGCTAGTTTATGCGCCATCGTGCATTCATCCCAAATGAGGATTTTGCTTTCTCACATCAATTTCACTATCGCTGAATTCTTGGTCGTTGTGCACGTAGGATTGTCAACCGTGAGAAGATTCATTGTAGCTTCAAAGCGGAATGTGCAGTTTGACAGCCTTCCATCAATGCGGCAGCAATGCCAGAGGATGCAAAAGCCAATGCAATTTGAGATCTTGACCGAATTGTTGCCAGAATCAACGAAATTACGAACGTTTTGCCTGTCCACCAGGAGCATCGAAAAAGTAAATACCTCCCGTTCCATCATCAACAACCTTCATCAGCGAATCATATACATTTTTCTGCTCGGCATTCAACAGCGGCACATTTGTTCGGACTCTCAGCCAGATGGTCTAGATCATAGAATTTCTCCCGCTACAATTCACGATTAAATGCATCGTGCGTCAAACGATTTGGCGCTGGCAATCCCAATGTTAACAACAGACTGTCATACATGAGCACGCACATGTCTTCAATCAGAACTAATGCTTCGTTACGCATCTCGTCGTTAATTTCAAGATCAAAATTCAAAGTTGTCGTGTAAACTCTGTGCAAAATATCGTCAGCCATCTCATCTTTGTATTTCTCCCACAATGCAGTAGGGTTCGATGGATGACATGTGGCTATAATGATAACAAACAACATACGAATTTGATTCGCTGAAGCAGAAACAGTTGCATCGGCGAATGTTGAGTTCCAATGTGTATCGTTTTCGAATAAATTAAAACGTTGGCAAGCCTCCCGAAAAGTGACGCACAGCAAACCATTCACAGTACGCAGGAAATTGAAAGATGTCGGGCCAACAACGGAAAATGGAAAATGAAATCGTAATAATTGAATAATCATATTTCATATAGATAAAACCTAAATTTTATTTCTACTATCGACTATTGCGTTCTGTGTAAGGAAAGGCTATTTACAACTCGTATAAATAAAATCGAACGGAATAAAAACGATCTGAAAATTATCACTTTACAAAATTTAAACTTAACTTTATATACCTAGTGAAACATAATATTAATACCTAATATTCAATACACGACATATTTCTCCATGTTGATCCATTTTTTTGGTGTTGGCCGGGAGCCCCATTTTAACGATTAATTATGTTATATAGATAATTTTATAAGCTAAAACTTGTTGTAGCTTTTTCGATTCGAAAAAACATTCCGGAACTCAAAATATCAATCATCAAAAAAAAGTTTAAAAAAAATTTAAAAAGTTTTAAAAAAAGGGTTTTTCCAAATTTTTTTTTTAACAAAAAACCTTCTCTTGGCAATTACGAACGATTAAAAAAAAAATTTGAGCCAAATTGGGCTAGCCGTTCTCAATTGATGAATTGTTATATATTTTTGGTACCATTTTTATATAATAGATATATTTTGGTAAATAATTGAAATATTGTCATCATACTATAACAATTTTAAGCAGCGGAGTTGTACGAAACATTATGATAACTTAAAATTACGAATACAATTTATGTGAGAGTAAAATCGATCAAATCATGTATTTTCATAATTTAAAATTGTTAAAACCACAGCAACATTTCTATCTTCTTTCTATTTAAATAAAATACAAGGAAGAATAATTTTTGCTAGAATATCTTAATATTTTAATTACATTTCCTTAGTAAAATATGTTTTAAATATTATTATAACTATAAAGTTTTAAAAATGTTACAATACATGGCTAATAAAGATAAGTAAATTACATATCTACCAACAAACGTTTAAAACGTGAAATAATCAAGAGAAAAGGGATTAAAAAAAATAATATAGGAAGTAAGTTTCATTTGTGTGGGAACATAATCGATCGAAAAATATATAAATTTTTTTTTAAAAACAAACAAAGGATAATAACAGGAATATAATCGATTTCGAATTTCTGTGTAATAAATATTTAAGAGTTTGTCATAAAAATAAATGAAAATTAACTATACACATAGACTGCATTATAATTGTATACAGATAACTAAAAACGTCCAAATGGAATATAAGGCATAATCCAATAAGTATTTTTATATAATGTACTATATACCTAGTATATAATAAGGTAGAGTAAATGATTATAAATGTTGACAGGATATCCTCTAAGACATCATAATCTTGCAGTGTGTGAGTTGTTGGCCTCATTGCTGCATCAGTTTCCCAAATATATCATTTTGCACAACATTTGCAACAAGCTGTGCAATTTCACACTGTATATAGACGTTAATTCCATGACCCAATTCTCCGAGCTAGCGAAACCAAATATGTTCATAATAATAATATATCATTGTGACCAAGTGGAAAATTGTATTTAAATTTTGAAAAATAATATTTAATAATATTTTGTTTTTATCATATTACTACGAATAAAATTACTTGCTGTAGTCCCTACATCACACCGTACACATTTTACCAGTACTACACGACCAAGAGTGCAGCTTAAACCATTTATATTTTGACGTTTTTCATGTGATTGTTTGCCGAACGTGTCTGAAAGGCTTAAATGTATTGATAGGGAAGGAGGGTGCAGCAGTAATGAAGCTCGGACTTTGATTATCGTCAGGTAATCCGGGAGCTTTCCACCACACGTTCCTGTATCACTCCCCCAATAAATCAACCATATAATTCGTGTTTGCCTACCAGCGTTGGCACAATCCCTTCTACAATAAACACCCACCAATAATTTCCTCCTGTCCACTAACATTGCTCATTATGCAAATCCCGTATCAAAAGCACTATAATATTGGTAACCACAGGCGCAACTCTGAATCAAAATGTTCTAAATCTGTTTATTACACCTCGTAGAACAAATTTACCAGACAAATGTATACTTTGCATAAATTATATCAAGTCTTAATGTAGAATCGCTCTAATTATGTTTAATATCTAAAGGTTGTATCGACATGATTGTGAAGGCAATATATAGAAGACAAAAATAAGTTTCTAGATATTAATAAATACACAAATTTACCAAAAATAAAATTATTTTAATTATTGCTCGTAATTAATAAAGTCAGCAATTAGTTTCTAAAAAGTATATATTCTACAATATCTAAAGCTAAAAATATAATTTGATAAAAAAATACTCGTATTAAGTAGGCTTACATTTTAAATTAAGTTGACTGAACTACATCAAAATTACAAATATTGTTTTTCAACCAACTAGTTTCATTATACGTTTTAACTCATTAATATTTTACAATAAACACTATACAGCACACAATTATAATGAATATTGGGCGTTTCATAAAGAAGAATATATAATTTTCTATAATTTCACCAATTCAATAACAAAATTCTACATTATTCATGAACTGACTCATACTAAATTGAAATTGGAATGAAAAAGTCCAAAACAGATGAGTAGAAATATTTAAAGAAAATAGTCATCCAAATAATAAATATGTACCTATAAATAATAAACTAAATGTGTTATTATTTAATTTATAAAATATAATAAAAATAATTAACTGTTTCATTAAAAGAATAAATAAATTTTAAAAATATTTCAAATAATTCAATAAAACTAACTTTGTATATCTTTCAGTTTATTGTGTAATCTATTACTATTTAATTAACTGTATAATTAGTTATTGAACTAAAAATTTAACAACTTAGTCAATATTATTAAAATTAGATAATAGGTATTGGGTTTAATTGTTATAAATACTATTCAACTTATTTCAACATTTTTAAAATATACAATTATTATGATACACTAATACGAGTATATCTACATTTTAACGATTAACGATTAACTCACTCAATTACGATATATGCCATATTTGATTTCCGGAAGATTTTTTTTGTTTTTTATACGGGTGAGCGCGTTATAGGACTCAAAAGATAAAACAAGTTTGAAGCTCTAAATTAAACGTTCAATATCCCTAAGGTTACTAAATTGATGAACAAACGCAGAAACTATATTCAAAAGATACAGTGCCTGAGGTGATACTTTGTACAAAAAAAATAAAAATAAAAATATTGTAATGTAAATCATGTATAGTTTTCGTACATATCGCTATTTGTTTGCAATATTGTAATCATGATCAACGTGTAAAACAAGGAATTCTATGCTTTAAACCTTTGTCATATATAACATAAAATATACACTAAGTAAGTATTTAAATACAGTATAAACAGAATTATATTTTTTGAGTAATAGTAGATGTAGATTGAATGTTGTGATTAAAAATTATAATAGTAGATATATTTAAAGTTTATAAAATATATACTTACGGTTGTTGCACAGCGTGCTGTCTGATAGCATTAGTTAAGTGTACGGGTGGTCGGACTACAGTAGTGGCCGGTGAGAATCGTCGTTCAGCGGTTGTAAGCCCGTAAATTTCGTCTTCTTCGCGATCACTCAAACAGCTAGACGGCTGTAAAAAATAAAATACATAAAAATAAAAAATAAGTATAAAAACCTCACCGTTACATAGATTTTCGTAACACGTACGTACATCATCGCCGGAATAGACAAGTTTCTCAATCAACACTGAATATAAAAGCTGAAGTTACCCTTACCCTCATCATTCCTCTTTCTCTCTCTCGCCCGTCTTACCTTACTCTACGTGCGCTACTGTTTTCTCAATTCCTTTGAACATCTGTCTAATCCCTAAGGGATCCCACTCACTTAACAACAACTGCATTCAAAGGAACCTAGAACGACTGATTGAAATTGTCGCTAGTTACTGATACGTTTATGTACGCTTACAATAAAACAATTTTACTTTTATTTGCAAATGTATTTTAACATAAGCCGGCTATGATTTATTAAATGCTTCAATAGCATACACAATAACATATGTTCGATGATTACATTTTCGTTCATATAAAGATAGAATTTATTAGTTCTATATGTGTACTAGTAAAATTGTAAAAACCTCTGCATTTAAAACAGCAAATATGAAGTATTTAATGTTTAATAGGATAATAAAAATTATGATTTTTTTAAATATACTCAAATATACTCACAGAATATTTTCCGGGCGCATACAAGTGATGAGAGTATAGATTTCCGCCCAGGTTGCATGGCGACCGGGATGGCGACGAAGGTGCTAGTAAAGTGATCCGAGGTGATAATTCAGCCCACTCGGCGGCCCTAAGTTCGTCCAGGTACTCCAAAATGTCTCGATAGTGGGTGTTATACAAATCCGCGTATCGAGATGCTAAACCTTCCAAATAACCTCGTTCGCCATTCTGTAAAAAAAAAAAAAAAAATGTATGAAAAAGTCATTAAAAATAACCGTCACTGCGGGCCGAGGGTGAATGTTAAATGTTTTCTTAGAAGAGGGATATAAATGGGGAGGCGTAGATAAATTTGCTCTCTTCTTACGACATATACATATTAGTATAAATTAGTATTAAATGAACTGGATAGAAATTTCCAATATTACCGTAAACTCAAGGGTTCTCAATTTTCCGCGCAATATTTATTTTTCTGCATTTCTTCTAGGGTATTAGAGGGTGATTCTTTTAACTGTCAAATTTTGTTATAAAAATCATAATTTTCTGGACTGACAACAGAAAAAATTAAGTTGATATAATAAAACAAAGAAGTATCAAGATCGATTTATTAGCTTGTTAGTACTCGAGACAATACTGATTTAATTGTTTTTTCTAATGATTTACGAGAACATAGGGACCATTTTGTCCGAATTGAACCACAATATAAACTGATTATACAATGTATACTATATTTATCTAAATCAAATACATATAATACATTAAAATTAGGTCTTTTATATGAGTGAAATACGAAATAAATAAGAAATAAATAATAAAGCAAAAAATATTAAGTTTCAGTGTACCGCTTTGTATGGTCACAAATTAAACTAATTTTCTTTAAAATCTGAAAATTAATTTTTTACCTAATTATACCTCTTAATAAGATTTTTTAGAATTATTTTGTTTTATAAATATTATAAAGCTATAGTTATCACGATCTTTAAAAAATAAAATTCCATTGTTAATAATATATAATATATATATATTAATTAACATACGTGATTGATGAGAAAAACATTACATAACTATATAACAATTCACATTCGAGATAACTAACGTTTATTTTATAAATGAAAACAAATACATTACTTACTCATCGTAATATTTAAACCTTTTACAAATGCATATGAATATAAATATGAATTTGTAGTATTTTATATGTATGTGTATTGAACATATTTATTTCAATAAAACATTTAACTTGAAAGACTGAGAAAATAGCCTATGAGATGCAAGATGAACATTTTTGATACAAGTTATACAATACATTATGCAAAGAAATATTTATAAAATATACAAACATATTGCAACTATATACAGTGTATTAATATATATGAAGTAAACAAGAAAAAGTGGAAAAAAATAAATAGAGCATAAAATATCACGTTTGATATTGTTTAGTAATCCTGTGGGAAACACCTTTCATGAAATATCAAACCAACATAAACAACGTAGAATACTACGTTTTGGTATAGCTAATACCGGAAAATAAGAATCCACAATAGCCTACCTTGTAAGTACACACACACACACCCACATACAATATGTAAAAACAATATCATAAATGCACATAATAAGATTTAGTACAAGAAACTCGCCTATATATAATAAAAAGCGCATTCATAAAATGTGAGGGTGTATATGAGTAACAAATTTTCACTAAAATCCAATAATAGTATAAGTTCAAAAATATTACCTTCTATACTGTTACTGAACATTGTTTGAAAAAAAATATTTTAGAAGATTTATTCAACTTTTCAGTTATGTAAACTTTATAAATATTGCAGTGGCAAAGTTTATAGGTATAATCCTTAGCAGCAATAGCACACGTCTGTCCGTCTGTCAATACTTTAGACTTAACGTCATCGTATAATCCCTGCTGAGAATATAGCGCACTATCTCCTAGTAACCAGGAAAGATCATTCCGAGGGTATATCCGGTTATTATATTCGTAGGCATAAGAGGAAGGTAAGAGGGTTACGATTATTATTCCTCGACAGCAGAAATGGTTGGCTGACAGAAGGGAAAGATACGTCGTTGTCGTGCCGCTGCTGTAAGAATGGGAAAAAATGACTTTCCACCCGGGGACCTGACATCTATGTGAAAAATTTCCGTTTATAATGTTCTGCCAAGACGTCAATTTTTCATGCGGCAAAACCAAGGCGAACAAGGAGATAAAAAGTTCAAAAGCTCAAATGATTATTCGCAGTAAAAATTGCCACCCCTGCGGTTATGTTTTCTTATACACAACCAGCGCTAGTCAGTGAACATGTCGTGGCTAAGAAACTTTTGTCGTTGATATTGTTTTATTTATATTCACGTTTAACCGGGAAAAAGGTAAAATACATCATTATAAGTCAACATTTTGCATCGCTGTTTCAAATGTTACGACAAAATAATGATATCAATATAAACACAGGGCCATTTGTATTTTGAAACCATTTCTAGTTTTTCAATAAAATAAACTAAATGTTATTTTATAACAACAGACAAAACTATAAGGTCGTCTCATCTTAAAATATATAGTGATAGAAACAAATTTTTCAATTATAACCGAATAAACTAAATTACATAACTCAAAAATATTCTCATATTTATATAAAAATATTTTAACAAATTAATACTTAAATTTAATTTATGTTAAAAGCTGAATGCATAATTGTATTAACAGATTATTACCCTGTTGGTTTTTTAAGATTATTTTACTCAGCAAAATTTAAGTAATAACGGTTAAATTAAAAGTATTTTATATTTGAAACTGTATAACTTATGAATTATATAATGCATTTTATAATTTTAATATTGAAACTAAAAACATACAAAAATTAGACCGTAATTAATTATATTAGGTACACAATTTACGATATAGATATATATGATATAAAATACTTTTGATTTAGTTATAACTAACCCAATATAAATATAACTTAGGTATCAATAATATAATTATCAATATAAAAATACATAATAACAGATAAAATAATATACCATCAGTTAAAAAAGAATTTCACTTCAAATGTTTTTTATAATAATTGTAATAATTATAATGAACTATAACAGATTGCAATAAGTTCAATCTCAGAATATTCAAAAAAATACATATTTTGTTTTAATGTAATTATATTATATAATGCATCATATTTTATAATAAACCTAAATTGAACTCGCATTTTATTTGGCAAACAAATAATGACTTGATTTATTATAACTATCTTTGTTTATCATGCAACGTAGAACATTTATTTTTCATATACTGATAACTGGAAATTTTAAAATAACAGTCAATAAATGTATACAATATAAAATAGAGTAATTGTATAAAAAAATTTATATTTTTCCTTTAGAATTTTTACGTATTTTATTTTATAACTATTATTTAAAATAAACTATAAAATTTAAAATTTGATAATAAATCACAACTGTCATCTTTAAACTGTTGTAACTAGTTAATTTATCATATCACAATTCATTCACAGTAGAGTATTCATTAATAAAAAAATTATCTATCTTATGTGGAAACAAAAAGATAATATATGTACAGAATGTGATTTTTATTGAATATATAATTTATTAACAAATATTAAATAATTAAAAATAAAACAATTAATCAAAATAAATAGTAGGTATAAATATTTTCATGGATCAACTACACAATCAATCTCAGACGAGATTTAAGACTTAAAAATAAATTAATCGAAAATAAAATGTTTATTTCAATCCATCAATGCGCGAAACAATTAGTATATGATAAATAGTCCCTACTAGTTATTTATTAATGTTGACGTCTTTAGAATTTGGCTTGAACTTTTAAGTAAAAATAAAATATTTCTCCATTTAATAATATTAACACAATGACTAATGTTCCTTTTTTTTAATACACGGGTGAATCGGGAAAAAAATGTCAGAAAAATCTGAACCGAGTGCAACATATTGTACCTATTAACAAGCAACAACAAAAATAAACATAAATCCGCACTGTTTCCGGAAAAATAGGGCTCTTACTCGAAAAAGAAAGAAGAGAGAAGGGGGAGCTGCTGAAATTAAGTGGATATTTTCAGTCTGGCGGCAATAAACGGCGTCGACAGCGACTTTCAACATGCAGTCATCAGCACAAAAGTTTTTAGAAGCCCGAAGTTCGGACCGGAGTTTATCCACCGCTCGTCGCCGATATTAACTTGAGTTCTAGTCCATACAAACATAGGGAGAAACAAGGTTGGAACAAGAATCCCATTAAAAGTTGTAATAACACCCTCACCGAATAACAAAGCTGTACCATGTATAGTTTAGATACGTCTTTCATTTGCCCTATTCTTAATAACAATAAAAAAATGTCTGTTATATAAAAAACAATAAACACAAATAAAACCTGAAGTACTAAAGTCTTAAAATAAATTTTACACCGACAACGTTTTATTTGTTTTGGCGATTTTAAAATTGTGCTTTAACACTGAACATTTTTAGATAATAAATTATTTCTAAAGGTACAACTTTTTATATTTAGGATAAATATAGCCAGAGATACAAATTACACTTAGATATCATGCATAATATAATAATTTATGATGAAACATTTTAATATTTTACTTTTTAAATAAACACGAAACCACAATTTTTCTTATTCTTGGAAATTTTTGTAAAAATATTTTTCTATTTATACTTGAAACAACGACCATCTATTATCAACCACAAATTATTTACCGAAATGCAACTTTTAAGCACTTGAGCAATCTAAAAAATGTTCAAGAAAAATAGGAATTCATCATTATTGTAGATCCACCAGTAGGATATAATTTCTTGGTTCAGGTTGAAATATAACATTAATCAATTTCATGTATGAATTAATTATATCAATAATGGCTTTAATCATTAATATAATAGTTTAATTGCTTATAATATACAGAAGAATAAAAAGATTGGTGTTCATTAGAGAAACGCAAAAAATTTAATATTTGTTTGACTGCCAATGGATAAAACGTTTTAAAATTCAGTATCGCGAACTATATGGTCAAGCGACCCAGCTGCCCTTTTCTTTTATGTTCGTAAAATGAAAAATAGTAAAGGACTTCTATTTGTATAAGAAAAAAAATATTTTAATCTTTTGAAAAACTTAAAAACACGAGTGGATTTATCTGTGAAATCTGCCAAAGTACTGCGGTGAAAAAAAAATATAAAAAACGTGTTTACTATGGCGTTACTAAGTTTACTCAATCTGAATCGATTTTTAAAAATAAAATATTAAACCATAAGCATGTCTTATATTTTAAGGTCCGATAGGTCGTAGAGAAATTATTTCATGATTTTATTCAATTATAAAAAATGTAGATCATTTATAGTGTACTATAATTAGTACAACAAATAATTATCGACGAAAAAAAATATCACAAAATGTATTTGAAATCATTTATAAATTAATTAATATACAAACTCACAAAGTATTGTATTAAGTGATTGTAGTTCATATAAGTATATTTTTTTTTAACGATTATAGTTATAATAAAAATATATAACCCAGAGTTAGATATAAGAAGAGTTACACCATTCCCGTGTTAATGTAAGCTAAAAAATAACGAAAAATAGGGAGAGACAGTTTTGTTGTTTTTCAAGTTGACAAATATCAAATTCATGACTGGAAGAACAATCGAAATTCAGTATATAAGGGAGGACACATCACATCGTTTATAAATCGGGTTGTCGTCCGACAGGTCACGTTCCATAGTACATTTTCTTACGTTTTCACTGCTGCTATATAATTGCTCTGTTGCTGGACACACCTAAGGACAAAACTTTCGAACTGGTTTTAGGACTTATGGGCGTAACTTGGAAATTTATTAGGGAGGGAGGGCGGGCAAAAATATAATTACATATCTAATGAAAAAAGTGTCCAAGGGTAAACGCCACTTTAATACCTATATATTATTATATAAAATTATTCATTTTCTAACATTATATTAGATAAGCGAAAATTTAAAATTAAGATTTAAAAAAAAAAAAATGTTATAGTAATAGCTATAACAAGCTGTTTTGTACTTATTTTTAAACAAAGTATGTAAAATATCAGAGGGGGCACTGCCCCTCCTAATTTTTTTCTAGGGGGCAATTTCCCCCCTTGACCCCCCAGTTTACGCCTATGTCGGGACTGGTACATTATTTTTCAGATTCAAAATATTATAATAATGAATTTTGTGCAATTATACTGAACATATACAACACAGCGGTACTAAGTAAATTATTGTTTAAAACTAAAAATAACAACATACACGCCAATATAAAAAATTAATGCCACTATTGTAAAACTAAAAATTAACAAAATCTAATGGGATTGTCGAGTCAGAACGGTTAAATAATTGTAAAGCAAGTCTTTCATGAATGATGAAACCACAAAAAGGAAAGAAAAATAATCCTTTATAATTTTTAATAGAATTACGCGCGGATTAGGACTGTACGATTATTTTTTCCCTGGAATAATCGAATAATTGTTTATTGATAGAATAATCGATTAATAATCAAATGATTGTTTATTTATAGAATAATCGACTTATAATCGAATAATCTTACTATTGATTTATTTAATAATAGTAATAATGAAATAATTATTCTGATTTAAAAGTTTTATTAAATAAGAAAAATATAAAAAACTAGCTGACCCGACAAACGTTGTTTTGTCATATAAATTATTTCTAGAGAATATTTTGCTAGAAAAAAATAACTAATTAAATATAGGCATGTAAGAATGTGGGTAAGGATAAGGATGTAAGGAAGATATATGGCGTGCTATGAATGGTAACGAAATATAAAAATGAAAAAACATCAAACATTTATTTTTTTAATAATTTATTAAAATTGATCCATTAAAATAATATACATCGCTAATTATGACAATATAAGTAAAAAACAATATCTATCCCTTAATGCAACAGAATGTACAATATTTTTTGTAATCCCATCTTTCGCAAACACAAACTGGATGGCTCGAGAGCACACCACGTATAATTATCCGTGTGAAAAATATGATGTGCTCAAATCTAAGTTACAGACATTGTTTGGCTTTGAAACTTATTGATAGTCATTGCAAATGCCAATCTAATTGGAAATTTAAAGTGTTTAAATTGTATTGGCACATTTGTGGGTATAATAGAGATTCGCGATAATAATATATTTTCACCTCGGAATTTGCCATTTAAAATTATGGCTTCGATAACATTTTTCATTAATTTTTTAACAACTTATCGCGTGTCGTTGTACAACCGTGGTAGGTCAAATTATGAAGCAAAATAACCGAAGAACAAACCTTCAATTGTAAATTATGCGGTGGCATGCCTGGTAAGTCCAATGAGTTTAAAAACTCTGTTAGATAATTTACAGCTTCAGTAGCATAGCAAACTATATCTTTAGATTTGTATGACACCATGTCTTCTGGTAATAAATGTTTATCTTGAGATTCAATTCGTTGACATCCACATTTTTTACTACTAAAATTGCCCTTTCTGCCAGCCACTCATGATTTATGTATTGTCTGTGTACATTGGAAAATATCTAGTCAATGAGAGCATCTTGCGAATAAATGATAGTGCAGAAATCGGTCGGTAATTTTATACATTCCGTTTTATCTGTAGTAACTTTCCCATCTCCAATATCTAACAATTGTTTTGAGAATCTTCTGCACGCAGCTTTTTTTGATTAAATCGCAAGTATCAAAATCGTTCGCTCTCTGTCTTTACATACATTTCGACCATGAATTGTTGACGAAGCTCATGATATCGTAGAATAATTTTGTCTTGATCTCGTTGAACCTGTTGCGGGATCTTTTTTTGTTTAATATTTATGCAATAACCGTCATTTACTACCAAAAATAAAATTAATAGTTTTTAAATAGTTTTTTTTATAGTTTTTTAATAGTTTTTTAATAGTTTTATTTAATAATTCATTTTCAATTGTGCAGTTATCGACCGGGTCAAAAAGGGCTATTTTTAGGGTTTTTCCAGCAATAATTCTAATTTTTCTCGCCGTAAAAACCATCCTTGAACTTCAACGAACATTTGAAAAAAAGATTTGGCCAAATTGGTCCAGGCGTTGTTGAGTTATGCGCTTACCAACACATTTTGCGATTCATTTTTATATTATAGATAAAATAACATCATCTAATGTACAAAAAAAAAACTGTTTACCTAAAAATTCAGTTTTGAGTCTTGACTTAAAATTAATATTATACATATTTAAAACGCTGGTTTTGTTATACAATCTTTATTCGCGGATAGAAAAATTAGCTGGCTTTCATGTTCATTAGTTACCAACGATCTATGGTCAGTTAATACACAGCCACCTTTACTAAAAATACATCATCGTGGCAGGTCGCCTTCATCGACGGTTTCCAGAAAAAGAATAACCATTGTTAAAAATAAAAGAAAACAAAATTCCAATACACCTTTTAAATGAAGACATTTCATTGAATAACGACAGATTAAAACGAATATACTACATATAGCAAAGATTAAAATAAATCGAAAATAGCCATGTTTTTCATTATAATTAATTTAATAATAAACTTTTTCTTTGATTATTCAATTATTCAATTATTCGATTATTTTCGGATATTTTTATTAATAAACGAATAATCGATATAAATCGATTATTTGATTATTTTAATATTGTTAAAAATAACTGATTAATGGAATAATCGATTAAAATATTCGATAAATACAATTAATCGCATAAAAATTCATCGTCAGGTATACACAAAGTAAATAAAATAAAGAAGTGAATAAATATGATAAAATAAAGGAAAAAATACATTGAAAAAAATTATTTGTTATACACAGAGATAATTTTATTTTATAGGAGAAATTATTTAAAATTAGTTCTTATTAGATATAGTTGTGTTAAAAAATATAAATGCTTTGTTTATTATTATTTGTTATTATATACTATGTGTTGATATAAAATATTATTTTTAAAGTCAGTTTATACATTCAAAATATTAATAAAATTATTTTTCTTGATTTCATTGTATATGTGTAACTCTTATAAAACTGAATGAATGTAAATGTTATTTTGGGTATTTAAAATTACTTAATCTGAATATTTACAATAATTCTGTTTTATAAAAGTTGCACACGCACAATGAAATAAAATATAATAATTTAATTAATATTTTAAATGAACAAGCCGATTTTAAAAATATTTTATATCAACACATATTAGATAATAATAAATAATAATAACCAAAGTATTTATATTTCTTAACATATTTTTCTAATAAGAAATAATTTTTATAATTTCTCCTATTTAATTATTTTCAATTGATAATCTTTATGCATAACGACTAATTTTTTTCAATGTAATCCTTCCTTAATTTTTTCATATTCAATCAAGATTTTATTGACTTTGTATAGGTATATCTGGCGATGAATTTTTTAATCTAAATAGGTGACCCTTTATAAATATAATAATACTCCAGACTACGCTTTTATTTATTTATTTCTAAATATAAACTATTTGTTTATTTATTTTTATAACTATGCCTAAAATATATTTTACGAAATTTTACCAACAAAATAAAAACATCAATTTTTGATTACATCAAAATAACCAACACAAATGATACAATGCTGAAACTAAAAGTATTAAATAAAATTATTTAAAAAAATTATAATACAACAAGTGCTAGCCTATTTTAATTTTGGATATACTCGTAGAATAATAATTATTGATAGTATTTCTTATTTGATGAATTTAACAATTATTTCCATAATTTATAAATACATAAAATGTAGAAAATGAAAATTTATAAATTTTAACTAATTAAGTATTCTTCTATAAACAAATACATTTTTTTCTTTTAGTATTATACAAAAATATTGTTATACTTACTAAGACACTAGTTCTACTATAATCATTTTAACATTTTATTTAGAACGCAACAAACTTAAAACTTAAAAGCCATTCTTATTAAAAATTTGTCAAACTGTTTTACAACTTTATTATTTATAGAAAATACAATGTTGTAACACTTTTTTATCTGTCGATCATTAAAATTATATTATTATAAGTAATATTTACATTATTAAATGTAATACTATTCTCAATATTGAACATTTATAAATTTATCAGTTTGTGGCTTAGGAATGCATCATAGACGTCATTAATACTTTAAAGCGTGCTCCGCACCATTTTTATCCCTCCGGAAGACCTTTTTTAAATTGAAAGGGCTTTGTACCGCAGAAAACCTTTATACAATAAATCAGAGAGCAATGGAAAATCCCTTTTACGATTCCCTAGCGACAAAAAATAGAAAAAATACCAAAGAACACTTAAAAAAAAAAAATAAATAAAAAAATACTCAAAAAACCGGGTGGTATCTTAAGCACGTATTTTTGGTTTCCCACGGGCTAGCTATGTCCAAGAAACGTTTAACAGTTTTTACTTTTTATCTAAATACACTAAATCAAAAATATAAAATATAATAAAGAATCGTTATCACTATAACTTATTATTTTTTTTTTTGGTTAGATAATGAAAGTTGATTTTAATGACTAATAACATTCAATCACCAACTTCTTTTACAAAATGATTAACAACCGTCTTTTAATTCATGTACAAATAACAACTAACAATAATATCAAAAAATATATAACATTTAATGCTGCTGTAATTTAGTTTAACGATTTTTACCAAAAATATTTTATACATTCATACAATTACACTACACATTTATAGATGTATGAACTAACAAAATTAAGTTTATAAAATAATTTTACTAATACTGGAAAAGTTTATAAAAATAAAAAACAAAAACCGATTCAATTTAAAGTTTATTGAAAATTTTTTTTGCTTAACATTGTTATTTATGCGTACAGTTAATAAAAGTTGATAGCAACATAGTAATAATATAAAATACTATAAGTATAGCATAAAAGAAACTTTATTTTTTAGCTGAGTACATGGATCTAACCTCGTTGTAAAAATGTATTATACATACACACGTTTCATTTTGATTTCGTTTGGTAAGGAGGAAGAAATCCGTGTTGACAAAACCGTTCAGAACTTTATTTGGAGGGTGTAATCAAGTTTGAAGAATTGGCGGTGGTGAGGTGGTAACACAAAGTTGAAAGGACAACTACAAGTGGATATAACGAAGTTAAATCAAATAAGATGACAACTATGGATCGAGACGATTCTAAATAAGATTTTTAAACTAATAAGTGAAGACAAACTAGAGCAAGTCGAAAGGATGTCCAATTGGTAGAAGGAAGAGAATAAGAAAGTCTAATGGAAAACAAGCAAGTGACTGAAAGAGAATAACTCAATCGCATTTGAATCAACCGATTTGCAAACCGATCATATAATATAGGTACTAGATATTTACTAGATTTAGATAGATATTCACCTATAAGATGGTTTGTGATTAGTTTCCTCAGTAAAAAAATTTAAAAAAATTTAAAAAAATAACATTTACAGTTGACACGTGTCAAATATATCTTTATTGAATGATAAATGTAATTGCTGAACACTTTTACTACCACTGAATTGTTAAATCTAGTAACCAAAATAAAGAAATATAATGAAAACAACTTGACCTTATACTTTCAAAACTATAAAAGATTATATATATTTGTTGTTCAATGATATAACTAATACTTAGAAATATAAATATGCATAGTAATGAAAACCGTGATCAAAAAGACACTTAATTCGTTAAAATTAATTGATGTTGTTTCATCATAGAAAAACATAAATACTTGTTACATGTTTGGATATGTTGGTCGTGAAATGTAGTACTTTTATTTGTCAAACATTTGTAAATTAAAAATTAAATTAAATTAATTTATATACTTAAAACACATTTAAGAGGACATATTTAGTAAAAGAATTTATAAGATTCAATTAAATCAACATTTTCTCCTGATAAAATGCATAGCTGTCCAAAAAATATCTAATAATATTCTTAATTATAAACGCAACCCAAAGATTCACTATGAATTAAAGCTAATTTTAAATGTCAAGAATGTGTATACTTCAAGTTTCATCAAATTTAATTTTAAAGTGAATTAACAATATAAAAACATTTATCAATTTTTGTAATACATTTAAATATCATTAATACTCGTATTTAATCTAATTCGTAAGCCAACACCTAAACAATAATAATATGTATTTACTGCCTAAACATGGTTGAAATTAAAAAATTGCAAACAATATAGACCAACCTCGTTATTATTATTAAATAGTTTTACAAACAATTCGGTGATCGTCTAATGACGACACCGACACATATATGTAATTTATACAAGTCATTTATCAGCACCAAATCAGTTATCGTGAACCCACATTAATTTTTCGACTACAAAAACGCCGTCATCGTGTTAGCCACCTACTAGTTCATTGTTACTTGGGCTATTTAAAATGTCCACACACGTACATATTTCTATTGTTGAGTTACACGTTATTTTAATATTGCCCTCCCATAATATTCAACGGATGAAGAGATAAAATGCCATTACTGTTGTTATCGTGACGACGTCTAAACAAACGACTTCTAATTTTTTAGTATCCAACCACCCCGCCGACTTTTAAAAAACCTTATTCAAAAAGCATGGTCCATGAATGTAAACATATACTGAAAAAAAAAAAAGTTTTGGGCCTTAAAATTGAATAAAAAGCAGTGTATGTTTCGATTACACGCACGTATACTTTACTATTGTTGGGATACTGCTAGTAAAAGCTTGGCGACTCCTGGGATTAATTTTTCAACTTTTACAACTTACTCACCCCCTTTTGTTGTACGTCACCGTAAACTCTGAATAATTGATCTTCCCAAACGATTTCGAATTTAAACGAGATGTAAGAAAAATTCACTGACGTAAAATGTTGTTCACGTTGTTTTTGGTAATTTTTGTTTTAACATATGCAGACAATATTATACAGTTAAAGTAGTCAAAAACCGACATTGTAATAGAAATACAAGAAGAGAATATAGAGTTTGTCTATTAAATATTATGAAAAACGAGCAGTTGCACTCTAGATCCCGCATAGAATGATATATTTTAAGTAGCCTGTATAATGATCATAGACCCTATGTTTTTACTATCAAGCTATAAAATAAACACATTTTATTATGACAATATACAAGATATATCTATTGTATTTAACTTATTTCATATATTTGTATCTATACTCGAAATAATCCCTAAGATATTATTGTAACAGTATGCCGATGAAAACGATTCTCTAGAGAAGGGAATACAACTCTATAAAGCCGGAAAACGGATATCCATGAGTTGAAAGTGGATGCACGAAAGTAAATCGAAAGTAATGAGTTTTTTCCACCAAACCATTGAACAGTAAAAAATATCTTTATCATGATGCACTAACCTAACCACAAGAATTTTTGAGCTAAAAAACTCTCAATAAATTATCTTTATTATTTTATTGAAACTGAATACGCCAACATAAAGTTCTAAACATTTTTTTAGACAAATAAACATGTTATTTTATTAAGATAAAAACGTAAGTTTAATTATTAAGACAATATATTTATGTTAAACAACTATATATAATGAATGTTTTGCACACATTTTCCAAAGCATAGATTTTTATAAAAATAGGTAGGTACAACAATATATATTTTACTGTAACATGTGTACATATAAAAATAGTTTAGTCCATTTTAACTATACTTAAATATAATTGGTATACAAATATATAATAATGAATGAAACACATAAAAAAATCAGGCAAAGGAAATTAATAAATTAATCATAAGTTACAGATGCGTACCAGGTACATATTCATGTTTACTCATTACGTAAAGAAACCTAAGTTGTTGGAAAGTAAATGCATCTTAAAAGGATGTTAAACCGAGTGGAAAAATTCCGTTCACATTCCAAATTCATTTGGGGTGGAGAACAATAAAATGAGTACCAGCACAATACGGGAAAGTGTAGTATAACGCCAAATTTCCCCAGAGGAAGCGGACCAACCAACGTGGTGGCGGAGTTCATTTTGTTCTTTAGGCATGTCGCTGTCACCGTTTTGTACAACATTAAAATAGTCTCTTCTCTCTTTTATACCAGAGTATTGTTTTAATAGTCGTAAATTCTATTACAGTGGCGACGGTGGTAGAGTGGACGGACAAGCGCAAAAGGGGTGTATGGACGGACAGACATGTCATCCTATCAACCTGTTCGTATATGTTCATATATAGGTGGACGATGCGCAGCACAAGCAAATGTTTGGGAAAGGGAAGCCTACGTTATTTATGTTGTTGGCCGACTTATCCTGTTTAATAAATTAACGGTCCGGACTTCCAGGATAACATGAGTATGATAACAAAAAGGAGGAAAGGAGCGGGTGGTTTCCCTTCGTTTCATCTAAGGGTCGTTGTATATCATTCACACAAAACCTCTACGCGTAAAAAGGGCATCTGGTGATAATGTAGTGTACATAGCCGCAGGAATGCGTGGAAATTATAAAACGAAGAAAAATGATAACGGCGAGCAACCTTTATTTTAAAGGACTTCTTAATTTTCAGTTTTTCATTCACCATTGTTGCCCAGGAATTTATGATTTGCTCTGGAGTGTTCATAAAAATGGATTTATTTTGAGCAAACGAACGGCGAGGGTCGTTTTGAACCCTCGATAATTTTCTAGTGAAGGAAAAAAATTATTGTATGTCACTCCACTGGTGTCTGGAAAATCGTTTAACAAGAACTTTTTGCAATAAAACCAATTAATTCTGCCCAGATTCCCGGCCGTTATTTTTCACCCAACGAATCCAATAAATTTAATTTTTTTTCCATTCCTGTTCGGCCAACGGGGTGTCAATGGAATTCGTAGTTTTTCATGCTTAATAAGCCGGATTAATGGACAAAGTTTTTCCCTCTCTTTTTCGTTACTTTTTAAAACAATATGTCTAGAGGATGGATGAAAAAATAATATTAAAACAGGATATTCAAACACTTCAAAAGATTCAAACGACATCTTTTTGGATCCCATTTTAATCTAAAAATGTCCGGTGTTTCATTGTCTCAAAACACAAAAATGAGACCTTTTTAGTGTAATGTCGATCCATTCAAAATTATAATGTTTTAGAGCACTAAAAAAAATGAATGAATGCTTTTTTCACTCAGAATCCCATTGAAAATGTGACGTCTCAAAAGCTATGTTTATACCTGTCTAGTTCATACGACATAATGGATTTTCTCAAATAAAACAGAAAAAATAATATATAAACCGATCCTCCAATTATGCGAGTGAAGCACATTGCGTCAGCAAACCCACAGCTGAATACTGATACCACAAAAGATAAACGCCGTTATGAATATTTGTTTAATACTTTTTTAACGCGCTAGCAGGTGTGCACCAGGCAAATCGTTGACTCGGTTGGATGGGTATAACCGTATGCACACCATAAGGTGTTCCAAAAACTTTTGCACAAGTGGCTTTTAACTATAGTACATTCTCAACTCCTCTATAATAATAATTTATAATTATACGCACCATAGCGATGTATTTAAATTTTCACACATATAGGGCTAGCCGAAACGAAGAGGTGGAGGAGATAAGGACACTCAGAATTACGTTTGGCTGAGTTTATATAAGTGTCATTAACTATTATCTATAGGGGGGAAACATTTCTTTTGATAAAAAGCACGCGCATTCACAATAACCACAGATATGCAACTTATAATATGTAATTTTGTTTTTATTGTATAAGGTTCAAAATTTAAACTCCATAGCATATTCGAATTAACATTTTTATTGAAAAATTCAATAAAAGACTATAATTCATTGACTATTTAGATATTTAAGTTAAAACTAAACTGTTTATTTAAAGTTATGCCAAATATACCTAGTATTATTGAAAAAAGATTCTCAGATATTTTAATATTTTTAAAATGTATTGATTAGATAATAATTATTTTATATATGTATTACAACGTAAATACTATTCATATCTATGATATTATGTGAATAGACAATCAATTAAATCAAATTAAAAATTTAATTAATTAATTTCTCATCTCAGTGGTACCAATTTGAAGAAAGATTCTGGAAATTTATCTATCATTATATTATTAATATCATTGGTAGAGTAGATATTTTAGCAGAATCATTAATGAATACAACCGAAGCCTTTTCAGATAGTGGTCCGACCTATGTAAGCATTGTATAATTAAATAATTAGTTTGTATATATTATTAACATTTATTAATTAATAAATATTTATAACAAATTTGTGTAAAAATATTTAGGGATTTCTCATAGAAGCAATGGCTAATGGTATAAAACAAGGCTTTCCATGAAATTTAGCTGTATGAATAGCAGCTATTGCTATGTCTGGGGAGGGGGGAGTCTTATGGTTCTAAGAAATGGAAAACATACTGGTGAACTAAAATATATGATAAAATCTATTGGAGTATCAAAAGTTGTAGCCATATATGCTCTAGAAAAAAGAGAAATGAGGTATATTTTTTAATGAGTTCGTTATTCATTTTATTCTTATATAATATATATCAATATTTTAACATAAATAATCCGATATAAAACACGAATAATATAAAAATATATTATATGTGTAATAATTTTTATATATCCATATAACAAAGATTTTAAATGAAATTCTTTAGTCTATAAATAAAGTCTCTAAATATCTAATGAAATAAGTTTATTTATTAAATAATACGATGAAATAGCATAATAAAAAAAAAAAACAGGAAAATTAACTAGTGCAGTTAAGTAGTAATTGTACTAAAATACATTACTGTATTTATAATATATTATTGTATTAAAATATTCATTTCTTTTTTAAATTCTAAAACATGGTTTAAACATATTATTTTTTCTAAAAAATTAACACTCCGAATAAATTATATTTTATAACAAAATAAATTTAGAAAAAATAATTTAACAAATATTTTTATACCAATCATACGAAAATAACACATGCCAAAATGACACATCATTAATATGATATATTATATTAATTTTATTTATAGATTTAGTAATTTAAATTTATTTCAAAATATTTAATTTAAAACGTTGTGTTTTAATAGTTTAACACAAATTAAAAAACCAATTATTATAATCCATTATTATTCCTTAAAATGTACATTTAACCGTACATTTAAAAATATGTATAAATATACATATTTATATATATATATACATATATACATATATAAAGTATACATATATATATATATAATGAATTTCATTTATTTTTTATATTTGCAATTGTATATTATTGTAAATTATGCGTTTTGAAACGAGGGTTGCTACTAATAAAAGAACAGTTTGCAAAATTTCCCAAAAGAAATATTACTACAGACTGCGGCACAGTAGCAAAAGACCCAATCGCAACTCACTCTACCCATTTCATAATCGTAATACCTTTTCAATTATATGCATAAGGGGTCGTCTTGATTAGCTACCATCAGTTGAGGACCTTTGTTCAGTTTTCTCGTTAGTCCATACTACCACGTCACTACCGAAATACATTAAGTGTACACATTTAATATATCTACATAAATATATGTACGTACAATTTGTTTTCGTCTACATACAAATTGATCATAGAGTAGTGGCGAAAGGCATTCGCTTTGTAAATAATGTAAATATCTGACATTTTACGTGACGAACGGCCATGTTAGTGGAGAATGACGGCGCTACAACACCAAGTGTTAGGATTAATTTTTACGATTCCCGTATGCACCAGGGTCAAATTTATCAGCAGACCCCCAGAATACTATCGTCGAATAATAATTTTGTTTCTGTTAGCTTTTGCTGCTACACTACTGCCACTACCGCCCTCATCCAATCTCCCCAGAGACCCTAAGCTGTCATTTGTGAAGTTTACGTGCCTAGAGTCGAAGATTAGTTTACTCGTGTGTAGTACAAATACAACCCTCACGTCATATTCCTCTTTTTCTTTTTTCTCTCTTTCCTTTTTTTTTCACTATCGAAGTCTAAAATTTGAAGGGATCTGCTAATTGGCCCTTCTATCAAGTTCAAAGTTGATTAACTATCATAGAAAAAAAATCAACATCTTTTGATGATACGTGTTCTAAATAAAAACTGCGTTATTTTTTATGTTATTCTTTAGAATTTTAGTCTTTTTGATTGTTAAAAATTCTACATTACAGCATATTTCATTACAAGAATCCTAACTAAAACTCAAATATCTATATCAATTTAGTTAAGCAGAAATTATATTCTGAATAATAATACAATTATTAAAAAAAATGTCACCTACATTTTAATTTAAAAAAGATATATTACGCTGTAAATGATACTTTAGGTAAAAACTATGTAAGTCTAGACATAATTTAAATATATTGAAATGTTCATTATGGACATGAAATAGCTATTTCTTTTTATAATTGTGTGAGATTTATTAGTGCTAAAATCCCGAGGTGAAATGTTTTACATTTATTAGTCTATTATGAAATTATAATTTTAAATTTATTAAATCAGCCTAAAGATACACGATTGTACTTCACTCGAAAAAATTCAGTCTTACGTCTAATTCTTTCTATATGATATTAATAAAATGTTAATTACCTTACCTAATTCAATGACTAACAATACCGTAAAATATCAAAGAGTTTTGCCGCAAACTATTATTACTTAAAATGACATAAAGGAGATGTAAATTAAATAAAAATATGTTTACAATTCTAAAACAATCATAATTTTTTAAATATGGCAATAACTTTTTTATCTGCTCGAGTGTGCTTTGTCTTCAAAGAAAAAATGAATTTCATAATACAGTCGTCTGGCAACCAACTCATGAGCCGAAAATCTACTAACAAAAGGCATATAACTACCATAAATAATTGTCCTATTCTTTATAAATATATTGTACAAACAAACCTTTATTTTAAGGATGCCCACTTCAAATCTTAAAAATGTATTTTAGTATAAGATATTATTAATTTATAATAAATTCGTTAAAGTTCTTAAGATACTAAATAAACTTTTAAATTAAAAATATAAAATTATCAATCTTATATAAATATCGGTTTTTATCCTTTGTACATACTCCAAAATATATCTGGAACTATACGAATGGAAAAAATGTCTTGGTTATTCAATCTAATAACATACTAAATCATATGAAATTATATTATAAAATACATATATAATATGTGTCATAAAAATATCAAGTTTCTATAATTTAACTACTTAAGCACAACAAATGAGATTTACAATTTTTGAATAGAACTTTAATTACTATTTATACACAAATTAGCTTAGTTTGTAACAGGGTTGGTATATACGCGTATAAAACGTTTTATACATGTAACATACGTCTAAAATTACTTATACTAAATGTATGTGTTTTGTTTTTAAAATGCACTATTAAAATTAAAAATTATTTCCTATTTCAGATATTAAACAAGATTTTTAATTTTTATGCTGGATAGAAATATATAAGGTAGTAAAAAATTATATATTTTATATAAATTATAAAAGTTATAAAAAAGTATTTTTGGTTGCAATATTCTTTTTTTGTTTTTCGAATAAGTAACTATGCAAATAGAAAATAATTATATATTGCTACACACACAGAATATAATACATGGTATACATCAGGGATGGACAACTTGCGGCCCGCGGGTCGCATCCGGCCCACGAGCTTTTTTCATCTGGCCCGTACTATACATTAAAATTACATCATATAATTTTAAAGTTTATTGTCGATACTTTGACTTATCGAAATAATAATTGTTATTTAGTATTAAACATCGTTAAATGTTTAAATGTCATATGCAGGGCTCATAACTTATAGCTCTAAAAAGTATTCATATAAACGCTTAAATATGCACTAAAAATACTAAAATATGCAAAAAAACGTTTGTATACAAAAATTATTATTTTATTATTATTATTTATTATATTATTATAGCTTCTATTATTAAAAAAAAAAAAAAAAAAATAGATACTGAATTCACGAAACGAACTAGCATGCATACAATACGAAAAATCGGAAACAACTGCAAAATGTTAATGAAAAATAATCAGTAAATAATCTGAGAATGATGATATCGGAATATCTAGATAATGATATTGGAATACCCGAATACCTAGAAACTATAAAAATAAAATACTACTGTACAAGCTACAATTATGTACAATTATAATAGTTTCCTTATCGATGGGATTACGAAGTTTCGGGCGTACACTAACTACGTCGCACGTCGCCTAAACTCGTATAGGTATATATAGTTTCTTCTGATATTATAAGTTATATAAGAAGAAAAATTAATTAACACGAATTAATTACTAATATGAACAATTAATATGACTATAATTACTTGTTATTTTTAAGAAAAAATGTTTTAGGCTACTAAAATTTTTTTTAAAAAAATCATAAAAAATCCAAAAATAAGCAAAAAAAGCAAAATAGCACTTACACTCCGAAATATGTAAA
Source organism: Sipha flava (assembly GCF_003268045.1). Lineage (NCBI taxonomy): Eukaryota > Metazoa > Arthropoda > Insecta > Hemiptera > Aphididae > Sipha > Sipha flava. The sequence continues at coordinate 577,940 of NW_020273635.1, forward strand.
AATATGCGACATAAAATTTCGTATGTAGCTTCTTGGTTGTCTGAAACAAATTTATAGCTCACATAGATACCTCTAGGACTTCTTAAAAAAAAATATGTAAATGCTAGAAGTTATGAGCCCTGGTCATATGTATGTATAAGTATAGCTTTCAACCATAGCTGTTCGTACGGAACTATTTAACTATATCAGTTTCTTCGTATCATTCGTATCATGCTGTTGTATGTTTTGAATTTATTATTTCCGTGTATATATATAAATGCTAATTAAAATTCATATTTTGAATGACCTTTTTTTTCCATATTTTGGCTCGCTAGATTTTAAATTTCTAAAAATTGGCACTCTATAGTATTTTTGAGTTACCTATCCCTGGTATACATAATTATATTTATTAACAGTACATAATACGATGCTTGTTTGTGTATAATTTATAATTCCTTTTTTATTGTTAGTTTAAATTACAAATGTATTTTTGTTCATTAGAGATTTAACTTGTATACGGTATAAAATGTATAAAGTTATGTTATATATGTTTTATACGTACGTATATTACGTGTTTTACACTAATGCATAATGCATTTCAACCCTGGTTTATATACATATATATATACGTATATTACTTTGATTTATTTTATAATCAATTTTATCATTATTTTATTATTTATCAATTTTTATATATAGAAAAATGGCGTTTGCAATTGTACAAATAATATAATTTAAAAGTATTTTTAAATAATGAATATAATTATTTTGGATGTTTAACTTGTATTTTAACAAATCAATGTCTAATTAATATTTCACAGAAATGCTTTTACTAATTCAAATTCTTAGAAAAATTAAATGCGATCAACATCGATAACAGAAGTAAATAACAATAATGTACTATAAATGTTTAATTGACCCTATAATTTCGATATAATGATTATTGAAGGAGTTAGATATAAAAATGATCAAATAATTAATAATGTTAGCGTAATACTCATGGTTTCATTGGATAAAACTTAGGTAAAACCTTACTTATACGTAGTGCACAAACGAGTAGTTTGAACGATTTTCTCTTTAGTTTGGTACTGAATTTCTCGAAGCGTGTAAAGGGCTTAAAGACCAAAACAGAGCTATCTTGACACTATCAGCGTTCCGAGAAAGCCGGAAGGGACAGGCTTCCGATAAGAGGTTCCGGGATTTATGTCCAACCCTTTAGCGTGAATACATTAAAACCCAACCAATGCCTTCAGATTAATTGTCTAGTCTTACCATGATACGTAAACAATATATATCACACGCAAACACTCGTACATTTTGTATAGAGTATTAAGAAAAAATAATGAAATAATGATAAGCAATAAATACAAGTTCTATAATGGTACCTCAGATAAATTATCGTTTTTAAGTGCATTTTTAAACATTATATAGGCTTAATATTTCTCAGAAATTTTAGTTTTTTTCATAATTCACTAAATAATTAAAATTGTTTTCATATAGCCTTCCGTCAGATTGTCTAATTTTAAAGAATTAAATATATTTTGAAATAAAACATATACAACCAATACAAAAATAAAACTATAAAAAAAATGTTAAATTATTAAATAAGTTAATTTAAAATACTAACTTAATACATTTATCGAATGGGAAAATTATAAATGCAGCTTAATAATACAAGCAAAAACTATTGCTACTGACCAAACATTATGTATTAAAATCGTGACAAATTTAGATCCATGAACAACTGACGATGAACAGTTAAAACATAATTCAATCTTATATATAATACCTAACATTTTTAATTTGATGAAATTTGTTAAAATAAACTCAAAGAGGTGCATATTGTTTTAGTGTAAGATAACTATTTCAATACACAAATAAATGTAGACTGTACTACATGCTTTAAATTATCAAATTTAGCGTTATTTAAAATTTAACACTCATAAATATAATTGAAATATTTAAGTGTGGTTTACAGATTTTGTATTATAAAGTTATACGATGAGTAAATGAGTAAATTAGAAGCGTGTCCAATATGTTTTATATATGTGAGAAAAAAGTTACAAAATGTTCGAGAATTAAAATTGTAAAGCTAATAAATAACGAATATCATTAACATTTTCGTAATTTACTACTTTTGTAACATATAAGCTCGTATATAAGTTACAAATAAAATGGAAATTCTTGAATTGGACCTCACAAAATACTTTTTATGTTGTATATTTTACTCGTAAAATAGGAGTACAAAAAACTCAAAATGTCTACTACTATTCACATCTATATCATGACATCAATAAAAAGTGTGAATTATTTTAGTTATGATAAACAATTTAATAAATAAACACAAAAATGATTGTTCACATATTTTCTATCAACATTTTGAAAATAAACCAAACGAGGGAAGCATCTTGAAAATACTCTTAAGTGATTTAGAATGTATACCAAAATCTTGGTCTTTTTAATCGAAATCTTCACCAAACCCATGTCATAAACCTATTTCAGCGGAATTTCATTCAATTCATAAAAAGTTATCGGGGACAAAATACTTTTTTTAATCAATAAAAAAAACGAATTTCAATTAAATATAATGGTTATAAGAATAGAACCCCCTATCGTAATAAATGTATGCATCATGAATATAAATAAAATATATAATTAAGCTATTAAAAACAATGAAAACCTATAGAAAAGCTTGTAAACATAAGCTTATAGTTTTATTGCTGATAAAAAGTATTTTAACTAATTATAATAATGTAGTAAACAGTGCTCGACTTGGCAAAATTAAAGAAGGGAAACTCTGGTTACTTAAAAAAAAAGAGCGTCCCCAAAACTTGTTAAACGTTATGATTATAACGTAATAATGGTAGGAGGAAGCTAAAATTTCTGAAAACTAGTTGAGGTACGCCTTCCCCCCTCAAGTCGAGCAATGGTAGTAAAGAAAAAAACCAAATAAAAAAAAACAGTTTTAAGGTAATTTGAAGTAAGTGCCTATTAGTCACATTTATATGTATATGTATCATTTGAATACAATTCATAATAAAAGTTGGTAGGTATAGTATAAAAATATATTGGCAAAGTATATTTTAAGATAAAAAAAATAAAATTATGTAATTCTCAATTTTCGAGAAAATATAACCTTCATATTTCTAAATAAAAATTAAAAAAAGCTTAACCTTCAATTTTTTTTAAATTTAGGTAGAAAAGATAGTAACTTGGAATTAAACCTATGTACGTATACATTTTTAGCCATAAGCATAAATTTATAATTCCAAAATCAGATAACATTTTAATGGATAAAATCGAAGATTAACTTCGAATTATTTTCGCTTTTTTCTTTTTCTAAAATTTAGTAAAATACTAAAATAGTCAAAAAATGATCTCGCTTACTCAGCGGTTTCCATAATATGATCTGCGGAGCCCATAGGGCTCCGCAATTGTTTCTCAAGGCCTCTGTTCGTTTTATTATTAAAAATTTAATAATATAACAGTTATTAATCGTTATTGAACATATATATTTTAAGATTTCGTCACAACAGATATAATTCATCTATGGCAGTGTACATACAATATTAAAATCTTGATAAAAAAATATAAATATTTAATTTTAGATAATACGCATTCCCATTCCAGCTATTATCTGACCAGGTATATTGTATTTAAATGTAATATTAAATACAGTAGCACATCGATTATTCGAACCTCCGATAAAAGAACGTTATTTCGTTTCAATTCTAGTATCTGAAAGCCAATGTGTAAAATATCACAACGTACACGCCCGGTCAGTTTATTATTGGTACGTTTATCTTAACGAAGTCAACGAGCGGCCAACTTATCAATACATACATATTATCATTAATTATAAATAGTAATAATAGTATAATATTTATTATCAATAATATTATATACTATACATCGATATTATTTTTGTATTACATATGTATACATATATATTTTCATTCTACCTGATAAAAACTTCTTGTCATGAGACCTGCTTTTCAGTAGCGTTTCTTTTTATAAATATAATATTGTAATATTATATATACTAAAATTGAATCAACCTCAGAGTCGAATAAACATAAACGTAACGATGTAACAATAAAAACAGAAATTCTTGCAAAACTAAACAAAGGTGAAACCAGCGTATATTTAGCCTACGATTTTAATATTGGTAAATCAACAGTTTCGGTTATTAAGAAAAACCACACTGGCTGCATTTAAGACTGGTCTTGAGTGGTTTGAGAGATAGGATGAATGTTGTCCAGCACAAATACTTCTATTAAAACGTTTGGTAAATTTAGCTGCGCAAAAGCCCGTAGCAGCAAATTCATCAAACAAAAATTGATCAATTTGTCAACAAATAATAATAATACATTATAATAAGTCTATAATATTTAATAATATTATGATATTAAGTAAGTAAGTAATAACATAATATGTAATAACGGGTGTAATAATAATTCTATGTTCACTGTAAAAATATTTTTTTTAATTTCCATTATCCAAACTTGGTGTGGTCCAAATTAGTTCGGATAATCAAAGTTCTACTGTATACATTATATCATTTTCAGTTTCCTCCTACATACAGGGTCATGTTAACACATAGGCACTATAGACATTTAGGACCTACAAACAATTTGGGCTTACAAAAATATGTGGCTATCATTTTTTGTAATATTTTGTTTTTTTATTTTTTTATTATAATTATAATTTTATCACGTAATCGGTACGACTGTACGACGTTTGTACAAGTAAAATATTATATAGAAGAATTTACGGGTAAAAAATTATATCACTCGTATATTATTTTATAATGTTTTCGTTATCGTAATTTGAAATTAAACTATTGGGCAAAATAAATTATCTTCATTATCGATACTTGCAATTGAACAACAAATTGCTCCAAAAAATTGATATTGAAAATGTAATTGAATCAGTTGCAAAAAAAAAAAGTTTTACAACTATGTTTTGTAAAATAACTTATATTTACGTAATATACACAATTATTATTATTTTATTTTTTTATTCCCATTTATTTTTATTTTTTGTTTTACACTTAATTACAAGGGTAACAGAATTATGCTAAATTATATAAAACAAAAAAATTTATTTTTAATGAAATAAATTGTTCTTAATATTTTATTAGTAAAATTGTTATCATATAAAAAAATAAGTTATAATATAAAAGTTTATATTTGATTCTTATATTGAAAATATTTTTGTTTTTAAATTCTTAACACTAAGATTCAATACTTCCTTAACCATTTAAATACTGCATACTACAGGGCCGTATTAGCACTAAAAGCACTGTGCCTTGGGGTTAGGAACTACGATAGTGTTAATCCGGATCTGCTTATTTACACAAAGTGTGTAATATGCTTCATAGAACAAAGGCAAATATAACTTAATATTAAATATTTCTTGGGGCTCAACAAGAAAATACTGCTTAAAAAAAGGTCTGTGGCTGAAAAAGTTTGGGAATCGCTGCTCATACTCATCAAACCTATGTTCAATTTACAACTTAAAAGTTACTACATGAAACTTTTGGAGCAAATTTATTACCCGAAAGTTTGATCACAGAAAAAATACAAAACATTATTTTATAACCAAAACTTACATTTCTAACTTCGCTTAAAATATAGATTTAATAAGTAAATATTTTAAATTACACAAATAAAAAGTACTCAATGATGTACTTTCGTAAAATTTGTTTTGGAAATCAACGTAAACATTTTTTTATAACAAAAATATTTTACACTTGTTAATGTATACAGACATAGTAATCTAAAATCAAATCTTATATTGTTATAGCAATAAAAAAATTATATATTCAAAATACCTTATAAAATGAATGGAGAAATTAATAAATAAACAATATTAAAATAAACCTACATTTTCCCTACCAATTGTATTTGATAACACTCATAATAAACTTATATTAATAAATGCAACTAATAGGTGTATTCATTAATTCAAAAAAATAATAAGTACAAGGTCTCTTTTTCGCAATAGTACGAAAAGACAAAGAAATACAGTAAGACAAGCAATATTTATACTGTAATAATAAAAATATAACAATTGCACTTAACTACTTGCTCTAGCCGTCCTACATTTTTATAAAAAGTTAAATAAGTACCTATTTATAATATTATACATTTATAATACTTTTATTAAAGGTGTAGGACAGTTGAATAAAAAATATTTTTTTGTATTTTTAAAAACGCTTATCTAAACTAGAATGTAGAACTAGAACTAAATCTTTAAATTAAAAAAAAAATGAATTTCTTAAAAATGCATATTTTAATATTAGATAAATACATCATATAACTGCAATTATTCACGCATAAATAGTAAATATTTTAGACTTATACAGATACTAACATGAGTCTAATGAAATTTGTAAATTAAATACTAATTTACTTATATTAAAATATTTCTAAACGATTTATTTGTATTAATGAATACGCAACAAATACATTTCTGCATAAATTAATAAAATTATAAATATAATAATATTCAATTGAAGTTGTTTACAAATAGCATACTTTTAATTAATTTGTAAATAGACACATTTTTGTAATGGAAAATATAATAGTTTAATAAATAATATTAAGATCAATTATTTCAGCATTTTCAAACATTCAAAATTCTAAGTATATCTCGTATATTAATCCCAAAAGGCGAGTTCTGAGTATTTTGTATTTTATATTATGATTAGTTTTTATACAATTATAATCGATTAATCGATGATCTTATACAGAATTAAGTTTGTTAAATTATGAACTAAAATAGCTAGTAAAGAAATTATTATCAAACAAAATTAAATTTACACGACATAAGGGGGAGGGGCTAAGTTAAAAGCAAACTTTTCGCACTCTCCAATTAAACCTGTCAACAAAGATAGAGAAGAAAAGTGAGTCACAAAAGAACTAAGCTATTTGCATGATATTTGACGGTGCAGATGTCGCAATACAATTAGACACTAATAACATGAATTAACGGATGAATGAAAAAAAATAGCTCAATTATTATTTAATACACATAAATTACAGCTATAACAATTTTTAATCGATACAAAATAAGATAAATGAAAAATTTCCACTAGACATGTTATCGTTCAATCAAAGCTACAGAAATCAAAATAATGAATAAAATATTAGCATTACTTTAGAAAAGTAATATAAAATTCGTAATAATAGGTATTTTATAATTAAAGCATAAGATTTAATCTTTACATAATAAATATTATCATAGAGATTTGTTTCCCATTATTTTTAATTTTGTTATTTGTTTAAAATTTAAACAAACCAAAAGTCTATTTTTGTACGAAAATAATTATTGGGAATGCATAAGTCATTATAAATAAACCCATACTATTGAGAAAAGCGTCAGTGGCTGATAAGGGGTAATAAAGAGGTTGATAAAGAGTAATCAGAATGATTTAAGAAAAAACCAAACGTTAAGATTTTAACTGATAAAATTAAACTAAAGTTGGTGATAATAAAAATAAATAATCTCAATTAAAATAATTTATAAATTAAACTAAAAATATCTTCATTTCGTAAGCATTAAGTGACAAAATAAAATATACTGAGTATTCAGTAAAACTATTAAAAGATTAACACTATGAACAAGAAACCAAAAAAATAATCGTTGAATCTAAAACGCTGAAATTTTACACCTACATTTTGATTTTATAATAATAATTTTACACCAAATAAACTCTAGATTTTAACTGGAAGTTATATGAAATAAAAAAACTGCTATTCCAAATATGTTTTATCAAATATAATATTTAAATAAATTTAGTACAATAATAGTAACTATATTATTATTAAACATAATAATCTTAGGAAAAAACAATTATTTTTTCTATTAATTATAATTAGGCTTAGGGACTTATAGTTCTAAAAAATACACAAATATGCATACAAATATGTTTCTAAAATCATTAAAATATTCATTATAATATGCATTTATATGCATTAAAAAAAAAAAAAAAAATTACCACATAGTACACAAAATAAAACATGTCAATCGGATGTAAATGTATCTTTAAACTCCGAAACAAAACTTTGTAGTTGGCTACTCATAGATTGTTGTACTTTCGGCATTATCCAATGTTATAAAATATACGTATACAACGATTTACGTAAGGCTAGGTTTATTAGCGAGCGACGGGCAACAGCGAAGAGCGATTGGCGATGCGCGATGAGCGACTAAAGTATTCCATCTAGTCAAGATACAGTAAAGCGATGTTGTTGATTTTTATGTAAAATATTTTATCAAACAAAATTAATTTCTCATTTGCCAATAAGTTATGTATTCGAATAAAAAACAAACAAAAAAATACAAGTATGTAGCTGTATTTTGCAATCTTTTATCTATATATTTTATAAAATACTTAGCAGAAATCTACTACTAACTAGTTAAATACTTACCCGTTAAACCACAAATTGCACCCACTTCATCCCATATTTTTTTTTGTTTTTTCGGTATTTTTATAATCTTTGTGTCTTTATAATCATTCCACAAAATCGGTTTTAATTGAACTTCGGAAATTAGTATTTCTCTTTGCTCAGAAGTAAATTTATTATGTTGACTCATAATTTATTTTAATAATTATAATAAAATTAAATTAATTTAAAATTAGTTAAAACAAGAGAACTTTTCCACGTTTGAAAATAAAGTATATATCGCTATAAAATTATGACCAAATATTAAACATGATTAATGTTAATCGCTTCGCTCGAGAATCGCCGGTCGCTGTCGCCAACCGCTTAAGACCAATATAAATACTTCCATTTGAAATTAAGCGTTTAATATATTTTAGGAAATTTCTAGTCGCTCGTCGCTGTCGCCCGTCGCTCGCCAATGTGAACCCGGCCTGATTCGACGTTGTGAAACGCTAAAACAACGACGGATAATAATCGACTGAAAAGAATACTAAACATATAATCTATTATTCTATATCGACTATTATCTTTATCGACATCTGGTCGATACGGATCTATAATATTATTTATACTTACACAAAAATTATAACGTGATATGAGGGGTAGTTGGCAGATAGCATATTACTGGAAATATTAAGTCTTCTTAGTACATTTTTTTTCGATCGGTTGAAATATGTATATATATTATATATATCTATAGTTTTTAATTTTAAATAATAACATTTGAAAAATTTGTAAAAATATGCAAAATAAGCATAAACATTTTAAAATATGCACTCTCCTACAAAATCTATCAAGTATGCAAAAATATGCACATTTAAATTATAGATCTTATATCATGGCACCGAGAAACAAATTTATTTCGCACTCAGCTATATTTAACAATAATTAAAAAAAATTATGCAAATGCTAGAAGTTCCTAAGCCTAATTATAATAATAATTTACCTTGTAATGTACTTAATAGAATAAAATAAAATTTGTAATACTATTTTTCATTATTTATTTTATTTAATAATCAGAATAATATTATTAAATATACATATATATCCTTCGATAGTAATTTAATTAAAACGGAATATCTAATCAATAAGTATAATTTACAAAAGTATATTTAGTATATTACACTATATAAAAGCTTGATTAAAATAAAACCAGTAAATTATTAAAACAAAATTGAAATAAAAATTAATCGAAATCAATATCTTAAAAAATTTTTTCTCTAAAATTCAAATATTTTTTCATTTTTTTTTTTTTTTTATTATAATTATTCAATTACATCTGATGATAATACAGCTTAACAATTGTATCGTAGTGATTAATATATCATACACGGTTAAAATATTTCTATTATTTACCATTACAATCTACTTTGAAAATAACATTTTTATAAACTAAATAAATTCATAATAACAATTACCATCACAATTATGTATGTATCAGTACTTAAAATAATATGCTAAATTATTTTTTATGCTTTTGAGTATTTATAGTAAGTATCTAATTTGAATGCTAAAAAAAATGTAAAAATAACTCCCATCAAACAATTCCTAATAAAATTATAATGCCAAATCAATACAGTAACTATTAATATACTACTAGTTATAAGAAAAACATTATGAATTTTACGTATTCAACTTTTTGTATTGGTCCAACACTGCTAATCCATAAGTAAGAAACTTAAAAAAATGTTAAAATTACTTTTCTAATCAATATTTTGTTTAGAATATTGTGCTAAAATAAATAATTTCTATGGTAAAATTAAAAATATGCTGCTGAAAAATATACTATTGACAAATACAAAACCTACTTAAATTGGATTACTATTTTCAAGTAAATAAAATAATTTAATTAAATCATATTTTATTAACTTGAAAATAATTTATTTATTTATTTAATTAATTTTAAGTTAATTAAATCATAAAACAAGTAATACTATACATACACTGACTACTTGTATTAATGGTTTAAAAGTATGAAATCTAATGACATTAGATAAGTAATAAGGTAATAAGTAGATATATTTTATTTTTAACATCCTAAAAACAAATTCTTATTTTTATAATTTTATTTTGATCAAAAACTATTTCTATAGAGATTTTACAAGTGCAATGCCAATCATATATAAGAGCAATTATTTTAATTCAAATATTTCAAGTACTTATTTTGAGTTAAAACCTACTAATCTTGTTACTAATGTATTCTATACTTTTATATTAGTATTATTTATGAATAAAAATTTTTTAGAATAAAATATCTAATTTTGTTTTTAGTAAATTAGTGAATAAATAGGGAAATATTACATCACCAATAATTAAATTCATTATTTAATCATTAATATACCAACAAATTGTTGAAAATTTGAATTGCTGTCTATTAAGAGTTAAACAAACACAGCATTCTTAATTATCTCTTATGAATCTAAACCGAGGATACAAGATATATAAATTACTTAAAAAAAAAATTCTTCTAAAAGTGAAGTAGGTATTAAACTGTCAAAAACTCAAAGGAACAAAATTCAAATAGTATAATATTTTCATATATCTAACCTGACAAAATTAAAATGAAAAACTCATTTTTGAAATTAATATTATATGTCCATAACACAGACAGTATTGGACCAGATAAAACATTTTCCTATAACTATGCTAACTGGACATTATTTAAATAAGACAATAAAATGTTTATTTTGAAAACAATACTGTACTGACTGTATTAGGTATAACTTGAAACATGAGAGCTTATAAAAACCTTACTACTGAATTAACTATTGAACAATAGGAAAACACAAGGATAATTCTTACCTGAGTGGTATAGGGCTGAGAACTGAGCCGTATCCCATCTTGCAGTAACTTGTCTCTAAGCAACAATTTCAGCTGAAGTTTGGGTATTCTGACTAATTCCGCCTTGCCTTCTTCGTACTCATCATAATGGACTTGCTGCAACTCTTGCGTACTGCTGCCAGAAGAATGGCCAGGGCTGGTAGAGCACTCTTTAGCAGCTGCATACTTACATTCCTCCTGTATGGCAGCGGACTCTTCAAGGGTGAAGTAAACACTGGCGGCACCCTCTTCACGCAAAGTGCGCACCGACTGCAGCAGCCGATTGCGGTGAGATGGGTTAAACACGCCAATAGCATCCAGGTCAGGATCACCGACCTGTTTGCATATCTCCAGGTCGTCGTAGCCATTATCCAGGAACGAGTCGGAGTACTGGCCCAGGTGGAGGGACCGGAGCCACTCGACTACGATGTTGCTGCCGTTTTTGGAGGACATTGGATGACGCCGCGGTGTTAACGCGTGTACCGTTTCGGCTCTGAAGACGGTCGCGGGAGCAGTAGTCGTCGTCGTCTCCGTCGCCGTCGTCGTCGTGCGGTCAACGCGAACGGCTCAAGACGGCACATAGCTACGTACGGCCATGCGAACGCAATAACGAGAGGATAATCGGGCGAAAACGCGGAACAAGAGGCACAGGGTCTCGTAGAATAACGCTGCGAAATGTTAATGAACACCAAAGACGGTCTGGCACAAACCTTGAGCTGGTGCCGTGGTCACGGTGAACTTTACGCGGATTCTGTGCGGTTAACACTGCACAACTAACTGCAGCGGCCTAAGTGCGATAACAACGCGTGCGGCCTAATCTCATTCTACCGGAGGACATATTGACATTCTCATTGCGGTACCGACTTACACCACGAGAGGCCGTTAATGTCGACCACAGCCGTGGCCGCCGGTACATTGGCTAATAAAACATACCCTCTATATAACAGCTCTCGTTATCAACATACACTATCCTCACCGCGCCCTTGTACGATGATCGTTCGAGTGCGACGCGACGCCGTCGTGCAGTGCGCGCCGGTTTCCGTTACCCTCCGCCGTCACGTTAATCACATTTCCATCGACGTCGACGACGACGACCTTTCGCCATTCCGGGCCGCCGACCCTCTTCGCCGCGGATAACCCTTTAAATCGAATACTGCTCACGCGGGGAGGACTAACCCAAGGGGCATTACGCGTACACAATTACCATAGGCGTAACCGAAGTAGGCACGAGACACCCCCTCCCGTCCACCATATTCGAAATTGTGCGATAGGTAAGTATCTATACGCGTGTTCGCGCGACATTTTCTTCGACGACGTAAAAATACCTATCACGGAATTATTACGGTTTTTTTCGTTCAATATTTTTTCCTTTTTTTTTGTAAACGGAGAATGTACCCACCGCGAAACTAAACGTCACCGACCCGAATTGGAGTTTTTATTATTCCCGTGTTCTACTTGCATTATTTATAAATTATATAAGAGAAAAATAAAATTATACCTGCGACGACCATAGAAATATATACAAGATATAAATTTTATAGATAAAGAATAGTATGCAAACAATAGCAGAAATATGCAGCAAATCTGATTAAATGAACTTGTGGGTTATTTATTTGAAAAAAAAATGTTTTATACGTAAAACATTTTTAATTAATACATCTCAGTATATTCTATATGTATACACATCGATTATTGTTAATACATTAGAAACATTATTGCACATCATATACACTTCGGTTTCCTATTTAATTAAATTTGTTCGTGCGTAATTTATTATGCGTAAATGGTAATGTACTTATGTACCTACCTACAAAATGGTTGTACGTATAATCAAAAACGTGACTTTATTTTTAATTTTTTTCTTACGCTATTATTACACAATCGATTTTGGCGATTGCAAGTATACAATTATCATGTTTGGAAATTTGTTCATTAAATATACATAATATTCTATTATACCAACTCTATAATATATATATTTACGACTAAAAGAATATGTATACACTTTATTCAACCAATTATAAACTAAAAAAGTTATATAATATTTTATAAATTACTGGAATTCTTTAATATTTCAGAACTTACCAACAAGGCATGTAGCCAGAAAATGTCTATTAGGGAAACCATTAATTTTAGGTCTTTGTATTATTTTTCATAATTTGTTTTCTATGAGAAACTTATAGATCTTATAAAGGTCATTATTTGACCATAGTTGATATTTAACATAATCTTATGATTTACTGTGAATAGATAAAATTGAATATAATAATAACTAAATTATATTTAAGTTATATAATAATCGAAATCATAATAAAATGTATTAAATGTACATGTTTTTGATACTTAGTAAAAAAAATTGTTACATGGATTTTGGAAGGCTCCTCTCTGGCTACGTGCCTGTTACCAACGGAACAGTTAATAGTACTTATTTTGATTATTTTTTAGTGTGTATATTGTGAGTCAGTAACGATTTACCAGGAAAGCAACGAAGACCCTTGAATATAAAGAGAAATATTGCTCAAATTATAAGATTGTAAAATATTAGCAAAAAAATCTGGTAAAAATTCATAAACACAAACTAAACAAAATGAGTCATTATTTTGAGTAAATTTAACAAAATAAATGATCGTTTAATTTTAACATGTTCTATGAAAAACATTTTATACTACAATACTACAAACTCAACTACTATATTTTGATGATAATAATAAAAGAGGTCATCGTAAAAGAAAAATTTATAATCATAATATTTATAAGAAATTATTTTGGTTGATTTCGATTTCAAATACATATTAAAAGAAAACATATACCTATACTTAAATTATAAAATACCTATAATAAATCATATAATTGAGGACATGAATTAAAAAATTGAGTCAAATCTACAACTCACGATATACGCGACTATAAAAGTAGTATATGTTTCAAGTTCTAGGTTTAGTTGTAAGCTATAATTTATAGCTAATACAATTTAATCATATGCTACATTTAAATACAAATACTTTTTTTTAATGACATTTCTTGGTCAACCATTCAATATTTTTTTAATCTATTTATTACTCCTAATACCTCATTGCCAGAATTTTATCCCAGTCGACATAAACTTTTTATCGTACGGCTATATAATATTATATTTATATACATGTAAGATAATTTTAAACCAAAAGTTTTGCAAAAATCTTCCTCTTAGCCAATAACACTTTAATGGAAACTGTAATAATACTTTTATACGATTTTAAGAAGCTTCTGATAGTATTTGGTTAGAAAACTGTTTAAAATTGACGATGAATCGCGTTTTAACTCTATTATGTTATTACAATAAATACGTGCACTGAATAGTAAATAATAGAAATTGACTCTTGTTGGATTCAAAATATAAGTATAGTTTATACCAAATAGCTACAATATAAATAACTTGAGAGAACCCACAAGATTGCCTTTATTGAAATGTATATACAACTTTTTTTTACCTCACCGTTTCAAAATTACATTTATCAATAAAAGTATTGGACAAAAAAAGTTGTTATACAATTATGTATAAAACAAAAGATTGCCTTAGATCCCTAGCAATTTTAAATACTACAGTGTTCGTGTTAATAAGTGTGCATTTTCATAAACTAACATATTTGATGAAAAACTATATTTATTATGATAATGAGTTTTAATAATTAACGACGTGACGCGTTCAATTATTACTATTATTATTTATATAAGTCAATTATTACACTAGTATATATCATATGAAAAACTGACAAGTTCAAATGTTAGCACTTCCTATAATCAATTCGAAAATAACAATATTGTACATAGATATAGGTAATAAGTGTATTTATCTAACCGATTAAGTATGATTAATAATTTGCATTTACCTAACCTACTAAGTATAATTTATAACTTTTTATTACAACAGTTACCCAAAAGGAAATGTTATTTTATTTGAAAAATTAATAAGGCATTTTCAGTATAATTTGGCTTTTGCTAATATTCATCATTGGCCATGAGATGTATCAAATTTTATCCGATAATACATTTTATTGATAAAATATCAATATTAAAAAAAAATTATCTATTTTAAAACGTTTTGGTATTTTACACTCTAACTTTTTGTATGATGAAAATGAGAAATTTAAAATATAATTCTTAAAATCCGATCAGAAACCCATATCATTTTCTACATTTTTAAAAAAACATATACGGAGTGTAATATAAAACAATTGACCGATATGGCCGTACCTATAAAGCTCCATATATATATATATATAAGTAAATAATTATTATTTTTGTAACTACGTGTGGTGTATATACACATATACTTGTAGAAGGGGTGATTCCGAAACAGTATAGTTCTTACCTACAAACGTGAATATAACAAAACTACGGTGAAAGTATATACCTATATATAATACCCATAGATATATAGTCGCTTGGTATGTAAAGGTCATTTATTACTTAATAAAACACGGTTTCGAAAATTCGAATTAACCGGAAACGCATTCCTTAAGGGTTCAGGTTCACTGAAGCCTGACCATTAACACATTTACGTGGTGCTCAAACTACTTACAAAGGCTTATATGTAAATATTATTCAATCGGTCCGTTCGGCTATTTACATTTAGTTCATGAAATCAATTTTGTGGTTCTTCAAGTATACTTTTTATTCATAGAGTAATGCGATTTAAGTTTAATCATTAAACATAACTGTATTATGAGATGTTAAAATAAAGGTAATTTGTAAATATACAATTTCCTGACGTCTCATATCGCCTATTACTTTCCGACAAAACCAAGAACACTTCACTATTGTAAATGTCTATAGTATATAGTTGGTATATTATATAAAACGAAAGATTAAGACTTCGTTTCAACAAATACTAATAATGTATAATTTTCTAATCTACACAAAAAATTTCATTCGCTGTGATGAAAATGATTTTTTAAAATAAAGACCATAATGTGTCTAATGTTTTTTTCCCATAATGACAAAAAGGCGTATAAGTATGCTACACAACTGCGAATGAAATACCGGAAATAAAATATAAAACATTTTTTTTTTTACTGTAGACACAACAAATGCGAGACTCATTATATCTTATATCACTTGATTTTTGTGATGAATGCTTTTAAATACATTGCACTAAATTACTAATACAACAATAATGTAAATAATATAAATAATACAATAATATTGTAATTTCATAGCTAGACGAAAATAAACTAATCTTTTAATAAATAATAAGATCAGTATATGTAATATAGATGCAGTCACTGTACAAATTTCGATTTTAATAATCGATTAAAATTATAACTGAACCACACTTTAGCATTATTTTGTGTTGCTTTAATAATACTCGAAACTAATAATTATAGTAATGATGTTTAACCTTTTTTCCTTGGCAGACCATATTTATAAACAATTATCTTAGAGCGGCCGTCAAATATAAAAGTAGGTACGAATAATATCAATATTAATCTAATAATGTTATTTTGTTACACATAGTAAGTATACAATACACATATAAGTACATATGAGTTTTCAAAGTTTTTATTGACTATTGAAAAAATTACAGATTGAAGTACATACTGTAGGTATACATTATTTAATCATTACACTCTTTAAATACACGGGTTATATCAAGAAATTCCTATTTCAAAATGTTCAAAAATAAAATGAATACATTTTAAAAAAATCGTATTTTATAATAATTTTACTATTTTTTTAATATTTTGTTTATTTTAAAAAAAATTGTAACGGACCACATTGAATACTTTCTTAAGCCACATGTGACCCATGGGCCGCAGGTTGGGCACCACTGAAACGTAGTAACAAAAACAAATAAAATATAAATAATATTGATTGTTGTGGTGAATACATATATGAATATATGTTGTGTATCCACCTAAAATCAATAGATTATTAATTATTTAAGTTTAATAGCCAGTTTCGGTCTGGCCCACCCGGATACCCGGTAATTGCCGAAGCCTTAAGATTTATTCTTAAAATAGGAGCCCAACCAAGGGTGGACCCACAGTTAGGGAATTGTGAGTCAGGCTATTTCAAGAGGTCACTTATTAGAGCTGAAAGTGGATAATAAATGAATTTCAAGAAACAAAAAAAAAACAATGTGTTCATATAACATTTGTTTTTTAAGTTTATTCATAATTATCATTGTAAACATTTATCTTATTTTATGAAATCTTACATGGGCTTTGGCATAGAGATGTTTTATTTTACTATACAATTAAATTAATGGCATCCACTGTGGTGGTGAGGGGACAGTGGAAACTGAGGCAATTCCCAGTTTAGTTTTAACATTAACTTATAGTCGACACCAGGGGCGTATTTAGGGGGGGAGGTGTGATATGGGTGTTAGAACACCCCCCATCGACCATATTCTATGATATTTCATTAAATTACAAACTTACAATATAATTTGAATAAACGTTGTTTACAACTTGTCGATTTTACATACACTGTCTTAATATAATCATTTTCATTAGTATAATAATTTATATAAATACATGGTATTTATTTATATAATATTGGAAAGGGGCAGAGAATCCCACTTACCGTAAGTCTATTAAATTTTAAAATACCCCTTTTAAATGAATCCTGGATACGTCACTGGTCGATTCATTTAAATTAAGTCTTCAAGAAGTCAATTTTATCAATAAATATTAATTGTGGGTCAGCTGACCTCCTGAACCTCTCCTAAATCCACCCCTGGGCTCAAAGCAACTACGCAAACATGATAAATCATAGTAATTATTTTCCTGAATTAAATTAAAATTATGTTATTCTTATCTTAATGTTAACCATTGTTTCGACTTTAGACAGTTAAAAATTTGTAGAGATAAAATTTTTTATCAATATAATGTTACTAATATATATATATATTATTAAATGTACTATGTATAGCATACAGACTTACTCGCCTTGATGCTCGATGTATAATGTATATATTATGTACATAAATATAAACATATAATTAGATACATATTTAAACGAGCTCGCTTGCGATATATAGAGGACCGCGAACTTGATAGGACGCTATAAGGCACGTATACTATATGTTATATGTACATTGTTCGTGTATATTTATATATATAAATGTATACGATTGTATAAGATATATGTATAAGATGAATGGTCGAGTAGGGGTGAGTGGATGGATGGCAACAAAGATTTACGAGCCTATAAACTTTATATTATTATACGCATATATTGACTTTGAAACAATTTTATCCGGCTACCACCGCCATCTCGGCGCAATTATACGAGTACATCTAACCGGGTCATAACGAACGCCCAGGCTGCCACGCGTGCACCGTGTAACATTATGCGTCAGTTTACAATATGTATATATATATATTACCTATATGCGCAAAATGAACGAGACTACCTATAACTATCTCATTCGCATAAATTGCAAACATTTATAAGCGTTTTGAACTCCGTTCACGAATATACTTATGTGTATTATGTTATACATGTATACAGGTGTATAACCCGTTACAGACCGCAATATACAATTTGACGGGTGCACGTCTGTATATTACAATATATCTATACATGCGTTTGGTTTAAACCCATTTTCACACATTATTTTTTCATCCAATCACCCACTGGAATAGTTTCATCGAATTGTTTTAGAGGTAGATATAAACGAACTCACAATAACTACAATATTTATGCGACTAGAATAGAATCCTTGCAAGGTAATTACAATACGTTATAGAAATAAAAATAAATCGTATCTGTATCGAGGATATTCAGCGTTTATCGCTTACAGATATGGAGACATTTATACTAATGGGTAACCAAATTCTAGGCCTGCTACACACGCGGTGGAAAAAAACAACGAGTATTATACTACGTGATTATTGAATTATGCATTAGACAAATATAAACTATATCATCATAGCTCTTTTGTTTTGGCACTAAGGGACATTGATAGGTACTAACCAACATAACTAATACCAGTAAAAACTGAAGCAGGTCCAACCATCGACGAAAGCCTTAATTAGAAAACAATTCCTGCGTGGGATTCACTGTTTAACGATGTTCTACAGCATCGGGTACATAACGAGTCAATATGAAGGGGTTTAATCAACCGTCAATTTTATGATAATTATTATACTTAATTCAATATTTGAAAATTTATAATCAATGATATTGAAAATGTATCATACATTTTAATTTTTTTTCATATTAATTAAATATCAATTAATTATATTTATGCTGTGTGGGTGACCCTAAGAATCACTGCACTTTAAATCTGGTACTGCAATGACTAGATTATTGACGTACAACACTAGTTGTAATGAATAGGTATACGAAAACCGTGGTCTCAAAGTGATTTTATGGAAATAATCATACTTAAAATTGAAATACGTAGAATTTATATTTTATAAATAATTTATAGATGGCACTAAACCTCTATTAGAAATCGCATAAATACTCATATAAATCGTTGGGGTCTGTTGGTATTAGTGATCATAGTGGTTATAAACAATAATACAACAAATTTGAAGCTTACCTGCTAGGTTTTATTTATTCAATATGAGGGTACTGTTACTTTATTATAAAATGAATTAAACCCTGTAATTTATTAAACACGAAGATTGAACTACTGCGTCGAAGATTAAGAAGGGATTTAAAGCAGTAATCAATGACCAAATCAACAATTACAATATTACAACTATCAAAATAAGTGCTATAAATAAATCAATGTATTAACATTAATGAATACAAAATATACTCACGTTATCTAAAGAATTTAGATGAATCAGTTTAAATTTTTAAAGATGGTTGATGTAGAAGAACTTCCTAAATTCATTAAAAAGTTAAGTTGAAAATGTATTATTCTTAACTTTCTCAAAATAAGGTATCTAAAATTTAGAAAAATCGAAAATTTCAAGTACCTATAAACAGAAGAAATTTCATTAAAATATTACGAAACTATAAAATATCTTTAATTAAATAACTTATGGAATTTAATGAAAAATCTTTGAATTATGCGATTTTCTCAAAATTATATTTTATAACGATTATAAAACATTATTGCAACTATCCTGTACATTTTTTATTTTTGCTTTATATTTAATTAATTTAATTGATTTTGATTTTTATATATAAAAATCTTGAATACAATTATTGGTCCATAAATTTAAAAATTAATTTTTTACTATAAATATGTAATGAACTTCCGTGATTCGTTTTGACAAAATTTAATATTCAAGCTCTAGCATTTTTTTTTTTTTTTTTATTAAGAGCAATATTTATTTTTATTTTATCATTCATTAATATGTATTTTTGTATTTTTATATGTATGATATGTATGAGATACAATATATTACATATTCAAGACTTTTTGTCAAACCAAAAAAATTGTTCAATAAGCATTTCCGACAAAAAAAGCTAAGAAAACATCAACATTTTAATTTTCTATAAATAGCTCAAAAAAATCTTTTAAAAATAATGTTGTCCATAGCAAACAGTGATATTAAAATTCAATGAAAATTTTAAATGTTCAAGTCTCTACAGTTCTTATTTTTTGAGGTCTGATAAAAAAAAAATTAAATTTTATCAAAAACCGATACACCATAAATATTGCAATTTTAAATTTTTCGTCAGACCTCCCTCAAAGTACTAACTAGACAACATTTTCTATCAGAAATCTCTTTTGATTGTGATGATGGAAGCTATTCTTCTAACCGAAATCATATACACAGATAATAAAGAGTGCGTTACAAAATAATAGGCAATTATTAGTAATGAGTGTTTGATTCTTGAATGAAATTTAATGTTTTTGCTATTTTTCTCAATTTCTCGGGAAACTTTTAAGTAATTACAAAAATAATTTTTCCGCAGTACCAACTAAAACAGTAGTCTACAACCAATAGGTCGTAACCGAATTTCAAGTCATGTAAGCCGTAAGATTGAGTCATTATAAGTCTTTTGTTTAAAATTTAAAAAATTCATATTCATATAAATTATCATTAGTTATAAATAATTGTATTTATAATCAATGATATTAAATGATGTATGTCACATGATATCGGATAAAATAATTTTTGAATAAACCCGAAACCGTACTATTTTATATTTTTAGAGTAGAATGAACACTCCTTTCTTATACACTTATACTTAATTAGAAGTAAGCTTCAACCAATATGCGACACATGTCACAAAGTATACACTATCGAACATAAAGTAGAGGAATATAAACAATATACTTGAACATGTCATCCAGTATAGTAGAAACAATTGATGAAAGCCAAACTCTAAAAATTATCACATTATTAGGTATCACAAATATTATAAGTAAATAGAAATTTCTAACCTAACTTTATTTAAATAATATTTAATATGTAATATTGTAATTTTCAACCTAATAGGTACCTAACACATTTAATATGTAACATATAATAACTAATAACCTTTGCTGTTGAAGCCTTAATTTCAAATAAAAAAAAAAGAATGAACAATCAAATGAAGTAATGGTTGTAGCAATTGTCCAACTTAATTCATAAAACTCATTTACATGTTATTTCTCTATAAAGTCCATTACATGAAATTGAGTCGAGGTGGAGGTATTGTGTGTGAAAATAATCCGGGGCAAATATCAAACTCATTTTTTTTTTGTATTATTTCTTATACTTTTTTTTGTATCATTACATTTATTACTTTTTTTTTTTTCATTACTTAAAATAAAAATTAAATATTACCTAGATACCTACAGATACATAAATGTTAATGTTTTCTGTTATAAAAACACTTCTACATTGGCATACATTAAGCAATTTAAAAATTTTTTTTTTGTTTTCATGACTAACAAAATTAACATGGCCCCGAAAAGAGTATGGTAAGAAAAGTGGGTTGCAAGTCAAAATGAATGATGACCACTAAACTAGAACCCATTTGTTATCTTTAGTATCTTTATCTAAGTTTTTATTTGGTGATAATATAAACAAACTCTTCACTCAGAATCTAAAAATCATTGTAAGATACTTATAGTTTATTAATATAATTATCAGTACTCATTTGTTATTACATCACTAAATGGCAAAAAACTAAGAGTCTGTAAATATATTTAGTAAGAATCCAATAATGGCACTTTCCAACTCAAATTTATGTTTACATCAAATGTTGCATTCATGATTTATCAATAACGTATTTACTTGAAATGGTAATTTAACGAAATAATCAAAGCATAACTTACCTGAGATGATATAAAAATAATTTTATATACTCGTGAAGAACGTGATATTCTTTAATATTTAGAATGCCAATGAGTACGTAACATTTGGTATTTTTATGAACAATTTTAGTAAACATAATATGTTATATAATATATTATATTGCTATTATCAATTACTTCTTTTAAAAGTATAAATGTGGACTATGGATATATAAAATATATGCGCTACTTGTATAGTAATGTTAATGCAATTTCCTGCGTTAGCACTATAAGAGAATTAAGAAAGAGACTATGAAAATGACTAGTTGGAAAAATTCGCTTTATATACTCGTACATAAAAGTATCCTATACATCTAGTAGTCAACATAGATAGTTTTATCTTTTTAAGAAAAAAAATCAACCCAACAATGTAATTGTTTTAATATTTTGATTAAAAATGTTAATGGATGTAATAAATAAATTGCTAAGATTTCATTGTAATACTGTAATACCTACTTAATCCAACTTTCAAAAATATTGGCTAAGAAATGAATAAATAAATTTAAGTCACTTAAAACTTTTCTACTGAATGATTTTAATTCATTAGGTTTAGATAAATACATTTAAATTTCATGTAAACATATAAGGGTACAACCCAGGGAAGATTCCAGGTCTGGTATCCTCCCTAGAAGAAAAAGAAATTTCAATAGTCATAAATTACTTGCTACAAAGGGTACAAAGAATAAAGACATTAATTTATAGAGGTTTTAAATAACTCTTTATTTGCATTTATAATAATAATAAAATAATATAATTATTAATTCATATCTTACATGTATTTTTATAATATTAAAAAAATCCCTTATTTTTTAGAAAAATTGTACACCCCTCCACACACATACACAAAAAACAGACACAACATTTTAAAATATTCCACTGGCCGTATGATAATACAGGTATATGAACAAAATTTTTAAAAAAATAAATCTCCTCACTATTTCGCGTTACCGTATCTCTTCAAGGAGTAATACGATTTTCTCAATTTCCATAATGTTGTTACACAGATAAATAACTCGCTATTATTTCCAAGAGACAAAGACAATAGGGAGAGTGAAATAATAATGGTATAGTTGTATACACAGTAAATAAATAAATAATGTACATTTAAAGTAATACGCAATTGCTAAACAACATAAGAATTTTCATTTAGTCGATTAACATTACTTCGTAACAAATGTCTCCGATTTATTACTGTTTATTTACCATGACATAGATTACGGTTGCAATATACAGTTGAAATCCGTATATTAGGTACTTTATAGGAGATGAGCTTGCATACTGCGTTGTTTACTGTATATTTATATTTCGTTTTAAAGTTCATCACGTGAAAGAGTAACTCTTAAACTTTTTATCTTACGAGATATTAAATGTGATCAGCTACAATCAACTAATGCAATTATTTTGTTTTAGTATACAAACAGGCGTCAATGAATCAACCCCTAACTCTTATAACAGAAACTCACCGGCGCACTTCAATAAGACGTTTTTTATAACATGGATTATACACGAATTCGAAAGTATGTGGCTATATCATAGGAAGGATTATGTTGGTGTAAGTACACTGATTAGTTCTTTACGTATCTACTATCTAAAGTATTCTTTAGACGTCACGGTCACTTGGCCAATTTAAACTTTCCGATGCAATCGATTTACTGAAGTTTAATGTACTTTTTTTCTTCACAAGCAAATACATTTACCTAATAAAATGTATACATAAAAACAATATTTAGCGAACGCTCTACGGGCTCATGGATTTAGGTATTTACGGCTCTACTTAACTTTTATCGAGGGATTTAGCAATTTAATATTTTGAACAATCATTTTTTTATGTACACAAATTGTGTGTAATAAAAATGTAACGTCGCATCAAAAGTTTAGCCTTTGATCAAATAACTTATAAGGCTTTGCGAATAAGACATATTATAAAAATATGCATTAAATACCGTTGCCATGAATTATTGAAAATGCGACTAACTTTTTAAATAAATTTTATACGTTACAGCATACTAAAACACAGGACCCCTCAAACTTCCAGCGGTTCTCGATGTTTGGGGACGATGACGATGTATGAATGGCTGTTCGACAAAAAAAAAAAGATATGAAAAAGGCAGTTGAACAAATCCCCAAGCACGCGATACAAAGAAATGACGTACATAAATATATAATAATGTATGTTGTATAATAACGTGTTATATAGTTTAAACAGAAATACTACGACGGAATGTGCACAGGTTAACGTACAAAAATCGTATGGTATACGAATAAATATGCCGTTGGCGCGCGTGAGAATGTAAGGAATAAGGTATAATCGGATTAGAGAAGGAACGAACGCGAAGGAGAAAATTACAAGGTATACGCAGAATACGTGGGATCAGGTGCGTATTTGGATTTCGACGTGTATAGACATCACGGTGAAAATGCGAGTTGCTCGACAACAGTAAGTATACGTGTATATTATACAGTTTCGAGGGTGGTCGAGGGAGAAGAGTGGGATTCGGGTGTGCGGATGGGACAGCGTTTATGTCGAGCGACCCCTGCAAGGGTAACGAAGGCGGTGTAGTAGGATTTGAGCGTTACAGGATATAAAAGAATTCCGGTCGGCTAAAGGGAGAACGGGCTAGGTACATGCACGTATTATGAAGCCGTTTCGAGAAGGTTGAGTTATAATGCGCATATGTATACAATACAAATGTATACACCACCACATGTTAACCGACCGTCTTGTGTACGATAACTAAACGACGTCACGGACAATATCACTGCGATACGTACATGCGAATATAGCTTATAACTGTAACGGTGCATGGTCACTGTAACAGGGTCGTTCAAATTTGTAATTGTATAACATTTTTCAAAAATCAGAGTCTCCCGATCATTCTTTTAGTACCTTTTCTTATTTAATAGTTTTTATATTATTTCGTTTTTACAGCATTTTTGAATGTTGCTATCGCCTACACTTTATCCCTATTTTTCAAACATCAATTATTCATAGAACCTAATAAATACCGATATTTATAAACACCGGAATATTTTTTTTTAAATTATAAAAACCGGAATCGAAACCGAAACCCCAAAAAAGTAAAATTAAAAAAAACAGAACAGAACCGACAGCATCAAATATAAAAAATTTTAAATCAGAACTAAACCGAAACTAAAAAAATGATTTAGGTTCCAAGCTCTACCATTTATTCTAAAATGTTTGAAAGATTTTAATTTACATAACAGTTCCTATTCAAATTTGCATATAGCTTATGAAATATTATTAACAGTTTCTTTCGCCCAAATTTCATGTGAACATTCTTTCTCGAAGCTTACAATTATTGGAATATTTCTAGTTTACGGGATACCCTAAAATTTGGCAATTTTTGGGGTGTATTTTGTCATATTTTGGGTGAAAAAAATAATGGTGAAATTGGAATTTGGCGTGAGAACTTAGTTTTGAAGTTATAGTTAGTTAAAGTGTATAACTTTATACTAAAACTCTTAAATACTCCTTATACATATACGAAAATACTTTAAAGCGTTGCGCAATGGTAGCAGCATTGATTATTTATCTACGGAATCGAGTGCGATCCTCCCGTACAGATTAAACAAATGTTTGCACTTTTTTTTTTAACGATAATTTTGTATTTGGTTTTGATCTCTTATCTTTCATGAAAATTGTTTGCATTTTTTTTCGAAACGTTGGAACTGCAATTTTAAAAATTTTAGGACTTCGCTCCACTCACAAACTCGAGTGCCTCTACGTGGCACTTTTCGGGGGGATGAGGCTTCGCCCTAAGAGGAATTATAGTCTAAGCCTAACCTAGTTTTTGTACAAACTTTGATAATGTTGCAGATGGGATTATGATTTGTATGTGAATCTCGCAGCGCGAGTAAATCACATGTTTCGACCAAAAATATAAGGTATTACAAATAAATATTTTATTACACAATTAAAAAGGTCCATTATAATTGAAGCATAAAACCGATAGCAAAATGATAAATTCAAGCTTTAAATAATAATAATGATTAAATTAATGAAATAATATTATTGAATACCATGTACATTAAAAAAAGTGCAAACATTTTCACGAGACATAAGAATTGAACTCGTGACATTTACTGTCTTTTTTTTTTACATTTTTTAATCGAGTGCTGGGGGTGGAACCGATGCGAGTCATTTCACCCCCCTGTGCTCATCGTTTATTTCATAAACAGAACTTAGTACAAAAACGTTATATATATATATATGGTAATACAATGTAGTAGTTTATAACAAATAAAACAAGGGGCCTCTAGCCCCTTTAGTTTGATCTTCGGTCCACAGCTTGTGAAACTTAACTAACAAGTATGTATTTGCTTCTTAGGGTGGATCTTGATTGGCCTGACGACGTCTTTCTTCTGATTCCTTCGTTTTTATGATTTCGTTGATGGTTTGGTTGATGGCAGCCAGTGTTCACTCGAGCGGAGCATTAGGGAAACCATATTTTGGGGAGAGAAGTCGCATCCTAAGATTATGTTCAGTCTGAACCTGCGACCGTGCCAGGCGTCGCACACAGAGGCGTCGTCGACAGAGGCGTCGCAGTACCGGCACTTTGGAGTACCTAATTTGCCGATACGGTGCAGATAGTAGGAGAAGCATCCATGTCCAGACAGGGCCTGCGTAAGGTGAAAATTGGTGTCACCGAAATCCCTGCTGAACCACGGTCTTAGGTCCAGGATCAGCAGGTATGTCCACCTTCCTTTTTTTTGACATTTACTGCCTAGAGATAGCTATATTGCCACTGGGCTACAGCATCGCATTCGAAAGTTATGTATGTTCTAAGTTATTTAATATAATATATAGTAACTTTGAAGTGCAATAACTTCAAAACTATGTCCGAGCGCCAAATTCTAACTTCACCATCATTTTCAGCGTACTTAACTACATAAGTTAAAAAAAAAAAATTGCAAAAAATAACGTGTCCCGTAAAGTAGAAATATACCAAATTATTAAGACTCGACTCTGATCTCTTATTGGTCAAGACTTACCGAAATTTTTCATCTTACTGGATTTTGATACCAATATTATTTAAGAGTGTAATTATTAATATATTATTGAAAAATTTGCAAATACATAAAGTGAAATGAAACGGTTGTTGTTTTAAAATATTAAAATTAAAAAGTTTTAAGAGTTGTTGAATTATTATTTATTATTTGTAATTTACCAAGTAGGTTTATAGAAATATACTATTTTTTTGTTATTTATGTAAAATAAACCTAGTATTTATGTAGAATTGTTTTGTTAGTATTCATTTTTGGGACTACAATTAACATTTGAGGGACTAACATATTTATTTATTTGATTTAGCCCCCCTCGTGCGTGCATTGACCTAATGCTATTTTAAAAAATATGAGAGCCAAGTATCCCTCTAATTGAACCTACATTCGTATTAATATCAATATCATATAATTTTAATAAGTAACTAATAATTTAAATGTGAATGGTAAATTTAATTAAAGCTGAGGCCCTTTGTATGTCAATCCCCGGTAAGGCCCTCCATACCCATTCCAACCCTGGTTCTTAGTAAGAGTGACATTATGATGTCAATCGTCAACGGTTAACAAACTAAACTCAATGACAACTAATTTTTATGGCGACGCGTCACCGAGAAATTGTTGAAATAATTTTTAATTTTCGCCTACACATTCGTAAAAAAATGTAAATGTAAAATTCATATTAATTGAGTTAACTCTATGATTAATGTTTGTTTTCTTTGTGTTTATCGCCCTTCCGTAAATTTTATGTCTATTGCCTTTAAATGTAAACAACTAATTTGATAAAAATTTATAATGTAGATTAAATTATGATTATATATGAATAATATTATTGTCGTATATTGTAAAAAACTTCTCTAATTTTAATTAAACCAATCAACTACTAATACGGAGGAAGATATGAGATATTTTCAAAGAAACAAGATCAGCAATACTTAAAAGTTTTTTAATCTGAGAAAATTTGATTCAATCGACGATCAATAACAATAAGTACTATTATCTATTAAAATACATGAAATAAATTATTGTAATCACTCTATAATTAAGTTGAAATTAAATAAAATATTTTCACAAATAGTTAAAGTCAACAATTATTGTGATTTATATTAGTGGTGCTGAACCCTATGCTTAGGCCAGGCCACGGCCTGACCATATTTTTAAAATGAGGCAGGACAGGGCCTAAAATTGTGCGCGATACAATACACTTTGTGTAATACGAAATGTTAAACGTGTAGTATAAAATTAAAAAACGTGTTGTGGTTCAGTTCTCTTTATTATAGTATTTGTTTTTGATTTTACATTTTTTTATTAAATTATTTTTCATATTTCTAGAATTCCAAAATATATCATCAACAAAATTCTTAAGTGTGCAGTACGAAAAAGTATAAATTTTAGCCTCTAAAGCAGGGGATCAGAGGAGCCAATCTATGGTTTGCACTTTGCAATATTTTGACTTCACGGTTATTCCCGCAAGCAATGCCGGATGGACTCTGACGGATCGATATGCGTATGAACGGAACGGAAATGTTCAAATGAGAATTACCATATTTAAAACACATAATAAAATATTTTGCGGAACGGTACGGTGTCTGACGGTACGATTAATATGAATCATGCTTAATAACAGTGTCAACTAGGGATAAATGTTTGGGGGAGGGAGGGTCTAAGTCTCCTATAGTAATTTATGAAAAGTGGCTACAAACGGGCGTTATTTTACCACACCGTAAATTTACTGCGTGTTTTTGTTAAAAAACATTAAGTTGAATACAAGTAGAACACAACACACGAGTGTCGCGCCGTACAATTAATGCACGATATTTCAGAAACTGTCGCGTGTGCCTTAACTTTATCGCGCGTTGAGAAATCCCAATCGAAATGTATTATAATGATAGGTGAAGAACACACACGCAGTAATAAAACGCACGATTATTTATTTATCTACTTATTAAATATTACTTATTTTCAATATTCGTTCATTCATCATTATCGAGTATTAACAATCAACTTGTCGGCACGATCAGACGTTATTAGTCTGAAATCAACATCACAATTTGTCATCTGAAATTAATGTAGAACAAAATAGTCAGTTAGACACAAAACTAGACATAGAGCTTTTCATTTCGTTCATTGAAAATAAACCTATTTTATGATAAAAAATGTTAGATAAGTTTTTTCGATAACTGCAATGAAAAATGATAAGTTTAGAGGGAAGTGTTAGATAAAACAAGGGTTTGAACATCTTCAATATAAGGACCAAAAATGTAAAATACGTTTTCCTTTCTTGTATAATTTATTATTTTGTCTATATAAATTATTATATTATACGAATACTAGTCGAAATAATGCTTAAATCATAAACTTTAATTGTGGTGTCTTGGTTCCCCATAAGCTGGTCTTATATATACACACACATTATAAAAATACATAATTTGATTATTTGAATTGTTGAATTATATACATTATTTTTAACATAGTTTATTGTAACTAATTAACGAAAAATTGCATATTATAGGCTATTTAGTGTATAGAAGGTACTCTACTACAGTAGGTAATACACATCATTTTTATTTTTATAAAATGATAGTAACCCAAAAATAAAATATTTTCGTTTGTCATGATCAGTGGCGTAAATTGTATCCAATTTCTGGTGGTACAGAGGCATATTCTCAACTTATAATTTCCAACACACCAATTTTCCAATTTCCTAAGTAAAATTCTTCCCAATAAACTATATATTTTCCTATATATTTCTTTAAGTAACAAACAAATTTTGAATTATTTTAGCAGTAAAACCTTTATTATTACTCGTATAATATTAATAAAAAAAAAAAAACAATCAAATTTTGTCTTTAGTATGCTGATTTCTTTGGCTCTTGAAAATAATATTTTAGGTCATTTTAATATTAGGTAAACAAATTTCAATAATTTTCTGGTGGTGCAAAAACATATCTTTGCGCCCCCTTTTATATGTGGTGTTGCAAGTGCTACATTTGCACCACTCAGTTTACGCCACTGGCCATGATGTTGTCTAGTTTAAACAGACACATACTAAATAGTTAATAAATGTTTAATGAAATAAGTAAATATACGAGTAATCATCGTGAATATTGTAGGTAGATACTTAAATAAACGAGCCGTAAATAAACGCTCGTGTGTTGGGATGAATTAAAACGAGCAGTAAATGGTAAAAATGTCCCGCGGTAAAATAACGCCAGTTTGTTGCCGGCCTTATATTAATGATTATCATTCACCAAGTATCACAAAATAAATTAGCTGCACGGATATATCGGTTGGTTAATAAATTAAATTGTCATATTAACCAAATAATAAATAAAAACGATCATTTTTTTTCTCTCAAATTTAAATCTTTTTTTTTCTGAAAATAAAAATATAGACGAGTTATTTATTTAAATTTAAAAAACAATTGCCTAAATTATTTTTGGGGAGGCTTGGGCATTCTTGGGGGTTTAAGCCTCCCCCCAGTTGAGCTTATGCTTAGTACTTGTAATTTGAAAACACAAATTATTTTTCTATGCTAAGTAAAATGTAGGCTTGTGGCCGTAGTATTTTTATTTGGCCTTAAGGCGGCTGGAGCAGCCTACATTTTTCATGCATTTGGACCAATAAGCTGGAACAAAATTCACCTAGTTCTAATTGTCCGATTTAAATTTTGAAAAAATATTTAAATTTGTTAGCTTCTTTACTATGTTTTGTAGGAACCACAATTTTATTATTTTTTCTTAATTTTTTATTAACTTGTATGCTAATTTTTAAAAAAAAATAAAAATTTGAATGCATTTTATTAAATAACTTGAACTATAATCAAAAATCTGTTTCCTACAAAACATAGAAGAAAAGTTGAGAAATTAGAATATATTAAAAAAAATATAATCGGATTACCAGAACTAGACGAATTTTGTTCCAGCTTTTACCTCTTTTCACCAATTTGAAAAGAACAAAAAAATAGTTTCATGCGTTTGTCGTTGACATGTGCATGCGCGTATGAGAATTAATGTGTTCTCGAAATTGCGATAACACGCGCAGCGACCGCATCGGTTTAGAGCCGCGACCGATTAAAAAACTAATTTTGTACACATCATAAAATTGTATTGACTATAATAATAATAATATTATAAGCGATAGCTACACATCACAGTACTATGAAATTATTTTTGTTTGTTTTGTGGATTCCAATTTACAATTATTATACGAGTATAATATTGTATCATATCTCATTCTACAAACGGTTATCAAAAGTATTGATGAATGATGAATTGATGAGTATTATTACAACGTGTTATTGATTCAATTTTTGAACTAATCTAGACAAAAAAGTTTATTGTAATCATTTATTATTAAAATGAGGGACTGTAGACGTAAAAAGATTCGACCAAAGTTGTCTGCACACCGGAAAAAACCTCATAATTTAAATAATTTAAGAAAATTAAATACCAATGAACCTTCAAAAGACTTAATTATTGATCAGGTAATTATGATTTATATTTTAAAATTTTAATTGATATTATAAGGCCAGAGCCAGCGCTAAGTATTTATTAAAAAAAAAAAAGAAGTTCAGCGTCATTGATGTACTCGTATATTTTCAAGTCCAAATGAAACTTGGAAATACACTCCATCCTAATCACAACCTGACGTTCATAACTCATAAAAAAAATTAATCAAATCACAGCCCCTATTTTTCATAAAAACTCGTACTACACATATTTTAATGTATAATGATATGATACAAAGTACCCCTCTACCCCACTTCCATATGATTATAATTTTTAGTACAATATCAATAATAATTTTTGGTAATAGTTCTTTTTTATTAATCAATTTGCACAATTTACAATTTAACTACCAATCTGTTATTATTTTTTAAACTGAAAATATACCTATGTTTAGTATAAATCTAAAAAATATTTACAAATTATTTATTTATGTGGGATACATTCCCAATATACCTGTTCATTCTTAGCTATAGAAAAATTGTAGTACCTAGGTACATTTTTATTGATAGTTTGCATCTGAAATAGTTTTTATTATAAGTTAGAATTTTCAATATTTCCATGCTTATTTTTATATTATTGCGAGCAATTCAATAACAGTATATAACAAAAAATAATCTATTTGGACTAAATAATAAGCCATAATTAACAAACTCCTATGTAATTTATAATTAATGTAATATCATTAGCTAATTACTAGGGAAGAAGGCTTATAGCATTTACATATTTGTTTTGCACAATCACAAAAATAGCCAGAGTATGAAACAAATACACTTCATGCTTTCATAAAGCTAGTCTTGAAATTTTAATTTGCACATATAAACGTATAATTTGTGTTTTTTTTTTTTTAATTTTATTTCTTCCATTTATACTTTCAAAATCATATTTCAAATAATTTATCATTTAATCAATACTTTTCCACTGAATTTTTATTTCATCTAATATATGAATTGAATTATAAATAATTTTAAATTTTGATCATATATACATATGGCTGTTGACTGTTCGTAAACTCATGTTTTTCATGTTTTTTCTAGAAATACATCTCGAGAACTGCTAATTGCATTAATAGTATTTAGAAACAGTAAACACTTGTCTACATTATACAATTTCCAATACAACATCAACTATTCCATATATGATACCAAAAAATTTTATAACACCAAATGCTGTCAATCATTACTCGTAAATAATAATTTAGTTATTTAGTATTAGTTCTGTGAAAATGCATCTATTCGTAATTCGTGTCAATATTTTGATTTTGTCATTAAAATGCCAAAAGATAAAGTCCTTTAATAGTCAGTTAGAGTTATTTATCGAATTTGATGTTAATATTTTTTTTCGACTGACGGTAAGTTCATACTGTATTACGATTTTAAAGTAGGATATGAAAAACAATTTAATGTTACATAGCAATTAAATTATTTAATTATATTTTTTAAATAAATTGTTTTAAAAAATATATATGAGCATATTTTTAGTGCATATTAATGCATAAGTGTTTTTTTTAGAGCTACAAGTCCTCTGCCCTACTAATTACCAATCACTAATATCAAATTAAAACTTTCCAATTTAGGGAGAAGAAAAAAATATTTCAAATCATTAAAAAGTTAACATTTAATAATGAAAATTACTTTATGAAGTTCTTATAACAATAAAAATAAATTAAATAGTACTTGTTAATTTTTAGTTGTTACTGGAAAACTTGAAATATTAAGAAATGGCTCAAAGCTAGAAAAAAATTATCAGACAGTTGAGATATTTGAGATTTAAACAAATATATATCGAAGACATGTAGTTTATTAAAAGTGGATTGTAAAAAAGGAAACAAAAGAGTTAACATTTAGAAATCAACAATTGGAAAAAGAAAATTAATGATTCAGTAGGTTTCGCAAATCACCCAAAATAAAAATATAAAAAAGGAGATAAAATAGATAAAAAAAAATGAAAAAACCAATTTTGATGCAATAGTTCATATTTATTTTATTTGTTTACGCTAAAACATAAGCATATGCACATTAATTTATAAATACAAAAGATATAAAATAGAAAATTATTGAAATACAATGAGATAATTAAAATGTCAACTTATGTCTTATGCGTGTACTTGGAAAGTTGAAATAAATATCTATCACATGATGAAAAGGCATGACAAGGGACAATATGGTACTTATTTTAAAATAGCAATGATATTATCACGCTAAACCCTAATAATAATAGTATACCTACGTAAAACAATCACCATAGGGTATTAGGGTAAAAAGCCGAAAAATGTCACAAGGCTAATGTCCTTGTCATATCAATTGTATTTGCCATTAATCATTTACAACACCTTTCATTAACAGTCTAACAATCATCGAACATATAAAATAGTCCGGAAAAATATAAATTTTAATTCAAAGTATGTTGTTAATAATCCATAACAGTCCTTAACAAACAGCAACAGAATTTAACTGATATTAGCACTTGTCATTTAAGCCTTCCCAAAATACATATATTAAAATTTATATGTAAAAAAGTATTAACTATTTACATTAGGTAAATCTTAAATGACTACTAGGTATGTTAATTTTTCCACAGACTCTATATCAATTTCTTTAGCTAGCCAAGTATTGTGCTCTTGAATGCCTTGATGGTCCAGGTCGAGGATTATACTTTTTTGGGGTCCATTTAATAGCATTTGCATCTATTATGAACCTGGGCCTCTTGTACTGTTCTGAGCTAACCAATTGTTCAACATTTTTTGGTGTCACACATATTACATGTTGACCTTTCCAGTACTTAACCATGTTCATAGACTGTAATGTTGATATGATGTCTGTCTGGGTAATACTAGTCATCCCACTGCATTAAATTATACAATTATTGATGGTATTTTTAACTTTCAATTCTTATGTTATTATTATTGAATATATTTATACCTGAGGTCTTTAATTGATAATGATCCACAGGTATTTTTCAAGATTTCCAATAGTACCCAAGACCAATAAGATCTATATGACAGTTTACCAAGATCACTTAGTGGCTTCTCCGGACTGGCTACAAGCCCTTCTAACTTACTCAGCTCATAGCTGAATGCTATTAATAATTTACCATAGCCTTGACGCTGGAAAGGTGGCATTGTCAATATACAAGCAACATTGTTGCAGTCTGGTGAATCTTTTTCCTACACATAAAATTAAAGAAAATCAATAATCACAACTTTCTACAAAGTTTATCAAATTATAATAAAAACATACTTTTGAAAAATATCCAACTAAATGTGCACCAACTTTGTCAACTTCACAAAGAACGTAAAATAAAAATGGTTCAACATCAAAATATAATGTCTTGTGATCTAAAAATAACTTGGCTAATAAACAAAGGTTTTGACAATACATTTTATGTTGACTGGAATTAACTTCCCAGATTGATAGTGATCCTTTATGATACACCTCAACACCAGGTGGTTGTCTCCATGTGCACTGGCTCTAATATGAGAATATTTTTTATTATTAAATAATGGATTATTAATAAGAGATTTAAATAACTACAAACCATGTGGTACTTGAATGATTTTTCTAATTTACTGTATTTTAAACAGTATTCACAAATCCAAATTTTGGATTCTTTCTGGTATTCTGCGGGAAAGGGACTAAAATACCATGTGTCAATTTCATACTTTCCCAGTTGTACTTTATTGATGTACTTAATTTTAGTTATCGCCTCATGTTCTTTTTCTAATGCAGCTGTGGTTGGGTCCATATCTGCATAAGACTAATTTAAAAAAAATAATAAACATTTATAGAGTTACTCATGTAATTAAAATATGAATATTTAATTTATTTTTACCATTTGAACATGATTTATTTCATCATGTCTTCGTTTTTGGTTTCTAGTAATCTTTCTATCAGACTGATTTAGAAGATCTGAAATTTTATTTACATCTTTTTGTTTCCAAGTTTTCTCCGATATATCAAATCTTGAATTCATTATCCTATAACCATAATACAATAATAAGTCAATAATAAAATTATCATTAAAATATCAATTGCACCAAAAATAATTCTTACCTATCTCTTCTCACCCATTGATCCAATCTTCGATTATATCCCTCAAAGTGTACATAGTATTCAAAATGATGTTCTTGATCATTGAACCTGGTGTGTAAAACTTCAGCTGGATCTATAAAATTTGAAACGTATTACATTTAAAATAAACAATTCAAAAAACTTTTAAGTATAAAATACCTTAAATAATTTAATTTTTAATTAAATATTTATTAAATGCAAACAAAAATAAATTAGATAAAGTAATATATTTATGTTTTCATTAAAAAATTACAATCCAAAATTACAATCCTGTAAAATGAAAAAACTCATTGAAATAGTAAATACCTGTATCTCAAGTTAGTTATCTATTTCCAATTATTATATTGATTTGGTTAACTGTTTAAACATGAGTTACAAAATGGCAATACCTAACCTTTATTTAACAATAAGTTTATAATGTATAAATCAGTGTTTCCCAACTTATTTTAAACACGAAACCATTGAAGAAACTATTTGCAAATTATCTTTCCCCCCCCCCCCCCCCATATTCAGAGTAAAAATATATTTTTTGAAAACTCAAAAGTGGGCTACCAGACATTTCCAGTGCAAAAATGAATGACTTTTATATGTACTCATAAGAAGAGGCTAAACATTTTCATAATTCAAATTGTAGTTTAAATCAAAAATGTTATTTATTCATTTTTTTTTTTTTTACTAATTTTATTCAAATTAAATTTTAATAAATAAACCATAGTTTTATGATAATTAGACAAACAAGAACTTGTTTATCAGTTGATCAATAACAGATAAAATAGTAAAAATAAATATGATTCATAAAAATAGTAAAAAATTGAAATGCAAGGAATATTTTTGTAAAACAATTGTGAAAATAAATTCAATAATAATATGTAAAATTAAATAGGATAATATTCATTTTGTCCTTATTTATTTTAATGGCATACTGACTGTTTTATAGCAAATATCAGTGTTAAATAAGATAACATGTGATGAAATATGTGTAAAAAAATAAACAATAAATGTAATCTAATTCTGTATAGATACTCAATGACTAATACCTTTGATTTGATTTTATTGTATAATAATTATTATATACTATACATTTGAATAAATTGTAATAGGTACTAGACATTTTTAAAAATTTGACAATTTAGTTTAAAATGTCTATAAATTCAACACTAGTTTATTGAAAACAATTAAAAAAATGATCATAAAGGTAAATATTGACTCATGTCAAACACAACAGTTTAAAATTGTTAATACCTAACATAAAATATTTTATTTATGTATATGAAGGTAATAAACATATGGTTTTTATGAGTGATGAGTCATTAATACTCATTGAAATAATATTTGATCATTAATAAAACCTATGATATTCCTTATGTTTTGATACTTCAAATATTTACAAATATAAAAATAAAGCTAATAGTTAAAATTCAGGTTAAAAATTACTCAAGAATTGATCAGACAAAATATGAAACTTGTAAAATTGTTAAAAACATATCTAAAACACCAATTGATAATAAATTATATATTTATGAAACTTACTAAATTAGATAAACAGGTCAGGAATATTTAAATAATAACATTAATCACCAATTGAGCTACCAATTAAATTAAATTTTAATAATCTAGGTATGGTGTTAATAATAAAAATAAAAAAAATTGATAAAACTGAAAGAATAATAAGATATATTGAAAAAATGAAGGTTGAGAAAGTTTAATTATTAAACATTCAAATTTATATTTAAATACTATATAACATCTACTTTCAAATAGTAATAAATATCGATAAAAATACCTAAAATAACAACTTATTGAATTTATTTATTTTTATTTATTGTTTAATAATTTACACATACATTATTTAATTACTGAATTGTCAGTTATTTTTTATGTATTATTGTAATATGTAGGTAGGTTATTAAAATAACAGAAGCTAAAAATATGTATGCGTATGTGTGTCTGCCTGTGTAAGAAGATTTGGATATATTATTAACCCTCATATATTAATTGGTGTCAAAATGAGTATCAAAGTTAATAAAATTTAAAAACTGTAAATGTTTTATACTAATGGAAATATATTTGCCTTTAACTTAATAAAACATTATATAGGGCCAACATATTGTTCATAAGTTATCTAATAAATATCACGTTCTTATCTGTACGGAGAAAAATTATGCAAGCCTAATTGTCAGTATATGTATATATATATTTAAGCTATTTATTATATGAGTATGTTCTGAATTACCGAGTATTTATCTCATTTCCGAGGTAAATACATCGTTTTTCGAAGCATGCTCATTGTTAAGTTCCATGTAAATTTGCAAGTTCAATAAAAAACGACAGTGGAAATAAAATTAGTAGCTGATATAAAGTGCCGATGGGGTTGAAAATAGAAAAATGAGACAGGGAATGACGAGTGAACATTTTTTTTTCAAAATCACATTTAAATATAAACCAGAAAATAGCATAAAATAAAAAGATTTTCGAATAACAAATAACGGTGGAAGTTGTGTACCGCATGTCGTCGAAGAGCGAGTAGAAAAAAACCGGCCGGAAAGCAGAAAAAAAATAGGCGGGTAAAAAATACGCGCACGAACGATGGCTGGTGTGAGAGAGAGAAGAACGAGTGAGACGATGCGAATCTCGAAGCTAAAAACGTCATCGTATATTTATTTACGTTTTTTTTTTTTTTAGAGGTCGAGGGACCACAACAATATGACGACATAGTGCGTCGGATCTGGCAACGCTATAGGCGAGAGGGGAGCGACGGCGCTGGAGTAGTGGAGTCCCACCGATCACGCACGGAGAACAAAAGAACCGCGCGCGCGCGTCATCATCGCTGGTTCCCCGCGGCTCCCAAGCAAACGAGAAGAACTACGTTACGAAAACGTTGTCCAAGACGAACATTAGAAGAGAAGCGCAAGTAGCTGGAATCCGGGGAAAGCACATTTTTACGAATATTACTAAAATACAGGCGGGCAATTCAGAGAGATATGAAACGATAATATTCGATATCGTAATAATTATTTTATAATCACACTTATTACACACACACGTACACGCACACATGTTGCTGCAGCTCACCGGGAGATTGCACAACATTTCGTCAGTGGCGTACCTAGTTGGCGGCGGCAAAATAATAATAATAAACACGCTGCGGTGAGACGTTCGCACTCGCAGGTACGCGTAGTAAATAGCGCGCACGCACACACACACAAGAATCACGTTGTGCGCACCGGCCGGGTCGGTGTGTAGCGCGAGCACGCGCGCGCGAGAGAAAAAGATCGAAAGCTTGATTTGTATATATTTTTCGTTTCCTTTTCGAGCTCTTAAATAACAGTATTAATGATCGTGCTGTACTCACGCCATGTGTCGTCGTACCGGCGAACTAAATAATGTTCACCCACGTCTAACGGACCGTCTTCTGATGATTCCGAGTCTTCAGCTTTCTCGTTTTCCGACGACCCATTGGCCATTTTCGGGTCGTCCGGGCTGTTCGCGTTCCGTGGCGGGTCCACCTCCATAGTGACGGACGTCGCGCTGTGATGCACGACCATAATAAACCGTACCGAACGACTTGTTATACACACACACTATTTGTATTTACAAATACTAGAAATATTCGACGATTTATATACGTTATTTTTTTATCTATGGTCGCGACGCACACAACGCACGTCGGTAACGGGCGGTGGCGGCTTTTGTTTGTGTTTTGCGCCCCACCTCGCCGTCCAGGCACCACGATTATCGAGGAGTACCGCTGCTTGATCAAGCGCCGCCCAAACGACCTCGCCATCGTCATGGAACGGAAAATCGTTGAGCGCACACTGAATCATGGAATATACGACATTAGGTTGATGACGTTGGGGAACCAAAATGTTACGAAATAAAAAAAACATGTGAAATTACTGAAATGGAATCATTTTTTTTAACAAAACGTATACGCAAACGTAATGAATGCACATGCATATACTACGCAATAATTACCGGTCGGTATATTTTTGTATACAAGGCGATAATCAATATCACAAAGATACAATTTACATATAAATATAATTATAAAGTTGATAAAAATATAAAACTTAAAGCTCTTTAAAAATTACAATTGACGCCCAGCATATAATACTCGTAATACACAAACACATCACAAACCTCGACTAAATTTAAATAATAACTATATTATAAGATATCACTGGGAAAATATGTATAAAGCTACTTTGAAGCTAATTTAAGTTAAATAATATGAAAAGTCCAACAATGTACTTCATAATATTAACCGTAGATGCCATATAAAATTCTCAAATATTAAAAAAAAAATTGTTTTTTAAATTGCAATCAAATATAATATAACAATAATTGGATTATTCAAAATATAAACAAGAAAAATAGTACATAAATTATTTTACAAAAATATAACATGTTCGTTTTACAAAATTAATATAGATGGTTG
Source organism: Sipha flava (assembly GCF_003268045.1). Lineage (NCBI taxonomy): Eukaryota > Metazoa > Arthropoda > Insecta > Hemiptera > Aphididae > Sipha > Sipha flava. The sequence goes on from NW_020273635.1 coordinate 618,466, forward strand.
GACATAACTTATAAACTTATTTGACTAAATATGAGAACATGGGGAACAAAAGATGTATTTAAATTTCTTCATCTTGACAATCATGTAAAAATACATGGTATGCTTTGCGTCTACAACTACCATCCTTTAGAAATGTATATTTATGAAAAGTACCATCCAGGCAAACAGCTGTAACATAAATACAAATTAAATTAAGTAATTAAACCAATTATGAAGTATTTCAATTCTAACCAATTTATGATAAAACTAGTTGAAGCACTATACTCAGTCTAGCCTAATTTAAAAACAATTATTAGATAACTTTAAATCAGTATGATCAGATAGGAAAATAAATGCTGTCGTGTTATAATTTTAACACTGAATTGACAATAACGAATTTTCAACATTTTGAGCCATTAGTTTGTATATTTAGAAAATGATATATAAATATAGATTGCATGAATATGTGATAATATTTAGACTTTCAATACATATTACTCCAAACAGAGTATATAAAAATAACAGGTTGTAACAATGCAATCTCACATCAGTGTAGTCACATTTCAGGTAATTGAATTATTGTAAATACATTTTACAATATCGGGAATCAATAAACTATGTCTTACCATTTTCAAAACAGACCAAACAATATCAGTGTTATATCATCATGTAATAAAATACAGCTATATAGCAGTTTATTATTATAAAAAATATGTAAAATTTGAGTGACACGAAATTATTTGAAGTATATTATTGTAATATTATCAATATGTATAGAAATTGTTAATGAATAACACCTTGATTTAATCTGTTGGTGTGTGTAATAATTTTATATAATTTAAAATTTAGTTTTATTTTTTCTTGAACTATCCGGATTATAAAGAATTTTTCAAAATGAAAATAAATACATAATTAATACAAAATTAATTATTTTCTGTAGAATTTGATTTTAAATAATCTATGATACAATTATATTTATTTTAAATTTTAAATTTGTTTTAAATTATAATTATAAAACATGACTAGAGTTCTAAATAATTTTTATTTGTATTTAAGTTTAAAATAAAAGGTTGCTATTTAAAAATAATTGCTTTTTACAAAAAATGAAGAATATTATATTTTTATAAAAAGAAAATATACAATTATATCAAGCAAACATGTGATTCTCAAAACAAAATTATTTTTTTATGCTTACAATCAGATCATATTGCTTAAATGTATGCAATTAAAAGTATGCCATTTGTAAATTTTTGTTAAAATATTCTATAATTTTGTTGTTAAAAGTGAATCATTAATTTGGCAAAATCCCATATCTTTACGTCTTACAGTATTAATAAAAATGTTTTTGATTTCTATAATATTCATTCACTAAAGCTTGAGTTATTTTATAAATAGTATTCAATGTCACTGTTAATATCAAGGATTTAAAAAGTGATATTACTCTCACCCATAACAGTATTTTGATTCTCAAATGCACATATACAAGCAACTTCTGGAGGGACTGTAAAAGTTGCAAGAGCCCACTGTGATTCAATGTAGGAACTGAAAAAACCCAAAGTTGAAAGACTTGATCTACGATTTAAATCAGGATCTTTAAGCGCAAATATATGAACCGTGCCTTTGTCACTAGAACAACATAAGAATTCTGAATCTGGACTGAAGTTCATGCTGAAACAATATCAATATTTTAATTTATTTATTAATAGTAAGTTAATAATTGTATGTTGCTATTATATAATTCATTTTAAATTGCTTTTTATCAATATTTTTTATAAATAATAAAATGTATTGCATTTACTAACGTAAAAATTTGAGTATTTATAAAATAACGTACCAATATAATGTTGCTGTATCTGTTCCACGCCTAAGTTCAGCTACTTTAGTTTTCCGAATAGTGTCCCAGATTCTTATTAATGTTCCTTTATCACTTGCACTAGCTATAAGTGTACCTTCCTGATTAATAGCCAAACATGTTATCTCTCCATTATGAGCATTTATTATTGCAGGTGCACTGGAACTATTTTCTTCCAAATTTTTCAGATCCTAAAATTATACTGATATTTTGTAATACAAAATATTAAATAAATTATATTCAAATATTACCAAAATATGTATGCTTCCAATTTTATTTCCAGGATATACAAGGATTTGTCTTTCAGCATTATGCATAGGAGTAACTTGTAACAAGCCCAAAGGATTGGGGCGCGTGTCAAAGGTAGCAACATGATAAAATGGTGTAGGACTATTAAATATAAAAACTTTGTCCAAAGTTGCAATAATTGCCCTAAGTGAGAACAGTTAGTATAAATGTTACAATAGAACTCATAATATATTATATCAAGTATATCATAGCTATCCAATGCCTGTACACTGATTTTACATTCCTTTCATGATTTAAACAATAGTCTTTTCCAGATTTAAGGTAATTCAATCAATAAAAAGTAGTACCAAATATTACAGTAACATTTTTAACCAATAGTATATTAAATTTTTTTACAAACAATTTTACTAACTTGTCTCTTTTCATACGTACAGCCTTGACAGGAGAAGAAAAGTTGGTTTCCAAGACAAATATCTTCTTCACAGCATCATAAAATAAAACAGTTTTCAATGAAGTTTTTGGGTATTTTCCACCAGCAACTATGGCAAAAAAATTAGTGTGATGAAGTAATGCACACTGCCCAACACCACCAAAATCTAAAACCAATAGGAAAAATAGTTGCATTCATGAATGAAGTTAGTTACTGAATATGATGAATAATTGAGGTATAGAACTTAACAAATTCACAAAATGTTTCACCCTGTGTAATGATTGTATGGATGTTTTTCTACAACCTCTGATTCAAAGTTCTAAATACTTTTTTCATACTACAGAAAGAAGGTTGTTAAGGTCAATTAATTTATCAGATCACAACTTACCAAATTGTTCTTTCAGCACCATAGGCTCAACATTGTATACTCTAAGACCAGTTTCAGTGCAGCAAGCAATGCAATCTAAAACATGAAATAGCACGTTTGAAATCAATGAGCATCATTCAAAGTCAAATGGAAAATGAATAACTAACTGTGGTCCTGATTAAAGCTTAAGCTGATTACACCTTTTTTGTTAGACATAATGACACACGTACGTCACAGAATATTTCCGTATGTTCAGAACACAGATCGTTTATGATCCAGATACTCAACAATTTCTTCGACACAATCAATTGACGATAGAAAACTAAACAAAACATGTGCCACTGGAGACTTAAAACAAAAGAACGTTTGAACGTTTGTCAATCGCAGCTACGGCCTGACGACAAACGTTGACAACAGATCGAATAACTGAATAAGACTAAAAAATAAATCACTATCGATCACGTTTCTGAATGTAATCGTCAATCGATGGTGGTGGTGGTGGTGATGAGTGCGACGTTTCTATTGAGCAGTGAAGTGTAGGGGATTTGTTTGACGACGGAGTAGTGGAAGAGAACTCGACGGTCTACTGAGGAGTGGTGGGCGGAGACGTAAAAAAATCAGAATACATAAAACAAAATTTAAATTACATGTTATTATTACTTCTACGATTATATCGTAATAGTTATACGTAATAGCAATAGTTATCTATATTCAAAGGTTATTATCATGAATTCTGTATTTTTGTTGTTGTTACATAAATATATATATATATATTATATAAATTTGATTTACTGAAGAGACGCGTTATCTAAATTGACTATTAGTGTGCGTGAGCACCTTAGATAAAAAAAATCTGTGTATACATATGTATATATATAACCTGTAATGATTATAAGCAATAAACAAAAAACTAAGCTGAAGCTCATGTACTCATGTAAGTTCATGTGCTCATAACGTTCATGTAAATGTATCAATTATTTTTTAATCTTTTGTCTGCTCTTTTGAATCAGATTTAACGGATTTAATTCTGGAAACGGGTTGGGGATTTTCGTTTATATAAACTACTCAGTTAATTTATTAGGTACTCGTTTGCTATAATAGTAGGTACTGCGTAGTTTTTGGACGGCGTGTTACCACACAATACAAAAATCTTTTGGCTATTTTGTTATCGTGTTAATATTGGACACTGTTACTCAAAATATTGCCACTGCCCCCTACCATTAAGTTATTTTAAGCCCTCAAAATTCTGGTAAAAATATACACACAAACATCTAAATAACTGATTATTTTAGAATAAAAATTATTTCTTTTAAAAAAAGTGAATAAATAAATAAAAAATGTATGTTATGCTTTTTATTTATTTTTGGAATTTTTAAAAACAAGGTTCTTTGTGTTCAGGGTAAGCAGATATATATAATCATAAAATATACATAATTATAAAATAAAGTCAGTATGACGATTTTGCCAATGTTTTAATTACCTCCTCAACTTCAAGATGAATATTTAGAACTCCTAAAATATCAAGCCTTAAATGGCCAACAGAATTTCAAAGATCAGACTTTTTTCATTTTAATGTGGTAGAACTTTTGTGTGAACATTAATAGGCAGTGTTACAAAAATGTAAAGTAGTTTGAATACATTTGAAAAGAGGTCTTTATTACACTTAGAAGGCCAAGTGCACTTAATTTTTATAAATATGTAAAATATGTACGCCATAGCCTTAGATATAACTAGTCATAAGCTAGATATAATATTTTTATGATTTAATAATCAAACTTTAAAATTTTGAACTAAATTTTCCTTAAATGGAAGGAATTATTTATTAAAAAAAAAATAAATTTATATTTAGGGTTACTTGTAGAATAATTTGATCTATTTTTGTCATTTAAATTTTCATGTTTGTTGATAATGATGATGATTTATTATGAAAATTTCTTTTTCTTTTAGTCATTATTTTATAATTTATAAAGATACTTTAAACTATTTAAGGGGGATATCATATTTTCCTGACACTCCCCTGTGCACACCACTGAATCCAACAAATATATTCAATGAGTATTAGTTACTATTTTATTGCTTTAAGATAAACTTAAATTATTTTCTAAATATTTACTATAGAATTCTATAAAACATAGAAATAACACACATTTGATGGTTTTCAAATACAAAAATAATGAAACCTAATTAACTGTGATTAAAATACAAAAATAGTATTATGAACATGTTTTACAGCTCTCATAGAATTATCATTATTAATTTTTAACTTTTAATATTAGTTTTAAATAATAATAAAAATGTAAACAATGTTAATAAATTATTTTATATTTAACAGTAATTGTTTTCATAATTAACATATATGTACATGATTGGAAATATAAAAATATTTTTATTTCTTTTTAGTTTTGGTCTTTAGTACTGATCCAGAACCTGCAAATGCTTTAAATCCATCTTGATTTTCATTCTGAAAATTAAATATATTTTATATTTTCAAAATGTAATATTCATGATTATAAAATTTGTATTCACTCAAAAAGAAATAATGAAATAAAATATTTTTATATTGTTTAAAAACTCAAAATGCTAGAATATATGAAAAATATAAAAGTAATTACCTCTTTATCATTAATCAGAGGACGTATATTTCTTATGAACTGTAATGTTCCTATAGTATAGTCATAGTCAGGTATACCTCTTTGATAAGCTACTTTTACATGATTTAATTGATCATCAACATTATCTTTTTTCTTTTTGCCATCTAGTCTATTTCCTGAACCTTTGAAAGCTATGAAGCCAGTTGATTCTGGCATTAAATCAGCAGGATCAACCATCATTTCTTCTGAAGTTTCCTTTTTTTGATGTTTAGGCTCTTTATAATCAACTGGTGCAGCAAACTCCACATTCATGTCACATTCAATGATACTAACAGCATTACCCGGTTTAGTCTCCAAAACACACATTTCATAAATTTTTTGATTGTACTTAATGGCTATGACATCGCCAGTAGTAAGACAAGCAAAATTACGTAAGCAATTTTCTAAAACCGCTTTTGGATTAGTAATGTCTAGGAATTCAGAATTTTGTGGTTGGAACTTTGAAAATGTGGCTACTGCTAATGAAACACTTTCTACTTGAACCATATCTCCTTCATCTAATAAGAGATTTTTCATCATCTAAACAACAAAATAAAACAAATACACCATATGTTTTGGTTGCAATTATAATATATATAATTATACTTACCCAATATGGAATGTATACTTTATCTTCATCTGCAATAAATTCTAAAACTCCACAGTGTGTTATTCTGTTTTTTTTTTTGTTGGAAAGCTTGAACAACATGGGATAGTTGATATTTAATCGAGTTAACGTATCCAAAGCCGAAGGAGGCATTATAACTAAAACCATCATATTTAGGTATAATATTGTGCAAAACCCAAATCAAACCCAAAGCAATTAATACTTTTTCCACCACGTTCTACATCTTCCCGTTCAGTGCCTGGAAGCATTGACACCGACCAACATCTGTAAGTCGTGTTGAATGGTAGAAGTAAGTCATTGAACAAACTCAAAGAAAACTAAAACATAATTCATTTTATTTGCACCATACTAGAGTTAAAAGCCAAACGTGTTCCTGAAGATCCTTACCATTGAGTATTGAGAACTATTACGTTGTTCGGATAATGAAAGAACGTTCAAAATTCTATAGAAACTTAGGAAATTTCGATTAATAAGTATTGACTTATACGTATTTATATATAAATTAATAAAAAACTAGAACACAATACTGCAATCGACACAATCGTTGACTATTGCTAATTGTTATTTGTTGAGCGCGCAACCACAGTAAAACGCAAAGTCACAATTACAGAGATTATGTTACGAGAGGTCTCTAGTGTTCACGACCCGAATCACGGGTTTCTTCAGTGCACGGTGATAATCTACATCGTGCCTCGGTGATACGAAAAATTAATGTAGCACATAGAATAACATAGGCAGCGTTACTCTATGATGCAGCCATAGAGAGGAGCATCTAAACACAGGAATGCACCTAATGCATTCTGCGCATGCCCGTAATTTATTCACCACTATTATAATGTTAGACTGTTATATCAAATCACTATAACACGATAATGATATGAGTTTTGAATCAAATTTTCAAAATTTGAACATACTACTTACGTATTTTACTCTTTTCTTTGCACTTCGACCATTTCATTAAATAAATCATTATACATACCAGATACATTTGAAAAAAAAAATCAAAACAGCAATAACTATCTAACAGACTTGGGTAAAATACTTTTTAAAAGTATTTAGAATAAATACTCGAATATTTACAAAAAATAGTATTCCGAATATGTATTCAAATACATTATACAAATTATATTCCAAATACATTATTTAGAATACTTCAAAAGTATTCCGAATACTTTTAAAATACTTCTAGTTTTCATACTATCAAAATAATAAATGTCCACTCAACAGAAATATTTGAAATTGTAGACTAAATATATGTTATTGTATTGTATTTTTATATTACATAACTGTTATAGTTTATGGTTTACCACAGTACATTTATAAGGAATTTTCACCGGGCGACAAAAAATGTTTTTCTCAAAATAGTCAATGTAATACCATAGTACGATTATAGTATTACACGTTTGTTTCGTATTATTTCGCCTAATCTTTCAAGATATTGTCGACCTATTTTTTCTTCGCAGTAAGGCATTTGGCTGGCTTATCATACAAGAACGTTATCATAACTGCAAATTGTAAAATGTAAAATGTAGGAACTAGAAGATATCTTTTGATTTAAAAGGTATATATTAATAACTATTAGGTATATTATAATGTACAGTCGAGTCTCGATAACTCGAACCTCGATAACTCGAATTTTTTTTTTGTCCCTAGGCAATTCCTATACACTCAATGCAACATTTGTCGCGATTAGGCAAATATAAAAATAGTTGAGCATAGATAACTCGAAGACATTTCTTACATTTTATCGTTAGAATAACCGGTTTACAATCACATATGTACAAATGAAATTATCCTATGTACAATTGTGCTGTAAAATAATCGGCAGTTGCCGTATATTTTCGCTGTGTAGCGTGTTCAATTTGTAGTTATGTCTCTTAAACGTAAATTGGTTACATTAACAATTGCTAAAAAAGTGAACATTATAAGTGAGGTGACAAAAAGTGGTAAACAAAAAAATGAAATTGCTAAAGCAATACTCCATCCAGTACACTTTCAACTATTCTGAAAAATAAAGACGATATTTTACAAAAATACGAAACTAATAAAGGGTCTATGAAAAGAATGAAGATTTGTGAGTATCCTGATATAGAGGTTAGTTTACTCAATTGGTTTATTCAATGTAGAGATTTAAACAATCCAATAAATGGACCAATTTTAAAGGAGAAGGCTGAATTTTTTGCTACTAAACTCGGCCATAAACAATTTAAAGCTAGTCAAGGTTGGTTAAGCAACTGGAAAATTAGGAATAACGTCGTTTTTCGTAAAATATGTGATGAAAACGCTTCAGTTGAGGCCCGTCGCAAGAAATTTTCCGCCCTTCGGCAAACGTAATGCCGCCCCTTTCAATCAAAAGCTAAATATATTATAGTATACAATTTTATCACATTATTAATATAATAAATAACATATTACAAATTAAATTTTAAATTATTGTTGTATTTAATAAATTTCAAAAAGTTAATACAATATTGTTATTTCCATAAATTAATAAACGTTTTATATCTATGATGATAAAAATAATAATCTTATAAAGTTATAATATTAATAAAATAGTTAATATAAAATATGTATTTCAACTTGAGTTATAATGTTTACAATTCGCAGTCCACAGAAGTGTACTAAACTAAAAATTAACTTTCCTTGCTTTTTTTGAAGCAAAGTCTTGAACGATGTCTTCTAAATCCAATTCTTGCGCCAAATCGGACTCAATGGATAACAATGCTAATCCGGTTAACCTTTCATTGCTCATGGTTGATCTGAGGTGGTTTTTAATAAGTTTCAACTCAGAAAAACTCCTCTCAGCTGACGCTACAGTGACCGGAATCGTTAGAACGATTCTCAAACTAATTGTAATATTAGGGTAAATCTCTTGTAATTTTTTATTATAAATAAGCTCAAGATTTATGTTGGGAGAACTATTTGGTTCGGTAAGTTGACAAAATATTTTTAGTTCTTCAAATAGTTCTACTGCGTCGATATCGGATGTTTCTTTTGCTGATAATAAAATAGCCAAATCTTTGCAATGATTTAATGTTTCGTGCTCCCAGTTTTTTAATAAATTAATATTGTATAAGAATCCAAAATTTAAACAATGGTGGTTTAACACATCAAATCTTTCTCGCAAAGAATTAATGGCTGTGTCTATTATTGTGTGAAAAAACTCCACTTCAAATTTTTTTTCTGGATTATGAAGAGGCGTTTCATCTCTGTTTTCATAGCTGAAATGTGTTTTTTTTTGTCGTTTACGTACTTGATATTCTTCGGGAAATTGTCCTGGTATTTCTATTAATAGAGCAATTTCTTTTGCAGCTATTTTAACTTTGGGAAACCCATTTTGACGGTATTCTTTTAAAAACTTTACAATACTTGATACACTTATAAAAGTTCTTATAATACTTATAATACTTATCACTTGAATTTGATTGTTGAATTTCTGTTGGTTTTGTAGTAAACCACCGGGTAGCTAACATCCACTAACATTATATCATGTATTGATACTAATGTGGCAAAACCGAAACGGAAACCAATATCAATACTTATTCGTATTGATATGCAGTT